>NW_027272756.1:10000-417801 GCF_040938485.1 Diadema antillarum
TGAACAGGGGTCCCCTTAGTTGTCAGTGCAATGCTTTTAATTGCCCTCGACATATTTTAGAATCCGTTCATTCAATCGTGCAACATCTGCTCCTTACAGGGATAAAATGTTTGCTTCCTTTCAATATTGTGGCCCAAGCGCATGTACTTTAGAGAAGAGATGGGAGAGGAGAGGTGATGAGATACTCCAACAGTGGGTGCTCGTCAATTGATCAGGGACAGGGAATAAGCAACCCCTTTATGTGTGTTTAAGGTAGTATTTAAATGATGCTATGCTATCTATAAAGTGGGCAGGTTCGGGGAGCTTATTCCAGTTTTCTGAGCCTGCATAAACAAAGGATTTTTGATAAAAGGCTGTACGACACTTTCGGAGTCTTGAAAGGAGTTACTCTTGACGACACTTCGTCGACAAATGAGAATTTCTCATAAAGTATAAACATGAGACAGTTTATATACACATTCCGCAGGAGGACCTGTGAAAAAAATCTGGTGTAACTGAGGTCAATCAAGTTTTCTAAAGACCTCCTCAGAGCTGGTTTCCCATGAACAATTCGCTATTCCACTGTCTGTGTTCTGTTTTTGTTCTTGTTGTTGCTCTTCTTTGCTCTGTGTGTGAGTGTGTGTGGGTGTGCGTGTGTGTGTGCGTTTTGTGTGTGGATGTCTGTCTGTGGTCGTGTACTAACGTTGAAGTCGAATCGGGCACCAGTACGGCGCCGGAGTGGCCAGAAGAGAAGCTGACGAATCGGACCACGAGGATATGAAACTTTCGTTGTCTGTGTTCTGGTTTTTTTTTTTTTTTTTTTGTTCTTGTTGTTGCTGTTCTTTGCTGTGTGTGTGTGTGTGTGTGTGTGTGTGCATGTGCGTGCGTGCGTTGTGTGTGTGGATGTCTGTCTGTGTTCGTGTGGGAACGTTGAAGTCGAATCGGGCACCATTACGGCACCGGAGTGGCCAGAAGAGAAAGTGTAGTGTCCCCGAAAGGACAACGGTGCTTGGGTGCTTGCACCGTTAGCTCCCCCGGAGTTCCGGCGGGACAGACGGTCAACGTCCCGCTGAAAAGCCGACGGGGTGGAAGAGAGTGCACGAAGAGGCGAGCTCCCATCTGTTGTCCCTCAGCTCCCTACCCGGAGTTGTGGCTCATAGCGTTCCTCTCGATTGCTTGCGATGAATCGGACCACGAGGAGATGAAACTCTGCAGTCTGTGTTCTGTCTTTGTTCTTTTTGTTGCTCTTCTTTGCTCTGTGTGTGTGTGTGTGTGTGTGTGTGCGTTGTATGTGTGTCTCTGGCTGTTGCCTTGCAGTCTTGTGGGAATAAATTAAAGTCGAATCGGGCACCATCCCGGCACCGGAGTGGCCAGAAAAGAAACATGTATTAAAGTTCGGGGCTGCCGAAAAAGACAGCGGTGTTGTACAGGAAGCTCCCCCGGAGTTCCGGCAGGCGAGGCAGCAACCGTTCCGCTGGAAAGCCCACGTCCTGAAAACAGCCCACGAGGAGACGAAGGGAAGGCGTCGACGCTTGGCATGTCCGTGTGTGACCGGAGATGCGTCGGGCGTGTCCCCTAGCAATCAGTTGGTCAGGTCAGGACTCGACCAGCTTTCCTCCTGCTGAAAGAAAAGAAAAAAAAATATGTCAAAGTGGACGACGGGGAGAAAAACGAAAGCAAAACAACCCCCACCAAAAGAAAAAAGAAGAAGAAGAAGAAGAAGAAGAAGAAAAGGTCCAGCTTTGGCCGTTGGCACACGAGGAGCGTGCAGCTGCCGAAGTGACGGCGGTGCTCGCCCCTCTGCTCCCCCGGAGTTCCGGCGGGGGCGGCTGTCGTCTGCCGCCTGCCAGGTGACTATCGCAAAATGGAGGGCGTGTCTTCCTGGTTTGATGCAGCATGTTTGCGGCCGTGCGGCGCTTTGCCCAATAACGGATTTTTGTCATTTTGTCGAAAATTTCATTATGGGCTAATCCGATTTTATCACCGTTATAATGCCGAGAGTCATTACACAGACTAATTTCGTTCTAAAAAACATGATCGTGAACCAAAAATTGTCTTTTTTAATCTTGATTTGTAGAAAGCCATGCTATAGAATCACTATTTTCTTGTATTCACGCAGTTTCTTTGAAACTTGTGAATTGCGTCATAAGAAATGAAAACAAAATTCACAATTCACTGATTTATTTCCTTTCAACAAAGAAGAAAGAGCTTTGTACCTAATTCACAAAATTCGCGGTGTGTGAAAACATTGTTCCATATAATCTATTATAGGCCTATATTGATTCATTGGCAGTAATGACGTAAAGATAAGAATCAAGCATCTGAAATTGGTCATTTGCCATTCTCGAATTCATAGCGTTCTGTTCTTGATAATCAATAATTTTGTATACCTTGCACGAAATTATAACGGTTTTACGCGTTGGTAACGGGTTCAAACCCGTTTTCAATATGATGTACACTTGCTCATTTGTCATTCACTTTAATTCATAGCATTCTTGATTTGGAAAATCAGGCTATAGAATCGCTATTTTCTTGTATTAGCGCACTTTCTTTTAAACTTGTGATTTCCATTTTAAGAAATGAAATCAAAATTGACAATTAAATGTTTTGTTTCATTTGAACAAAATAGATTTGCGATCAGAATAACAAAATTGGCTGGATTGCACAATATTTGACGGTTTTACGTTAGAAACGGTGTCAAACCCGTTTTCAATGTAATATACGATTTCCCAATAATGGATTTTTTTTTTTGACCGAGTAACAAAGTAGAAAAAATTGACAGAACGAATCAAAGGAATTTTCTCTCCTTAAAGAGTCTGTACAGTACTCATTGAGGTGGGGATTCATGCTTTTTTACATTTCTAAGTGAGATAATGAGAAACCTCTTATTAGATGATATAGATGATATGAAAGAGCATGTAATTTTAAGGATTCAACGTTTATTTGATGAAAATCGGTTTTGAAACGGCTCAGATATCCAAAAAAGGGATAATCATAAGACTGCAGGCCACGTTTTTACTTAGGATCTCTTTGTTTCACCTTGTTTTTGGATATCTCAGCCCTTTCAAAACCGATTTTCATCAAATAAACTTTTGATACCCCTTAGCTTAGAATTGCATGCTCTTTGACATCTCATAGAGTGATTTCTGAATATCTTGCAAAACGTTAAAAGCTAAAGCCTCACCTCGACCAGAACTGTACACACCTTTAAAGGAACACATCGAAAATGCTTGCTCGATGTTTATGTCTTTTTCGTTATTACCGTTAAAGGGGAAGGCTAGTAACTGATCAGTGGGAATCAGTTGAAATGCTGGGAGATGATTGTTCCAATCCTTATGGGATTCATTCAAGAGTTCATTGTATATCTATTGTTGTGTGAAAAGGATTTGCTTCAGAACGGTCTCATATTCAAGTAATGTGCAGATTAATGCTCCGTCACTGACCAGGGACGCTAAGCAGAAAGCATTCAACTGCACATTACTTGAATATGAGACCATTCTGAAGCAAATCATTTTCACACAACAATAGATATACAATGAACTCTTGAATGAATCCCATAAGGATTGGAACAATCATCTCCCAGCATTTCCACTGATTCCCACTGATCAGTTACTAGCTTTCCCCTTTAATTGCGTGTCCTATGGTTTCTCATCTTTGCGTCATTACTACTAATCACGCAATGTATTGTAAGTGATTTGTAACAATCCCGCCAATTTTGTCAATCTGATCGCAAAGCTATTTTGTTGAAATGAAACAAAACATTTAATTGTGAATTTTGATTTCATTTCTTAAAATGGAATTCACAAGTTTAAAAGAAACTGCTACAGATTTCGATCAAAATAGAAGGTTTGGGTCACGATAATGTTTCAAAACGATATAATTCCGTGTAATGAGTCTACATTCTTAATATACCAAATTGTGCTACTTTCTCCAAAGTAATTTAGATTGCCGTAACAATTGGAAATCGAACTGCCCTACTTACAGGTCATTCAAGCAAACTCCCATTCAAAATTAAAAATAAAAGTGGCGATTAACGTTTTATGGCAAAAAGATGCCAATAAGCGCGCAACGGTGACGAATTCTACTCAGATAATAATAACCACAACTCGTACAATCTGCCGTTGGTGAATTTCTTCTCAATTTGACAGTTTTAAAAGCTTTTTCTTTAGAAACTTGTAATTTCCATACTTGCGTAAGGGAGTTTGATATAACAGTAATGAAATGGAATTAGCGTTTTATAAAAGTTTCCCTGAATTTCCTGTAGATTTTATATTTAACGGTAATAACGAAAAAGACATAAACATCGAGCAAGCATTTTCGATGTGTTCCTTTAAGGGTGTATACAGTTCGGGTCGAGGTGAGGCTTTAGCTTTTAACGTTTTGCAAGATATTCAGAAATCACTCTATGAGATGTCAAAGAGCATGCAATTCTAAGCTAAGGGGTATCAAAAGTTTATTTGATGAAAATCGGTTTTGAAAGGGCTGAGATATCCAAAAACAAGGTGAAACAAAGAGATCCAAACGTGGCCTGCAGTCTTTTATGATTTCCCTTGTTTTTGGATATCTCAGCCCTTTCAAAACCGATTTTCATCAAATAAACGTTGAATCCTTGAAATTACATGCTCTTTCATATCATTTAATAAGAGGTTTCTCATTATCTCACTTAGAAATGTAAAAAAGCATGAATCCCCACCTCAATGAGTACTGTACAGACTCTTTAAGGAGAGAAAATTCCTTTGATTCGTTCTGTCAATTTTTTCTACTTTGTTACTCGGTCAAAAAAAAAAAATCCATTATTGGGAAATCGTACATTACATTGAAAACCGGTTTGACACCGTTTCTAACGTAAAACCGTCAAATATTCGTGCAATCCTGCCAATTTATTCAATCTGATCGCAAATCTGTTTTGTTCAAATGAAACAAAACATTTAATTGTGAATTTTGATGTCATTTCTTAAAATAGAAATCACAAGTTTAAAAGAAAGTGCGCCAATACAAGAAAATATTGATTCTATAGCCTGATTTTCCAATTCAAGAATGCTATGAATTAAAGTGAATGACAAATGAGCAATTGTATATCATATTGAAAACGGGTTTGAACCCGTTATCAATGCCTAAAACTGTTGTAATTTCGTGCAAGGTATACAAAATTATTGATTATCAAGAACAGAACGCTATGAATTCGTGAATGGCAAATGACCAATTTCAGATGCTTGATTCTTATCTTTGCGTCATTACTACCATTGACGCAATATAGGATTGTAGTAGATCATATGTAACAATGTTTTCACACACCGCGAATTTTGTGAATTAGGTACAAAGCTCTTCCTTCTTTGTTGAAAGGAAATAAATCAGTGAATTGTGAATTTTGTTTTCATTTCTTATGACGCAATTCACAAGTTTCAAAGAAACTGCGTGAATACAAGAAAATAGTGATTCTATAGCATGTCTTTCTACAAATCAAGATTAAAGAAGACAATTTTTGGCTCACGATCATGTTTTAGAACGAAATTAGTCTGTGTAATGACTCTCGGTATTATAACGGGGATAAAATCGGATTAGCCCATAATGAAATTTTCGACAAAATGACAAAAATCCGTTATTGGGTAAATCGGGCATTACATTGAAAACGGGTTTGAAACCGTTTCCAACGGAAAAACCGTCAAATTTTCGTGCAACGTAAACGAAATAATTAATTTTCAAAAAAGAGTGTGTTATGAATGCAAATGAGAGATAAATGACCAAGATAAGATGCTTGATAATCTATTGCAGTTTGTCACAAGTAAAAAAGTATTTAAAAGTAATAGAACGAATGAAATGCCTTTTTTCTTCTCTATCTTTAATTGCGTGTCGTATGGTTTCTCATATTTGCGTCATTACTACTAATGACGCAATGTATTGTAAGTGATTTGTAACAATCCCGCCAATTTTGTCAATCTGATTGCAAAGCTATTTTGTTCAAATAAAACAAAACATTTAATTGTGATTTTTGATTTCATTTCCTATAATGGAATTGACAAGTTTAAAAGAAACTGGTACAGATTTCGATCAAAATAGAAGGTTTGGGCCACGATAATGTTTTAAAACGATATAATTCCGTGTAATGAGTCTACATTCTTAATATACGAAATTGTGCTACTTTCTCCAAAGTACTTTAGATTGCCCTAACAATTGGAAATCGAACTGTCCTACTTACAGGTCATCCAAGCAAACTCCCATTCAATATTTAAAAAAAAAAGTGGCGATTGACGTTTTATTGCAAAAAGATGCCAATAAGCGCGCAACGGTGACGAAGTCTACTTAGATCATAATAACCACAACTCTTACAATCTGCCGTTGGTGGATTTCTTCTCAATTTGACAGTTTTAAACGCTTTTTTTTAGAAATTTGTACTTTCCATACTTGCGTAAGGGAGTTTGATATAACAGTAATGTAATGGAATTAGCGTTTTATAAAACTTTCCCTGAATTTCCTGCAGATTTTATATTTGACGGTAATAACGAAAAAGACACAAACATAGAGCAAGCATTTTCGATGTGTTCCTTTAAGGGTGTGTACAGTTCTGGTCGAGGTGAAGCTTTAACTTTTAACGTTTTGCAAGATATTCAGAAATCACTCTATGAGATGTCAAAGAGCATGCAATTCTAAGCTAAGGGGTATCAAAAGTTTATTTGATGAAAATCGGTTTTGAAAGGGCTGAGATATCCAAAAACAAATTGAAACAAAGAGATCCTAAGTAAAAACGTGGCCTGCAGTCTTTTATGATTATCCCTTTTTTGGATATCTCAGCCCTTTCAAAACCGATTTTCATCAAATAAACGTTGAATCCTTGAAATTACATGCTCTTTCATATCATCTAATAAGTTTCTCATTATCTCACTTAGAAATGTAAAAAAGCATGAATCCCCACCTCAATGAGTACTGTACAGACTCTTTAAGGAGAGAAAATTCCTTTGATTCGTTCTGTCAATTTTTTCTACTTTGTTACTCGGTCAAAAAAAAGAGGAAATCCATTATTGGGAAATCGTACATTACATTGAAAACGGGTTTAACACCGTTTCTAACGTAAAACCGTCAAATATTCGTGCAATCCTGCCAATTTTGTCAATCTGATCGCAAATCTATTTTGTTCAAATGAAACAAAACAATTAATTGTGAATCTTGATTTCATTTCTTAAAATGCAAATCACAAGTTTAAAAGAAAGTGCGCTAATACAAGAAAATAGTGATTCTATAGCCTGATTTTCTAAATCAAGAATGCTATGAATTAAAGTGAATGACAAATGAGCAATTGTATATCATATTGAAAACGGGTTTGAACCCGTTACCAACGCGTAAAACCGTTATAATTTCGTGCAAGGTATACAAAATAATTGATTATCAAGAACAGAACGCTATGAATTCGTGAATGACAAATGACCAACTTCAGATGCTTGATTCTTATATTTGCGTCATTACTACCAATGACGCAATATAGGCCTATAGTAGATCATATGTAACAATGTTTTCACACACCGCGAATTTTGTGAATTACGTACTAAGCTCTTTCTTCTTTGTTGAAAGGAAATAAATCAGTGAATTGTGAATTTTGTTTTCATTTCTTATGACGCAATTCACAAGTTTCAAAGAAACTGCGTGAATACAAGAAAATAGTGATTCTATAGCATGTCTTTCTACAAATCAAGATTAAAGAAGACAATTTTTGGTTCACGATCATGTTTTAGAACGAAATTAGTCTGTGTAATGCCTCTCGGTATTATAACGGTGATAAAATCGGATTAAAACATAATGAAATTTTCGACAAAATGACAAAAATCCGTTATTGGGTAAATCGGGCATTACATTGAAAACGGGTTTGAAACCGTTTCCAACGGAAAACCGTCAAATTTTCGTGCAACGTAAACGAAATAATTAATTTTCAAAAAAGAGTGTGTTATGAATGCAAATGAATGATAAATGGCCAAGATAAGATGCTTGATAATCTATTGCAGTTTGTCACAGGTACCAAAGTATTTAAAAGTAAATAGAACGAATGAAATGCCTTTTTTCTTCTCTATCTTTAATTGCGTGTCGTATGGTTTCTCATCTTTGCGTCATTACTACTAATGACGCAATGTATTGTAAGTGATTTGTAACAATCCCGCCAATTTTGTCAATCTGATCGCAAAGCTATTTTGTTCAAATGAAACAAAACATTTAATTGTGAATTTTGATTTCATTTCTTAAAATGGAATTGACAAGTTTAAAAGAAACTGGTACAGATTTCGATCAAAATAGAAGGTTTGGGCCACGATAATGTTTCAAAACGATATAATTCCGTGTAATGAGTCTACATTCTTAATATACGAAATTGTGCTACTATCTCCAAACTACTTTAGATTGCCGTAACAATTGGAAATCGAACTGGCCTACTTACAGGTCATTCAAGCAAACTCCCATTCAAATTTTTTTTTAAAAAGTGGCGATTGACGTTTTATTGCAAAAAGATGCCAATAAGCGCGCAACGGTGACGAAGTCTACTCAGATCATAATAACCACAACTCGTATAATCTGCCGTTGGTGAATTTCTTCTCAATTTGACAGTTTCAAACACTTTTTCTTTCGAAACTTGTACTTTCCATACTTGCGTAAGGGAGTTTGATATAACAGTAATGTAATGGAATTAGCGTTTTATAAAACTTTCCCTGAATTTCCTGCAGATTTTATATTTGACGGTAATAACGAAAAAGACATAAACATCGAGCAAGCATTTTCGATGTGTTCCTTTAAGGGTGTGTCTGGTCGAGGTGAGGCTTTAGCTTTTAACGTTTTGCACGATATTCAGAAATCACTCTATGAGATGTCAAAGAGCATGCAATTCTAAGGTGTATCAAAAGTTTATTTGATGAAAATCTTTTTTGAAAGGGCTGAGATATCCAAAAACAAGGTGAAACAAAGAGATCCTAAGTAAAAACGTGGCCTGTAGTCTTTTATGATTATCACTTTTTTGGATATCTCAGCCCTTTCAAAAAGGATTTTCATCAAATAAACGTTGAATCCTTGAAATTACATGCTCTTTCATATCATCTAATAAGAGGTTTCTCATTATCTCACTTAGAAATGTAAAAGCATGAATTCCCACCTCAATGAGTACTGTACAGACTCTTTAAGGAGAGAAAATTCCTTTGATTCGTTCTGTCAATTTTTCTACTTTGTTACTCGGTCAAAAAAAAAAGAAATCCATTATTGGGAAATCGTACATTACATTGAAAACGGGTTTACACCGTTTCTAACGTAAAACCGTCAAATATTCGTGCAATCTCGCCAATTTTGTCAATCTGATCGCAAATCTATTTTGTTCAAATGAAACAAAACATTTAATTGTGAATCTTGATTTCATTTCTTAAAATGAAAATCACAAGTTTAAAAGAAAGTGCGCTAATACAAGAAAATAGTGATTCTATAGTCTGATTTCCCAAATCAAGAATGCTATGAATTAAAGTGAATGACAAATGAGCAATTGTACATCATATTGAAAACGGGTTTGAACCCGTTACCAACGCGTAAGACCGTTATAATTTCGTGTAAAACCGTTATAATTTCGTGCAAGGTATACAAAATAACTGATTATCAAGAACAGAACGCTATGAATTCGCGAATGACAAATGACCAATTTCAGATGACAAATTTCAGATGCCTGATTCTTATCTTTGCGTCATTACTACCAATGACGCAATATAGGCCTTTAGTAGATTATATGTAACAATATTTTCACTCACCGCAAATTTTGTAAATTAGGTACAAAGCTCTTTCTTCTTTGTTGAAAGGAACTAAATCAGTGAATTGTGAATTTTGTTTTAATTTCTTATGATGCAATTCACAAGTTTCAAAGAAACTGCGTGAATACAAGAAAATAGTGATTTTATAGTATGTTTTTCCACAAATCAAGATTAAAGAAGACAATTTTTGGCTCATGGTCATGTTTTTTAGAACGATATTAGTCTGTGTAATGACTCTCGGTATTATAACGGTGATAAAATCGGATTAGCGCATAATGAAATTTTCGACAAAATGACAAAAATCCGTTATTGGGTTAATCGGGCAATACATTGAAAACGGGTTTGAAACCGTTTCCAACCGAAAACCGTCAAATTTTCGTGCAACGTAAACGAAATAATTAATTTTCAAAAAATAGTGTGTTATGAATGCAAATGAATTATAAATGACCAAGATAAGATGCTTGATAATCTATTGCAGTTTGTCACAAGTACCAAAGTATTTGAAAGTAAATAGAACGAATGAAATGCCTTTTTTCTTCTCTATCTTTAATTGCGTGTCCTATGGTTTCTCATCTTTGCGTCATTACTACTAATGACGCAATGTATTGTAAGTGATTTGTAACAATCCCGCCGATTTCGATCAAAATAGGTTTGGGCCACGATAATGTTTTAAAACGATATAATTCCGTGTAATGAGTCTACATTCTTAAAATTCGAAATTGTGCTACTTTCTCCAAACTACTTTAGATTGCCGTAACAATTGGAAATCGAACTGTCCTTGTTACAGGTCATTCAAGCAAACTCCCATTCAAAATTTAAAAAAAAAAGTGGCGATTGACGTTTTATTGCAAAAAGATGCCAATAAGCGCGCAACGGTAACGAAGTCTACTCAGATCATAATAAGCACAACTCGTACAATCTACCGTTGGTGAATTTCTTCTCAATTTGACAGTTTTAAACGCTATTTTGTAAAGAAAGCACTGTGGACCCTTGGTTGCCATTGCTTGATGGTTTATTTCTGCCCGCAGTCAATGCTTGAATGTAACTCACATAGTATACACAAATTGTCATGTTTGACAATAAACGCTAACAATACGTTTGAACACATAAGTTGGACTAAACAATATGCTCACTAAACAATGTTTGAGCACTAAACCATATGCTCATTGCTCACTCAATAATATGCTGTAATGATCAACATTTTATCTTTGGCTCACTGCTGATAACACGGCCAGTTAGATTTAAAACATCATCTATGGACGGGCATTTCAAGCTCAGCACTAATGTAATCATTTTGCACTTCTCATCAATGTTATCAAAACTACCATTAAAGGTAGAGCTTAAACCAGTTGGAGCATTTGAATAAATGAATAATTGTTGACACCATAGTAAAACGTATTTGTCTCGGTTTTGGGTTGTGTAGTCACTTGCTGGGCGATTGTACCTCGTCCCAGCACGCAATTACGCCAACGGGATGGTGCTAGCTTTTATTCTTTATGAAGTATAGGGGCCCAGAGAAGTTTAATGCCACCTTCCACCCAATTTTTTTTTTGCCTTCCTTAATGGGGCAGTTTTCCTTTCTATTTAAATACCTTAAATCGTTACTATAATAAAGTATACAAATAGTATATTAAAACCAACCATTGATTCCTAAACAAATAAGTTGAGGAGCACCAGTCTCTCTCTGGGCCACCATGCATTCAGTTTGTCCATTATTAAAGCCAAAATATAGTTCTGTTTTGAAAGGGTGAATTTTTCTCCTCCTTTCTAAACTAAATAATCCACATTCCAAATAAGTGTCCAGAACCAAAAAATAAGATTAAACACTTGTAGTAACTTTAAATAACAGGGTTTGAATAATCACTAAATGGCCCCTAGAGGGAGCTCTGTATATAATCCTTTAGAAAGAATCTCAAGGTCCCCTCGAGATATTACATTTTATGAACCTTAAATAATCACATATTCACCGGACTATAAGAACTCATAAAACTCTATACACTAGAACCAATTAGGGATTTTGTTTTTTAAAAAGTCCTTAAACTATGCTTTGGCTTTAAGTTATTCTACGAATAAAATTGGGCTGAAAATTGCCACTGGTGGAACAGCGGTGATAGGGGCGAAAAACCAGCAAGTTGCAATGGCGTTTATAGCTAATATTGTGTGTGTGTACTACGCTGGAAAAAATTCCCCTATGGCCCACTATACTGCGCTTGTGCGACCGAGTTTCCACTCCACCACTATGCCCCCAGTGGCAATGTCCCCAGGAAGGTTATCCTTTATCGGGTGTTTGATGTTCATGTAACAACGCCTTAAATATACAAACAGTGTATATAAAATTACGATATGATATGATGTAAATATATCATGCATGCTTCAAGGCTGTATTGCCATGTATTGTGGCATGACCGACTGTCCAGGCGGCCCTGGCCCCTCTATTTGTGCAACTGCATACTGAACGAGGGGGGAGGGGGGCAGCGGTGTACCTTCGGTCTATCCCAGTCTGACTTATTATTGGAATAGTGCTTTCTTGATTGCCAGGGCAAGGTCCGCAATTAGGATGTCTGATCCCTGGTCCGACAGGTGGACGCCATCCCTGATAAACATTTGGTGATTGCTCCTGGCAATATTGTGCATGATGATTGAGGCGTTACCCATGCGCTTTGTCTGTCGTCTTGCGTAGTTGTTAAGCGATATGCGCACACCTTCCAATGCATCTTGGTTAGTATGACCTGTTGGTCGCTTCCCATGGTAGACCAGGCGAGGGAGGATGGAAGACCACATGATAAGAGCTTGTGGCATCCTGGCTCTGAGTGTGCTGAGGGCTGTTCTGATTGCGGCCCTGCAGCTACATGCATCCATTTGGCCAATGTTGTTGGTTCCCAAGTGAAGCACCACTATTGATGGGGGAGCAGAATACCTCAGCCCGTTGTTCACCATCCTTTCCACATCCTTAAGTCTTGCGCCCCCTTGGCCATGCCACTGGATGGTGTATGGTGTGCCTAGCTGGAGCTGGCGTGTTGCTGCGGCCCTCTCCTTGGCTCTGCGCACGATGCTGTCACCCATTATCCAGATGTTAGGGTGCCCTGAAATGACAAAATAAGACAGCCGGCAGTATCTTGTGCTACACGTAACATAATTGTTGTGTAATAGAGGGCCTATCTGTATATAAGTGCATATCATATCCCCAATTAATTATGCTACTGCTAAAGAGAGGATTACTATAATGATCTCATATTATGTGATTGACACCATCACTATTTAGCCTCTTATGGCTTATTACTGCTTTTTCTTCTTTTATTTTCTCTTCTTTGGATTATGGGGGAGATGGGTGTGCAGGGCAACTTACTTTGCTCAGTGTAGGGTGTTGAATAATCAAGGTTATTTCCTCCAGATGCCGTTTCATTGCTTTGACTTTGAGGAGGTAATTATTTGGATGTTATACGTGGACTGCATGATTTTTATTGCCATTTGTTGTTTAATTTATATCTCCTGTTCCATGTTAGGAAAATTTTGATCTGTGAGCAGTTGACCTAGTATGCATCATCAGAACTAAGATTTTATTTCCGTGTGTAGGAGATATGCGTAAATACCTAAATTCTAAATCAGAATCTCTATATTGTATACCACCAGTGGTAGCTCTTGTAGTGCTTGGAATGTTCTTAGACAGTGTATGATCATGCTGTTCTAGATCCAGTCTTTATCATGAATTACTCAAACTTCATGAACAAAGAATTTGTATCATGATTTGTGAGACTTGGCTGCTGAGTTGAAGGCTTGTAGAGCAGCTACCATGTGACTGAAAGCTTTGAGTCCCCTTTGATTGACCAGACAATATTAAGGATAAAGTTCTTCGTTTAGAGGCACACCAACCACAGCTAGGGGACTTGAACCATGTACCTCAGATCAAGTCTATTTTCTTATCCGCCAGGCCACGAACAGGAGCTCCTCAAGGTTAATTAGATAATATATGTACAGTGGAACCTTTCTTTAACAATGCTAGATATGCTGGGTTACCCGGTACAAATCGTACAAGGTAATTTTATTAATATTGTTTAATTTTTATCCCTGATATAACAAAGAAATTCAGTGGTCCAAAGGAGCATGTTATAGTAAGGTTCCCCTGTTCATTGTATTGCTGATGTAACCCCTGAATTGTCTGTGCAGTGCATGTACATTGATTGATGGAATAGTTCTTACTGATACTACATTGTGTATGATGTGTGTTATCACCATAAGTGTGCTCTTTGAATGCAATGACGAGATTGTAGGCCTTAACTTGCCATATTCTCACTAACCTTTTACACCTCCGACTGTAAGATTGTGTTGAGCATGATAAGTTGTATTATATATTCACTGTAAGTACTGCACATAATGTTTGTACGATTTGTTAACCCCAAGTCAGTAACCGTAAAACCATACCATCACTGAGTTTGAGATAAACTGATTGAGAGATGTCTATTTTTATATCATATTGTATTATACTACCATAACTAGCTGAAAATAAACTCTGTTGTATAACAGACAATGTGGGAACATATTCAACCTTCAATCCCACACATTTTTATATCAGCCATTTTGATCCTCTTAACAACAATTAAATATCGAGTTAAAAGGGCTTACGCATATTTGCATATATGTAAGCTTTTTTTTTTTTTAAACATATTTTGAAATGATACTGTGGAGATGTATAGAGACTATTATGACCCCACAATAATTCATATGATTATCACAGTCAATCAATATAAATGATAAAACTAAACAACCCGAATGTGTTTGTACTGCACTATGTTGTGTGTGAGTGTTTGTGTTCTTTTTCTTGAACACAATTTATATTAGTAACAGTAACCATCATAGAGAAGTGGCACTCAGATACTGAATGCACACAGTTCTACCGATTACTAAAAATCAGAGAAATTCAGCACAAGAGGTCTATGTCATTCTTCAAAATGAATGGAGTAGCAGAAGTCTGATATACAACATATTCTAGTGAGTGTGTGCATGTCTGAAGATAAAAATGTGATGATTTGTGTGTTTTTGAAAACATAACAGATACAGTCGACCTTGCTGAAGGTTTTTTCCCAGTCCTCTTTGTATTCTGGTGATTTATCCCTCATAAGTAAAATTTTCCTAAGTCGAAGCCATTTCTTCAGTCCAAACAGATTTGACTTAGGCAAGGTTGGCAAGGTTGGCAAGGTTGACTGTACATACACAAATAAAGCAAACATTATTTCCAATATGGGGACAAATACCCTCTCAGGGGTTTTTGTTGTTTTATTTATAGCTGATTTTTTTAAATACATAATTAGACATTCATTTCCCTCCATGTCCACAAATTAGCAGAGAATGCACACAAAGATGCAAACATGAGACTTCATCTTACCAACATACAATTTATCTATCATTGCAGGGATTTTCCGCAGGGTTATTCTATCAATTGTGTGCGGAATATGACAGGGAATATAAAGAAAACATCCAGTCCATACCAAGAAATCATGCTTACCTAAAAATATGCAAGAATTCCAAGAAAGGACAGTACCCGAGAGAAAAAGAAATTACATGTAATCCAAGAAAACAATCCTGGGACCTTGTAGAGTTACTACAGAAGCTGGAATGAATGAGAATGCATTTGCTGGATTACATGAGGGGCATCTCTCATATTATTACTCAAATACATTGTACTGTAGTCTCTATTGAGACTTCCGAAATAAGTTGCATACCACACAAACATTACATTTTTATGCAGTGGGATGAAATTCTGTTAAAACACACCATAATAACTAGGAAAACACTCAGCGAGAGCAGACCTCCACCAAGCAGCTCATTTCCACCCACATGCACATAATACATGTAATAAGAAACACATTCTTGATATTAGATTTCCTTGGCGAAAAACATCTTCTTACCCATAAAGGTGAGTAATTCCCTCACACACAATATCAAGTTATCAGTATTGATTGAAATATGATGGGTAGTCCCACATGTGCAAATTAATGTCTTTATATTATGCCTTCTTTTATGCCTACTGATATAACGAGATATCGGCTATAACGAGGAAAATGACTCGGTCCCGACCATCTCGTTATATCGAGTTTACACTGTATATAAAATTTTTGCTGAATATGGCCCAATTTCCCAATGATGAAGAATCCTTTCTAGTGTCTCTACCTTAGCTTCTTGCTGCACCTCGAGCACACGCTCAGTGCATGTATGCACATCTCAAATATGGCATAGCTTGAATTCCCTCAAATGTTGGCCCCATTTCCCAATGATAAAAAGGCCTTTGAAAAAAAAATGTTTAAAAATACATAATGGTAAAACCACCATAATTTAATCATCTGGTCTTTGTGTCATCACCTTTTCCTGAAAATTTCATCCAGTTATTTTGGAAACAGACAATACACAGACAGAACAACTCCCTGGCGGAGGTAATGAACTCTCACGGAGAAGTACAATCACAGGCTATGATTTTCTTTAAAAATAGATTACACTTGAATACTTATCAATGCCACATGATTTTATAGAACTCATCAACCACAGTGCATTATACAGCCATGTCTGAAATGAGGCCTGATTGTGCAACAAAATTTCAGTTCATGTCATTGATGTCAAAATTGATATTATAAAAAGCACTAAGCCACCTGATGGTCAGATTGCAATGGTCAAGGCTTTTCATGGCTGCATTCGGAGGGCTCCATCAATGCGAATGACCTCTCCATTCATCATCGGGTTTTGGATGATTGATAGAACTATATGAGCATACTCATCGGGAGCCCCAAGTCTGCTGGGAAAAGGAACGGTGCGGGCGAGGAAGGCCCTAACTTTCTCTGGTAAAGAGGCCAAGAGAGGTGTGTCGAAAAGACCTGCAAAAATAATGATAGATAAATTTACAAGTGTTAAATATTAAAAGTGATTTGCTGTGTACTATTATTACATGTATTCGCTCCAACAAGTTAGGCAAAGACTTTATTTGTTTTATGTCAGCAAAAAGCATATAGCAGCCATAATTTCCTATAGTAGTTCCCACTGTAGAAGTTTCAAACATGGAAACCAGACAAAAGTGCGAGATTGAAGCAATTCCCATGTTATAAATGGGTTCTCCTAATATTGACAAAATGACCCATGGTGACATGATGTTGTTGAAAAATGTGATATGAAATGACATTGAAACAAAGGATAGAATTTAACAAAAGTGATTACAACCATTGGGTTGCCAAAAGAAAGAAAGAAAGAAAAAACAGTATAATTCATGTTACATTTTGGCTGAAGTATCCAGGAACCCATGAGCAAATGTTTCAGGTTTTCTTTTTTCTTTCATGAATAGAATTTTCATTTTTCAATGAGCAATTTCATAATTGTCATTGTACGTTAATAAACTTTAAAACATCTGAAACATTGCTGACCATGGCAATATTTCTTATTGAACCATTCCTTAAGTAAGGCAAGATGAGGCAAAATGTGTTTCCCATGATAGATTTTTATGACTAAGACATAGTTTTGTCTATTTCCATGCACAATGTACAGTCAAACCTGTCTATAGCGGCCACCCAAGGGAGACAGCAAAAGTGGCCGCTATAGACAGGTGGCCGCTATAGACAGGTTATCCAACTTTGTGTACATTGCCTACGTGTCATCGTTGTATACATCTATAGGTATCCATGTATGTGTGTGCATATGCACACGTGTGTTTCATGCACTGAACCATGCCGGTGTTTATGAAATTGTTGCACAGTACATATAAGCATGTGTACAGTCGTGAAGAAAGCTTAACACTAGTGCATTATTATGACTGAAGGAGTGATGAATACAGCAGTGGCGATTACTGAACGTTGCCCATGAATGACTGGCACGGCTACAAAGCAGAAAACACGCTTAATTATTGGCTCTTTGGGCGCTATAGACAGGTTAAAATCTACCGCGGGAAACAAAATTTGTGGCCGCTGGCCGCGTCAGACAGGTGGCCGCTATACACAGGGTCTTTAACAGGGTTTTTCTCTCGGGGGATATTTCAGTGGCCGCTATAGACAGGTGGCCGCTAAGGCAGGTTTGACTGCCCTAGCAAGAGCATTTCTGTGGAAGCTATGTGCGGTGAAAGCAAAGTTGATTTCCTACAAGACGTTTAAAGTAGGAGTACAACAGCATACTGAGCAATTGTTAACAATCCCAATTAATTGTGCTTTAATGTAAATGGGACAGAGGGAGAGAGAAAGAAACAGAAATTCTAGCACGGCCAAATGTTTTGATGACAGAAAATGGGTAAAAAATGAACAATAAGACTTGAGAGTATGTACACACTCTATCTCCTGTCTGAATATGTATACAGTGCACTCCCGTTATAACGAACACGGTTATAACGAAATTTCGTTATAACGAAGTAAAACTTCTTCTCCACCACTATGCCCCCAGTGGCAATGTCCCCAGGAAGGTTATCCTTTATCGGGTGTTTGATGTTCATGTAACAACGCCTTAAATATACAAACAGTGTATATAAAATTACGATATGATATGATGTAAATATATCATGCATGCTTCAAGGCTGTATTGCCATGTATTGTGGCATGACCGACTGTCCAGGCGGCCCTGGCCCCTCTATTTGTGTATCATTCTCATAAGCAACTGCATACTGAACGAGGGGGGAGGGGGGCAGCGGTGTACCTTCGGTCTATCCCAGTCTGACTTATTATTGGAATAGTGCTTTCTTGATTGCCAGGGCAAGGTCCGCAATTAGGATGTCTGATCCCTGGTCCGACAGGTGGACGCCATCCCTGATAAACATTTGGTGATTGCTCCTGGCAATATTGTGCATGATGATTGAGGCGTTACCCATGCGCTTTGTCTGTCGTCTTGCGTAGTTGTTAAGCAATATGCGCACACCTTCCAATGCATCTTGGTTAGTATGACCTGTTGGTCGCTTCCCATGGTAGACCAGGCGAGGGAGGATGGAAGACCACATGATAAGAGCTTGTGGCATCCTGGCTCTGAGTGTGCTGAGGGCTGTTCTGATTGCGGCCCTGCAGCTACATGCATCCATTTGGCCAATGTTGTTGGTTCCCAAGTGAAGCACCACTATTGATGGGGGAGCAGAATACCTCAGCCCGTTGTTCACCATCCTTTCCACATCCTTAAGTCTTGCGCCCCCTTGGCCATGCCACTGGATGGTGTATGGTGTGCCTAGCTGGAGCTGGCGTGTTGCTGCGGCCCTCTCCTTGGCTCTGCGCACGATGCTGTCACCCATTATCCAGATGTTAGGGTGCCCTGAAATGACAAAATAAGACAGCCGGCAGTATCTTGTGCTACACGTAACATAATTGTTGTGTAATAGAGGGCCTATCTGTATATAAGTGCATATCATATCCCCAATTAATTATGCTACTGCTAAAGAGAGGATTATTATAATGATCTCATATTATGTGATTGACACCATCACTATTTAGCCTCTTATGGCTTATTACTGCTTTTTCTTCTTTTATTTTCTCTTCTTTGTTTGTATGTTTGTTTGTTTTTTTCTTCTTTTTTGTCTTTGCTTTTTTTTCCCTTTTTTTTTCTTTGTTGTTTTGTTTTGTTTTGTTTGTTTGTTTTGTTTGTTTGTTTTTTTTTCTTTTGTTTTTTTTTTGTTTTGTTTTGTTTTTTGGTTTTTTTTGGGGGGGGGTTTTGTTCAACAGAATCCATTTTTCTTTTCTTTTCTTTCCTTCTCTTTTCTTTTGCTATTATTCTGGGCCTTGATCTCCTTAAAAGAAGTTGCTGCCAAATTTACCGTATGTACCTCCTGTACACATCAGTGCACCATCTCCCCATGGCCATAATTTGTTCCCCTGGTACCCCTTCCATGGCTGCTGTGGTTGCAGCTCCTATTCGGAATGAATGGGTGCCATAATGGCTTGGGTTTGCACCTATGCATGCCAACACTTTTCGCAAAACTGCACTGAATTGGTACCTGGTGAGTGGGGAACCACTTGTGTGGCAGAACAGTGGCCCTTTCATGGGGGGCCTCAGCTGTAAAAAGGCTGTCATGTTCGACACTGAGCATATCTCCTTGTTTTCATTTTCTCCTATTCTCAATGTGGTTGCTTGCCCATATTGGTCTGTTTTGGATTGTCTGATGCGTACTAACATGAATTGTCCTGGGGTTTGGGTTATCTGAATGTCATCTCTGATTAGTGCTTTGTCTGTAATCTCATGTTTCTGCTGGGCTGTGAACTCCCCCACGCGTAGGAACCCAAAGAAGGCTAGGAGAAATGCGGCCCTGAACATTATTGCTTCATACTGGGATTTGCACACCAGTCGTACTAGGGGATCATCCTTTTGAGTAGATCCTGTGTGATAGGCCTTCTATCATCTCCCTTCTTTTTGTCTCTCCTGCTCCCTTCCTGTAGTTTCTTTATTACAAAATGATCAGTGGGGTCTGCCCAGCCATGCATTTTATGCATGTATGACAGGGCTGCTACGTGAAGTGAGATGGTTGATGTCGCTTTACCTCTAATGGAGAGGAAAGCTATGAAGGAGATGATTTGTGTTGTAGGTGCTGGCCATGACAGGTCCAGGTGGTGATCTTTACGGAATTCCTGGAATGCGTTAACCGCCCTTTGGTATGCCCGGTGTGACCCTTCTGCCAATGCCTGTCCAAGCAGTCTGTGGGCTTCTTGAGCTAAATCTGCCATATCCCTGCTGGAACTGGAGTAGGGTGTACCGCTGCCATTGGGGCCAGTTTCCTGAAGCGATCGACCTGGGATCGTGAGAGGGAGTCAGCAATGCCATTATCCTGGGTGGGGACATGGACTGCTTTGATTGAGATGTTTTTTACTAGGCATGTTACTACCAACTTTCTCAGAAGTGCCATTATTTGTGGGCATGGGGATGTTTGCTTATTGACCGCGTGTTTAACCGCCATGTTGTCTGTGTGTAACAGTATCCTTCTATCTTTGAGTTCCTCTCCCCATACCATCATTGCAATCACAATGGGGATCATTTCTTTCCATGCTATGGATGTGGTCCTAATTATGTTCTGCGATGGCCATTTCCCATTGAACCATTTGCCATTGAGGTAGCCACCGTAGCCTATCTCCCCGCTTGCATCTGTGTAGAGGTCTATGTCCTCATCTGTCACCCATTCTTCTTGTGGGATAACAGACACCCCATTGTAACCTTCTAGAAATTCTAACCAAACTCCCAGGTCCTCATTTGCCCCTTCTGAAAGGACCACTTGCTTATCTCCTCTGGTCTGTCCTTTAGTCATATCTATTAGCCTCCGGAGAAAGGCCCTGCCAGGGCGTACTGCCCTGCATATGAAGTTCAGCATGCCAACTATGGACTGAATTTCCTTAACTGTAGCCAATTTGGCTGACCGAGTCTTGTTGATTTTGCGTTTAATTACCTGGATCTTCTCCAGGGGAACCCGTACTTGCATTTTCACCGAATCTAGTTCTAGGCCCACGAACGTCAGACATGTGGTGGGCCCTTCTGATTTCCCTTTTGCTAATGGGACTCCCAAATCGGTACAAACATCCCGCAGGGCCTGAATCATTTTGTAGCAGGGCACTCTTCCCTTCTGGGTTGAGCCTACACACAAAAAGTCATCAACATAATGAATGATGTTCTCACATTGGCTTTGCCTCCTTGCACAGTATTCAAGGAATGTGGAGAAGGTTTCAAAGGATGCTGGTGCACAGCGGACCCCCATTGGTAGACACTTATCAACATAATATTTCCCTTCGAATTTGACACCTAGTAGTTCAAAGTCGTCTGGGTGTATGGGTAGCAGGCGGAATGCTGACTCTATGTCTTCCTTTGCCATTTCCACTCCCACGCCTGCTGAGGCTACCAGGTTGACTGCTGTATCAAACGTTGTATATGTTACTGCACAGGACTCGTCTGGAATAAAATCATTAATTGAGAAGCCCTCTGGATATGAGAGGTGATTAATCAGTCTAAATTTGCCAGGGTTTTTTTTGGGTACTAGACCAATTTGGCTGGATCTCAGGTTTTTTAGTGGTCTTGTACTAAATGGGCCCATATACCGTCCCAGTTTGACTTCATTTTCTATTTTCCTCAACGCTTCCTCTTTGTTGTTTTCTACCGATTTCAAGTTTGGCAGATCTACCGGCAGACGTGGACCTGTGTAGTTTAATCTGAATCCTTCACTAAAACCTGTGAGAATCATTCTTGCTGCTACTTTGTTTGGGTATTGGTTCAATAGTGGTTTCAGGTTGTCCAGTATGATGGGTGTTGGTGCTAGTGATCTCAAGTTCCCCACACGTGCATTATAACCCTTTTTGCTACTCGATTGATGAATTGGGGGTGACTCTCCAGTGTGATGTGTACTGTCATTCCCTGTGTCACAATAGAGTACTCTACTGGGATGGTTTGAGGGTTCCTGCATTGGGTTGCTTGCCTGGGCACTGTGTTTTTTTGTGACCGTTTTTTCCACACTGCATACACTTGTGCATGTATCGACAGTACCTGCGGGTACATGTGCCGTTGTTGAAGTCATAGCAGTATTGTAGTGTGCGGGGGGTGGAGGGTCGAAAATTCCTATTGGGCTTTGCGAGGGGCTGGTATCGCCTCCTCTCTGTACCCCTGGTCTCTCGTGTAGATTGTGGTGGGTAACTGAACCCCCTTGTCATCCTAGGTGACCCCCCACTAACCACATGGAGTAGCCATAGCTCGCCATCCATTATTGCCCAAGAACCCCCCTTCCTGTGGAGGCGGTGTCGAAATTCTCTGTCATAGTCCCTCCAACCAAGGCCATGGTAGCGGGAGGCAGCAGAGCGGATCAGATGGCAGTACTTGAGCAGATCGTGTGTGCTTGTGGGGTGTGCCTCAATATATATGCTCATGTACACAAGAAATGCATTTGTCCATGCCTCGATGGAGAAAATCTTGTTTTTGGTAGGGGGGGTGACCGGCTTTAATACCCAGGTCCCATCTACTTGTGCTACTGTGAGGTTGGCCCGCTCTTGTTCTGCCATGTCCTGCATAACCTGGGTTGCATGGTCTTGGTTGTCTATCAACAAATTCAAATCAATGAATTCCCCCTTCCATATCTTTTCTCGGATGTTGTGGGGGATGGATGTGCCCAACCTGTCCCCAGCCGGGTGCAGGGGAGATTGGTGTTGGTGGTAGGTGTGACTGTGGATATGAGTACCCGTACTTGGCCTTTGAAGGTTTTGTGGCAGGCCCCGGGCCTGGGGCTCTGTGTGGTTGGGTTGTTCATTTTGTTGTTGATCAGGATTTGTGTCACCGGGTTGACTCCCGGCACATTGGCCAGGACTGGGTTGTGACCCTCTTTCCATATTTCCCAGGAGGAAATTCGCATTGGTTACTATGGAGGGGAAAGAGGAAGGGATTGTGGGGTTGGTAACAAATCTATTCGTCCCTTCCAACAATCTACCGTCTATTTCAGTGTGTTGCCTGTTTAGGTTGTTTGACTGATTGACTGGGGCTTGCTGTGAATCAAGCAGCATATGCATAGGAAACTCACCCGGTGTTCGTGGGTGCGGCGGTTGCTGGCCTGTCATTCCGACCGCCACGTCTGCCTGGGCCGCAGATGGCTCCCGTTGTGGTGCTGTCGTTTCAGCAGCCGCGCTTGTGCCGCCATTACGTCTACGTGTACGCGTACGAGGCGGGTTGACCTGTTGCTGATTGCCTGGCGCCTCTGCATCTGTGACAGTACTTTGAGCCCTTTTTCTGCTGGCCTTTGACGTCTGTTTGACTTTTTTGGGTGGTGGATCCTGTCCTTTGTCCCTTGTCTTCCTCTTTCCCATCTTTTGGTTGATAGACGATCTCACAAGTGGAGTTTTGGACCGTAAAACGTTCCGAGAACTTAACACGTTGTTGCCTGGGGCAAAGTGCATCGAACAATGGCGGTACGAAGGCTAACGTGGCCCGGTTGCTATAGTAACTTTGCCGGGGGCCGAGCATATCATTAAAAATTGCCAATTTGGCGTGTAAACGCCTTACAAATTGAATGAAACTGGAGGGATCCCCCTTGCTTCTCCCAAAATTTACTGATCAGCCTATTATGATCAGGTAATTTCTTTCGAAACTTGTAATTTCCATACTTGCGTAAGGGAGTTTGATATAACAGTAATGAAATGGAATTAGCGTTTTATAAAAGTTTCCCCGAATTTCCTGCAGATTTTATATTTAACGGTAATAACGAAAAAGGCAAAAACATCGAGCAAGCATTTTCGATGTGTTCCTTTAAGGGTGTGTAAAGTTCTGGTCGAGGTGAGGCTTTAGCTTTTAACGTTTTGCAAGATATTCAGAAATCACTCTATGAGATGTCAATGACGCAATATAGGCCTATAGTAGATTATATGTAACAATGTTTTCACACACCGCGAATTTTGTGAATTAGGTGCAAAGGTCTTTCTTCTTTGTTGAAAGGAAATAAATCAGTGAATTGTGAATTTTGTTTTAATTTCTTATGATGCAATTCACAAGTTTCAAAGAAACTGCGTGAATACAAGAAAATAGTGATTTTATAGCTTGTTTTTCCACAAATCAAGATTAAAGAAGACAATTTTTGCTTAACGATCATGTTTTAGAACGATATTAGTCTGTGTAATGACTCTCGGTATTATAACGATGATAAAATCGGATCAGCCCATAATGAAATTTTCGACAAAATGACAAAAATCCGTTATTGGGTAAATCGGGCAATACATTGAAAACGGGTTTGAAACCGTTTCCAACCGAAAACCGTCAAATTTTCGTGCAACGTAAACGAAATAATTAATTTTCAAAAAAGAGTGTGTTATGAATGCAAATGAATTATAAATGACCAAGATAAGATGCTTGATAATCTATTGCAGTTTTTCACCAGTACCAAAGTATTTAAAAGTAAATAGAACGAATGAAATGCCTTTTTTCTTCTCTATCTTTAATTACGTGTCCTATGGTTTCTCATCTTTGCGTCATTACTACTAATGACGCAATGTATTGTAAGTGATTTGTAACAATCCCGCCGATTTCGATCAAAATAGGTTTGGGCCACGATAATGTTTTCAATCGATATAATTCCGTGTAATGAGTCTACATTCTTAATATTCGAAATTGTGCTACTTTCTCCAAACTACTTTAGATTGCCGTAACAATTGGAAATCGAACTGTCCTTCTTACAGGTCATTCAAGCAAACTCCCATTCAAAATTTAAAAAAAAAAAGTGGCGATTGACGTTTTATTGCAAAAAGATGCCAATAAGCGCGCAACGGTAACGAAGTCTACTCAGATCATAATAAGCACAACTCGTACAATCTGCCGTTGGTGAATTTCTTCTCAATTTGACAGTTTTAAACGCTTTTTTCTTTAGAAACTTGTAATTTCCATACTTGCGTAAGGGAGTTTGATATAACAGTAATAAAATGGAATTAGCGTTTTATAAAAGTTTCCCCGAATTTCCTACAGATTTTATATTTAACGGTAATAACGAAAAAGGCATAAACATCGAGCAAGCATTTTCGATGTGTTCCTTTAAGGGTGTGTACAGTCCTGGTCGAGGTGAAGCTTTAGCTTTTGTTTTGCAAGATATTCAGAAATCACTCTATGAGATGTCAAAGAGCATGCTATTCTAAGGGGTATCAAAAGTTTATTTGATGAAAATCGGTTTTGAAAGGACTGAGATATCCAAAAACAAGGTGAAACAAAGAGATCCTAAGTAAAAACGTGGCCTGTAGTCTTATGATTATCAATTTTTTGGATATCTCAGCCCTTTCAAAACCGATTTTAATCAAATAAACGTTGAATCCTTGAAATTACACGCTCTTTCATATCATCTAATAGGAGGTTTCTCATTATCTCACTTAGAAATATAAAAAAGCATGAATCCCCACCTCAATGAGTACTGTACAGACTCTTTGGCCCGAATTCAAGAAGGTGGTACAAATGAAACCATGGTTTAAACTATAGACAAAAACCATGGAGCGCCAATTGTCGCATGGAATATTTCGTTACGAAATCAGTCATTTCGTCGATGAAATGATTATTTTGTAACGAAATGACATTTTGTAACTAAATGAACGTTTCGTCCACAAAATGATAATTTCGTTAACGAAACGGTCATTTTGTCGACGAAATGACCAATCTCTTAACGAAATATTCCGTGCCACACTTGGCGCTCCATGGTTTTTGTCCATGGTTTAAACCATGGTTTCATTTGTACCACCTTCGTGAATTCGGGCCTTTGAGGAGAGAAAATTCCTTTGATTCGTTCTGTCAATTTTTTCTACTTTGTTACTCGGTCAAAAAAAAAAGAAATCCATTATTGGGAAATCGTACATTACATTGAAAACGGGTTTGACACCGTTTCTAACGTAAAACCGTCAAATATTCCTGCAATCCCGCCAATTTTGTCATTCTGATCGCAAATCTATTTTGTTCAAATGAAACAAACATTTAATTGTGAATTTTGATTTCATTTCTTAAAATGGAAATCAAGTTTAAAAGAAAGTGCGCTAATACAAGAAAATAGTGATTCTATAGCCTGATTTTCCAAATCAAGAATGCTATGAATTAAAGTGAATGACAAATGAGCAATTGTACATCATATTGAAAACGGGTTTGAAACCCGTTACCAACGCGTAAAACCGTTATAATTTCGTGCAAAGTATACAAAATAATTGATTATCAAGAACAGAACGCTATGAATTCGTGAATGACAAATGACCAATTTCAGATGCTTGATTCTTATCTTTGCGTCATTACTACCAATGACGCAATATAGGCCTATAATAGATTATATGTAACAATGCTTTCACACACCGCGAATTTTGTGAATTAGGTACAAAGCTCTTTCTTCTTTGTTGAAAGGAAATAAATCAGTGAATTGTGAATTTTCTTTTCATTTCTTATGACGCAATTCACGTTTTAAAGAAACTGCGTGAATACAAGAAAATAGTGATTCTATAGCATGTCTTTCTACAAATCAAGATTAAAGAAGACAATTTTTGGTTCACGATCATGTTTTAGAACGAAATTAGTCTGTTTAATGACTCTCGGTGATAAAATCGGATTAGCCCATAATGAAATTTCCGAGCAAATGACAAAAATCCGTTATTGGGTAAATCGGGCATTACATTGAAAACGGGTTTGAAACCGTTTCCAACGGAAAACCGTCGTGTAACGTAAACGAAATAATTAATTTTCAAAAAAGAGTGTGTTATGAATGCAAATGAATGATAAATGACCAAGATAAGATGCTTGATAATCTATTGCAGTTTGTCACAAGTACCAAAGTATTTAAAAGTAAATACAACGAATAAAATGCCTTTTTTCTTCTCTATCTTTAATTGCGTGTCCTATGGTTTCTCATCTTTGCGTCATTACTATTAATGACGCAATGTATTGTGAGTGATTTGTAACAATTCCGCCAATTTTGTCAATCTGATCGCAAAGCTATTTTGTTGAAATGAAACAAAACATTTAATTGTGAATTTTGATTTCATTTCTTAAAATGGAATTCACAAGTTTAAAAGAAACTGCTACAGATTTCGA
This sequence comes from Diadema antillarum, assembly GCF_040938485.1. Lineage (NCBI taxonomy): Eukaryota > Metazoa > Echinodermata > Echinoidea > Diadematoida > Diadematidae > Diadema > Diadema antillarum. The sequence continues at coordinate 37,225 of NW_027272756.1, forward strand.
TCAAAATAGAAGGTTTGGGCCACGATAATGTTTTAAAACGATATAATTCCGTGTAATGAGTCTACATTCTTGATATACGAAATTGTGCTACTTTCTCCAAACTACTTTAGATTGCCGTAACAATTGGAAATCGAACTGTCCTACTTACAGGTCATTCAAGGAAACTCCCATTCAAAATTTAAAATAAAAGTGGCGATTAACGTTTTATGGCAAAAAGATGCCAATAAGCGCGCAACGGAGACGAAGACATCTTAGACCATAACACCAACCCGTATTTCTTCTCAATTTCTTCTCAATTTGACAGTTTTAAACGCTTTTTTTTAGAAACTTGTAATTTCCATACTTGCGTAAGGGAGTTTGATATAACAGTAATGAAATGGAATTAGCGTTTTATAAAAGTTTCCCTGAATTTCCTGCAGATTCTATATTTAACGGTAATAACGAAAAAGACATAAACATCGAGCAAGCATTTTCGATGTGTTCCTTTAAGGGTGTGTACAGTTCTGGTCGAGGTGAGACTTTAGCTTTTAACGTTTTGCAAGATATTCAGAAATCACTCTATGAGATGTCAAAGAGCATGCAATTCTAAGGGGTATCAAAACTTTATTTGATGAAAATCGGTTTTGAAAGGGCTGAGATATCCAAAAACAAGGTGAAACAAAGAGATCCTAAGTAAAAACGTGGCCTGTAGTCTTATGATTATCCTTTTTTGGATATCTCAGCCCTTTCAAAACCGATTTTCATCAAATAAACGTTGAATCCTTTAAATTACATGCTCTTTCATATCATGTCATAAGAGGTTTCTCATTATCTCACTTAGAAATGTAAAAAAGCATGAATCCCCACCTCAATGAGTACTGTACAGACTCTTTAAGGAGAGAAAATTCCTTTGATTCGTTCTGTCAATTTTTTCTACTTTGTTACTCGGGCAAAAAAAAAAAAATCCATTATTGGGAAATCGTACATTACATTGAAAACGGGTTTGACACCGTTTCTAACGTAAAACCGTCAAATATTCCTGCAATCCCGCCAATTTTGTCAATCTGATCGCAAATCTATTTTGTTCAAAAGAAACAAAACATTTAATTGTGAATTTTGATTTCATTTCTTAAAATGGATATCACAAGTTTAAAAGCAAGTGCGCTAATACAAGAAAATAGTGATTCTATAGCCTGATTTCCCAAATCAAGAATGCTATGAATTAAAGTGAATGACAAATGAGCAATTGTACATCATATTGAAAACGGGTTTGAACCCGTTACCAACGCGTAAAACCGTTATAATTTCGTGCAAGGTATACAAAATAATTGATTATCAAGAACAGAACGCTATGAATTCGTGAATGACAAATGACCAATTTCAGATGCTTGATTCTTATCTTTGCGTCATTACTACCAATGACGCAATATAGGCCTGTAGTAGATTATATGTAACAATGTTTTCACACACCGCGAATTTTGTAAATTAGGTACAAAGCTCTTTCTTCTTTGTTGAAAGGAAATAAATCAGTGAATTGTGAATTTTCTTTTCATTTCTTATGACGCAATTCACAAGTTTCAAAGAAACTGCGTGAATACAAGAAAATAGTGATTCTATAGCATGTCTTTCCAGAAATCAAGATTAAAGAAGACAATTTTTGGTTCACGATCATGTTTTAGAACGAAATTAGTCTGTTTAATGATTCTCGGTATTATAACAGTGATAAAATCGGATTAGCCCATAATGAAATTTTCGACAAAATGACAAAAATCCGTTATTGGGTAAATAGGGCACTACATTGAAAACGGCTTTGAAACCGTTTCCAACGGAAAACCGTCGTGCAACGTAAACGAAATAATTAATTTTCAAAAAAGAGTGTGTTATGAATGCAAATGAATGATAAATGACCAAGATAAGATGCTTGATAATCTATTGCAGTATGTCACAAGTACCAAAGTATTTAAAAGTAAATAGAACGAATGAAATGCCTTTTTTCTTCTCTATCTTTAATTGCGTGTCCTATGGTTTCTCATCTTTGCGTCATTACTACTAATGACGCAATGTATTGTAAGTGATTTGTAACAATCCCGCCAATTTTGTCAATCTGATCGCAAAGCTATTTTGTTCAAATGAAACAAAACATTTAATTGTGAATATTGATTTCATTTCTTAAAATGGAATTCACAAGTTTAAAAGAAACTGGTACAGATTTCGATCAAAATAGAAGGTTTGGGCCACGATAATGTTTTAAAACGATATAATTCCGTGTAATGAGTCTACATTCTTAATATACAAAATTGTGCTACTTTCTCCAAAGTACTTTAGATTGCCGTAACAATTCGAAATCGAACTGTCCTACTTACAGGTCATTCAAGCAAACTCCCATTCAAAATTTAAAAAAAAGTGGCGATTGACGTTTTATTCCAAAAAGATGCCAATAAGCGGGCAACGGTGACAAAGTCTACTCAGATCATAATAACCACAACTCGTACAATCTGCCGTTGGTGAATTTCTTCCTAATTTGACAGTTTTAAACGCTTTTTCTTTAGAAACTTGTAATTTCCATACTTGCGTAAGGGAGTTTGATATAACAGTAATGAAATGGAATTAGCGTTTTATAAAAGTTTCTCTGAATTTCCTGCAGTTTTTATATTTGACGGCAATAACGAAAAAGACATAAACATCGAGCAAGCATTTTCGATGTGTTCCTTTAAGGGTGTGTACAGTTCTGGTCGAGGTGAGGCTTTAGCTTTTAACGTTTTGCAAGATATTCAGAAATCACTCTATGAGATGTCAAAGAGCATGCAATTCTAAGGGGTATCAAAACTTTATTTGATGAAAATCGGTTTTGAAAGGGCTGAGATATCCAAAAACAAGGTGAAACAAAAGTAAAAACGTGGCCTTGAGTCTTATGATTATCCTTTTTTGGATATCTCAGCCCTTTCAAAACCGATTTTCATCAAATAAACGTTGAATCCTTGAAATTACATGCTCTTTCATATCATCTAATAAGAGGTTTCTCATTATCTCACTTAGAAATGTAAAAAAGCATGAATCCCCACCTCAATGAGTACTGTACAGACTCTTTAAGGAGAGAAAATTCCTTTGATTCGTTCTGTCAATTTTTTCTACTTTGTTACTCGGGCAAAAAAAAAATGCATTATTGGGAAATCGTACATTACATTGAAAACGGGTTTGACACCGTTTCTAACGTAAAACCGTCAAATATTCCTGCAATCTCGCCAATTTTGTCAATCTGAAATCGAACTGTCCTACTTACAGGTCATTCAAGCAAACTCCCATTCAAAATTTAAAATAACAGTGGCGATTAACGTTTAATGGCAAAAAGATGCCAATAAGCGCGAAACGGTGACGAAGTCTTCTCAGACCATGACACCAACTCGTACAATCTGCCTTTGGTGAATTTCTTCTAAATTTGACAGGTTTAAACGCTTTTTCCTGAGAAACTTGTACGTTCCATACTTCGTTTCCAGTTTCAAGTTCATTCATATTTCCACTTTCCCAGTGATGGGATTATAAAATTATTGACAATAAAACAAAGGTACAAAATATGTACAACCATATCTGATGATTGAAAAAAAAAACAAGCATTAAACACAAATATAAAATGGTCATTATCATCTGATGATCTCACAAATCATGCTTGGAAAAACTGTAGGTTCCCGAATTTATAGGCATGAAATTATACGGAGGACGGACATGTTTATCTTGACCAAAGAAAGTGCTTGCGTAAGGAAGTACTTGCGTAAGGGAGTTTGAAATAACAGTAATGAAATTGAATTAGCGTTTTATAAACGTTTCCCTGAATATCCTGCAGACTTTATATTTGACGGTAATAACGGAAAAGACATAAATATCGAGCAACCATTTTCGATGAGTTCCTTAAGGAGAAAAAATTTCTTTCATTCGTCCTGTCAATTTCTTCTCCTTTGTTACTCGGGCAAAAAAAAAAAAGAAATAGGTTATTGAGAAATCGTGAATTACATTGAAAACGGGTTTGAAACCGTTTTTAACGTAAAACCGTCAAATTTTCTTACAAGGTAAAGGAAATGATTAATTTTGAAGAAAGAGTGGGTTATGAATTCAAGTGAATGATAAATGACCAAGATAAGATGCTTGATAATCTATTGCAGTTTGTCACAAGTACCAAAGTATTTTAAAAGTAAATAGAAAGAATGAAATGCCTTTTTTCTTCTCTATCTTTTTCTTCTCTATCCCTATGGTTTCTCATCTTTGCGTCATTACTACTAATGACGCAATGTATTGTAAGTGATTTGTAACAATCCCGCCAATTTTGTCAATCTGATCGCAAAGCTATTTTGTTGGAATGAAACAAAACATCTAATTGTGAATTTTGATTTCATTTCTTAAACTGGAATTCACAAGTTTAAAAGAAACTGGTACAGATTTCGATCAAAATAGGTTTGGGCCACGATAATGTTTTAAAACGATATAATTCCGTGTAATACGAAATTGTGCTACTTTCTCCAAACTACTTTAGATTGCCGTAACAATTCGAAATCGAATTGTCCTACTTACAGGTCATTCAAGCAAACTCCCATTCAAAATTTAAAAAAAAAGTGGCGATTGACGTTTTATTTCAAAAAGATGCCAATAAGCTCGCAACGGTGACGAAGTCTACTCAGATCATAATTACCACAACTCGTACAATCTGCCGTTGGTGAATTTCTTCCCAATTTGACACTTTTAAACGCTTTTTCTTTAGAAACTTGTACTTTCCATACTTGCGTAAGGGACTTTGATATAACAGTAATGAAATGGAATTAGCGTTTTATAAAAGTTTCCCTGAATTTCCTGCAGATTTTATATTTGACGGTAATAACGAAAAAGACATAAACATCTAGGAAGCATTTTCGATGTGTTCCTTTAAGGATGTGTACAGTTCTGGTCGAGGTGAGGCTTTAGCTTTTATCGTTTGGCAAGATATTCAGAAATCACTCTATGAGATGTCAAAGAGCATGCAATTCTAAGGGGTATCAAAAGTTTATTTGATGAAAATCGGTTTTGAAAGGGCTGAGATACCCAAAAACAAGGTGAAACAAAGAGATCCTAAGTAAAAACGTGGCCTGCAATCTTATGAGTATCCCTTTTTTAGATATCTCAGCCCTTTCAAAACCGATTTTCATCAAATAAACGTTGAATCCTTTAAATTATATGCTCTTTCATATCATCTAATAAGAGGTTTCTCATTATCTCACTTAGAAATGTAAAAAAGCATGAATCCCCACCTGAATGAGTACTGTACAGACTCTTTAAGAAGAGAAAGTTCCTTTGATTCGTTCTGTCAATTTTTTCTACTTTGTTACTCGGTCAAAAAAAAAAAGAAATCCATTATTGGGAAATCGTACATTACATTGAAAGCGGGTTTGACACCGTTTCTAACGTAAAACCGTCAAATATTCCTGCAATCCCGCCAATTTTGTCAATCTGATCGCAAATCTATTTTGTTCAAATGAAACAAAACATTTAATTGTGAATTTTGATTTCATTTCTTAAAATGGAAATCACAAGTTTAAAAGAAAGTGCGCTAATACAAGAAAATAGTGATTCTATAGCCTGATTTTCCAAATCAAGAATGCTATGAATTAAAGTGAATGACAAATGAGCAATTGTACATCATATTGAAAACGGGTTTGAACCCGTTACCAACGCGTAAAACCGTTATAATTTCGTGCAAGGTATACAAAATAATTGATTAGGGAGCTTTCGATTGAGGACGCAGTGAAATCTGCGACGCACAAAGCAACCAACCCGCAACGTCCGCGTCCTTCAGTCCGTTGACCCTTAAAAGCGCTTTCGAAAATCTGCAACGGAGAAGCCCAGCCGAGGGGGCTGTCCCAGGTGCAAATGGGCGTGTGACGTATTTTGCTTCATCATGATTGGGAAATGTATGGCTGACGTCAATAATTTATGCATGCAGTAAGTGAAACCCCGCCTCAAGTGAACTTTCCCACGCGTAGTTTCGAGTGGTGTGAGCGCGCTGCCATTGTCAAATGTGCGTATCACGTCATCAACACCATTGTTCCCTTCACCTGCGTCGGTGATTCAAGAAGGTTAAAAAGGAGCTTTCGATTGAGGACGCAGTGAGATCTGCGACGTAAATTGTGCGTGTCGTGTGCAAAAAAGCTTGAAGTCCTGCGTCCATCTCGAATCTACTACGTTAAAGCCCAAATAAAGTTCTGGTACGCCTGCAAAAGTTGTCAAATTTCGCTCCCAAATGTGAACGTATGCTTAGGAAATGTGCACGATAACGATGTTATTACAAGATATTCGATGGGTAACGACGAAAATGCGAAATATTAAGCAAAAAGGTTCAGTCTCAGAACTTACCCGAACGGGGTCAGGCTAAACTCGGACTCGGGGATAACTCGGCTTCGCTTTGACGGCGGGATGAGTTGTAATGGTTGTCCCTCTGATTGTACAGTGTTGTCCTATGGGAGCGGCCTGTATAAACTAGCGCTTCATGTTCTGGCTACTCGCAGTATTGGTCCGAGTTGTTACAACGCGCGTATCAAAAACCTCTTTTGCGCGCATGCAAAATTAGTGTGCGCCTATCAAGCTTGATAAACAACAACAAAAACTCCAAAGACCGCGCGTCTCAGCAACTGAGGACCGCGCGCTGTCATTTTTGTTTTGTTTTGTACAGGATTACGTTAGCACGCACTTTCCTGTTATATATGTCCATTCAGTTAGGCCTCATTTGGTATTACAATGCAGTGGCCAGTAGAATGTGGCGATCACTTACTGCGTGTGAGTTGTCTGAAGTAGGGTCGAATTTTTCCCGAGACCGAGTTAGTCTGGAGCCTTCTGGAATAAAAGTCGGTTTTCCTACTATTATTATTTTTCTCAAAATACTCCTAACCGACTCATCATTCCGGCAAACCGCGTCAGCCAGGTAAGTTTCTTAGTGGACTCTTTCGATATATTGCAAGCAAAAATGAAATGGTGCTAGACGGGTTCTCGAGCACTTACCGAAACTTAGTTTTCACTTTAAGTAGGTCAATATAACGTCGTTCCAGAACCACGGACGTAGATGAAGGGAACAATGCTAGCAACAGTCTCATTTTGATAAAAGGATTCAATTATAAGTACCATGAGGAGCATAACATCTTTTTGATACCCAGCACAACTTGTATTTCTCAAACTCTGTCATCACTTTTCTGTATTCCTATGTATTACACATCAACAAAAGTTTGCCTGAGTTTGCATTTCATGGAGTTAATGTTATTGCATTGATTGCAAGGATTAATGATCGCCCAATCATACACAGCTCTTTACATTATGAATATTAATTTTTTTATTCATTTTTTGTTATGCAGTGCGTTTCGTGAATATTGAAATCTGTATGCTAGTCGGTGCAAAGCAAACTGACCATTAAACCGGTTACAAGTCATGATCAGAATCCATGCCAGCGAAATGGCTGGTGGTGCCTCAACATCTAGAAACGGGAAATTGTTAAACTCACTACCACACGTACTTATGATTGTATTTCAAGAAAATGTCTTTTGTCAGTTTTATCATCAACACTGGAGCATAATTGTCACATGAGCCAAATTTCAGGTCAGATGTTGAAAAAACGCAGGAAGTTAGCTCAATCCACAATTTTCTGTACAGAAGCCTTTATGCTTTTTATAGAAATAGACAGAAAGTCTGCACATCTACCTACTGGCCCAAAACCACTATTTCGGCACAATTGGACAATCGCAAAACGCGAAAATTAAAGTTTTTAGAATAGGTTTCATTTTTATACCAATCCATGACACAAATATTCAAGTTTGTAGTTCAAAAATATGAACACACAATCTTGCTTTATTTTTGTGGTGTGATAATTTCTTTCATAGGGCGTAGATTTCATCATGTAACATACGTTACCAATGTCATTCTATTTCAAATGCTTTAAGATTGGTGACTACAGTCTATGATTGAGATAATTATGCGTCAGATGTGAAGTATATCATCGGCTGCCATGTTTGTAAATGCTGCCTGCAGATGGGAAGGATGGCAAATGACCTGTATGCTATACTGAACACAGCATGTCCTATTGTGTTAAATCTTATTTCATGTAATGTTCATTTGTTTTCTCGATAATTTGATGTCAGACTTTCTTCAGAAAATATTTTCAACATTTATCAGTCCCAAATTGCCAGCCAATTCTTGAGTATCATCGATGAAACATGTGAATCTATGTGCGCAAAAATATATTCGTCAGATTCCACGTAACGTATGTTTCACGTTAATGTAACGTAAGTTACAAAGGTAATACTACTACATGTGCAACTGATTTTGGTACTTTTTCTTTTTGGTTTTGGTATATATTCTTACATTAATTTCTCGTCAACTCTAAGTGAACGTATATTATAACAAGATGTCGCAATATCATGGTGATACAATTCTCAAAAATTACAATTGAAATAGTTGTAAAACTGCAAGACTTTATAACATGTCCGCGTATAAATTCTGGAGTAGAACATTAATCCGTTACTGTTGATATTTTGAAGACAATTGGCTTCATACTTATGAATTTATGGCATTGAAATGATAAGAGTTGGGAACATGCTTTCACGTGCCTTCACGGACGAAAATATTGTCATGATGTACGTGTAATATAAAACGAGTGGTGGGTAACGTAGGTTTCACTTCAATTTTATCATAATGGAAGTTTTTGGATGCTTGACGTCTTGTAACGTGTTATCTTCATATTGATGTCTTGTAACTTGTTATCTTCAGCTGTCACTTCATGCTGTTGAAAGATATGTTTCGAATCCATAACTTTACAGACTCCATAACTTTGCTGTCGCAACAGTTATTCTATGCAGGAACAGTTTGAAAATAGCAGATGCAATACAATAGTATTCACAAAATTTTTAACACTTGAATGAAACAATAAGAAACGGCAGAAACAAGATGGTTACTCTATTAAAGTGCTTCATAATGAACAATAACGCCGTATTGCTTGTATTTGAAATTTCTGAACTCGGTAAACAAGAGATAGGGACAGAAGGAACCAAGAAATGTTCCTTGTTAATTGAATAAATGACCACTTTACTATGTTGACTATGGCAAATTAGGTCGATGAAATAACGTCAAATTACATAGTTGCATTAGCACAATACTGGGTAGGATGAATGAAATTGTCATTAGTGAAATGATGTACTTGATTGTCCTTGTTATGTATGCATTTATAAGACAGTATAATCCACAAGGATAACAAGAATAACAAGTCTTGCATTAATAATTCTTGCCGTATCTGGAAATTGTCTCCTGCATGGAAAAATGTTTTTTAATCTTTCAAAAGAAAAGTGAAAGGACAAGTTGCTATACATGCACAACAAAGGTACTGATAATGATTACAGGCAGGCCCGTAAGTAGGATTTTCATGGGGTGGGGGATGGGGTCAGAGTTAGAAAAGTCGACTACTTCCAGTTTTAATCACCTGACAGGGAGAAAAATAAAAGCTCCCGTGCCATTTTTTTTCTTTTGTTTCATTTCTTTTACCGGGTTTCATCGACTGACAAGCAAGAAAAAAAAAAGAAAGAAAAGAAAATTGAAGAAATATAAAGAAAGGCTTCAGCTTAATTCTATGCTGCCAGTACAAGCCCAATTTTATGCTTTTTTATTTGTTTATTTCAAACTGGGGAGGAGAATTCTGCGATTCATCTTTTTCTTTTTATTTCCTTTTGTTTATATTTTGACTGCTGGCAAAGGGGCGGGGGACCTCGAACCCCCTCCCCTATAGTTACCCTGGTATAGGGTAAATAAAAAAAAAAAAAGATGCGTGACTTTGCTTCTTCTTTTTTTGTCAACTACGCGACGGGTACATGTCTTTTTTTTTCTTGAATCTTTGCTTAGATATATGATTTTTCGCCAATCTGATTGCAGCTTATATATGTTCCCTATATACGTGATATATGGGGTTTTAATCTCAGCACTGCTCTTCCCATTGAAACTGCATTAACTTTAACGAGAAGGAAGAACAAGAAATGTTGATGTCTTAAACATCCGGTAATACTGAAACATACATCACTATAATCATTATTAGCATTATTATTATCATGTAGGCCTGATCTATGATGGTATACTCAGTAATAGTTAAAATTACATGTCTTTAATGCACATGTATTTTTGTTACCTTTTCTTCATTCAAAGTGTGTTTTTCTTCACTTTGAGATCATCAACGATATAACGACACAAATTTGAGTTAATTTTCTCCTTTAAAAATAGTCAGGTAGTAGTAAGTCACCATATTGATTTATGATAACCGAAGATAAATATAATTGAAAAGATTTATTTCCCCATGGAATTCCTTCAACTATAGTTCTAGAACAATTAAATGTTGTTTTTATCCACGCACATTCTCTAAAATATCCTTTTTCAATGACATGAATTGATGAAACTTACGTTACCCAAACTAGAAACTTACGTTACTATATTAATGCAGGGACCTGATCCAATAGTTTTGAAGTAGAGGTCTGCGTAATCCCTAAGTTTATTAGGTATTCATTGAATTTTCTTGAAACAATGTTAAATTCATTGTTTATACCTGGTATATGACATCATTAAAGCCAAGTTGAACATCAACGCCCACCAAACGATTTTTTTTCAAAGATACTATGATTATGTCCCCTTTTACTGCATCCTCCTAACAAACAAGAACATACAGCTGTAAATGAATTTGATATGTTTTGACGGAGAAACTCGTCAACATCATAACTGCAACAATTAAATTGTCTCAAATTAAATGGGCTTTTCTGTGGATTGTCTGTTATCAACATGACAACATCTTGAAACTTACGTTACCAAAATTTGAAACATACGTGACGTAATAAATTGAGTGATTTATTTCAAAAGAATAAACCTGTACAGCAAAGTAATAACTGGATTTTTACGGTGGAATCTACTGACTTAATAAACACACAATAAACAGAAGTAAAGCATGATTCTATGAAAAACAACAACACATTTCCAACAAGCAAATACTTACTCAGTTTTTCAGCACATAATGTAAAGGTATTTTGCGCGCTGCCAATGCTCAAGATGTCATTGAAAGAAGTTGCTGAGCTATCCCATGACCTCAAATCGACGGCACAGATTCGAGAAATGTACATTTAGGTGGTAATTAATGGTGTAATTAAGCTTTCTGTCATTTGGTGGTAACGTAAGTTACATCACGTATGTTACACTTGTGGATTGAATCGTATAAGTTAGCAACATAATAATGAATCTTTTGCCACCCATGAGTATGACGACAATCTACTCCATTAGTCTCAACTCTAGAACAATCATTCAGAGCTATGCACCTTCATACTTTTTACAAAGATGGTAACGTATGTTACTTCTCTTAAATCTACCTTTTTAAAATCTATATTTGCGAGATTAGCAGTCGCATGTCTTTTGAAGCTGAGTGATGAAATATCTTTTAACATAAACTTACACCCCTTTTGGTCAGAAAAACAATACAATTGTGTAGTACTCATTGTAATAGCATAACCAAGTTGGCAGTACAAAGATGGTAACGTATGTTTCAGCGGATCTGGCGACACATTTCCATCAGTTATTTTGTTGATAAATAATGGTTAGTTTAAAAAGTTGTGTTAGGTTTTCATAGAACCTTATGCCACTTTTCTGAAACCATGAGTAAGCTTCCGCTTTATGCTCATATTTTCCCACAAAGTAGAGAAAACATTAAAAATCATCGTTGGCGACATGCACTTTTAAGCCTGTTGGCCGAACTTAACCCTCCACCAATGGCTTAGTGGTACAATTTTGCCTTCGAAATGATTTCAGTTTTTGTTTATATGTCCCTTGGCATCACATAAAATGACAGGGGCATTTTGAAAGAGCTTTTTATCTCTTCTAGGTGAGTAGGAACATAAGCGACACGATTTTTGACCAATTGCGCCGAAATAGTGGTTTTGGGCCTACTACGGCGGTCACATGTGCCAAAGTTCAAGTGGAATGCTGAAAAACTTTGGTAGTACAGCGAAATCCACATTTTTGCATGATTTTTGTTTAAAAAAATTACCATGGCAACACAATGTTCAACAATGGCAAAAGAGCAAGTTTGCACATTTACATGTTATATGACCTGATGGTCACACGTGCCAAATTTTAAAATCAAATATCAAAAAAAAAGAGAGATTAGCTACATCCATAATATTTTTCAATGATTTTCGTTAAAAAGTACTGTTTGTTACCAAGACAACACATTCTTGACAATAACAAAAGATGAAGTCTGCGCATCTATGTACTCTAGCGATCACATGTGCCAAATTTCAAGTTCAGTGCTTGAAAACTAAGGGAGTTGGTGCAATCCACAAATTTCTGCGAAAATCGTCGATAGACAGGAAAACTGCACCCCTTCAACCCGAATTTCGAAGGCGTTGATCTGCATGACAGAAATCACATACTAGTATGCGTACAGTGTCCAAAGTAAATTTTACCGTCTCTCTCATAATGGATGACATCACACTGAGCATGGCGTCGCGCATACCACGTTCACACGCGCCCTGGCCACTACATACGCGCGTTTGCATTCATAAACAGGTCATTGCCAAACAAGGTTGGCCCAGGCCCGTAGCCAGGGGGGGGGGGGGGGGGGGGTGCGTCGGGTGCGTACGCACCCCCCCCCCCAAATTCTGAAAGGTCCACTTTTTCATAATAACGGTTTTTAGCAATTCTCAAGATAACAATCCAAATAAATATAAAGACACATTATATGCTACGTAAATGTGGAAGAGTACGTTTAACAATGTTAAAAATAATTGTACGAAACCCTTTTGTTGTATGAACCATCGGATCGTCCCCATGCACACAAACACAAATGTTATGTATCAATTTGTGCGAGCTATTATTATATTGGCACTGCATGCCATGGCCCTTGGCGCGTGTGACCGGTGTTTTTTTTTTTTCCACTGGCCGCCCGAGTACGTGCGATTCGTGGATGACATTGAGGTTGACACTTGCATTTTTTCACAGGAACAGAGGTAAGTGGATGAAAATCTAATAGCCTCAAGTTTACATATAATGTGACCCTGCACCTCAAAACAAACAAAAAGTTGCCAGACATGAATTTTTAGTTAAGACCATATTCTGAAAGAGCACACTTTAAGCTTTAAAATGATGTATAACTCAAATCAAATGGACTCTCCTAACCTATCTAAATATTGGAAAGAAAGCACAAACTCAGGAAAAGTGTGAACTGAGAAAAGAGGCTCTTATCAAAGTACAGTGTCTATTCAAGCGCTTAATCTTTACCAAACCGTGCTGGCTGTGCGATGAATGAGACAAAAAAAACAGGAAGTAAACCACCAGAGTAACAACAATGAAGGGATTATCAGATTAAACTGAAATTAAGCATGCCTCATTAACACATTCTGTCCATAATCAATGCCAACTTTCAAAGCGGTAACACTATCTTTTCAAAAGTTATCAGTTGAAAGTGAAGAGTGTGGACAAGGTTTTTCAGAAATGAAAAAGGGATTCTAAAGACACACCTAACCACACTATTCTACCAAAAAATGTTCGAGATAAACTGCTAAAAAACACAGTAATTCCTGCCCATTTTATGATACCAAATTTTAGCATAATGTAAAGGAAGACCCTCTCTTTCAGAAAATATGAAAAAGTCAAGTTCGGTTAGGTTGACCCACTTCACTTATTTTCAGTCCTCACGCAAAATCAGAGTGTGCGACTTTATGTTCGTTTTGAGGTGCACGGTCACATATGATAAAAATTAAAGAAATTTCCTCGAAATTACTATAATCGAAAACCTGAGACATTTTATATCTACGTCTCACAAAGATATAGTACATGTACATATAAGTACATGTTGGCATGATAATGCCTGGGGATAGATTATTATGTCAACTATTTTCCATTATGAATGCATGCTCCAATCAAATTGTGTAAAGGTGGTCATGAATAAGCATTTCTTACGAACGATCAGGAGAGACAAAACAAAATGAAAGGCCTGTCTTACTCCAGTTCTCTATTAGTTATACATTTTCTCATGTTGTGACAGTTTGATTGGTTCTCATTTTGAAGTGAGCCAAAACCTAAGAACATTCTCACTTATAATTTCCAAAGAGTATTATGCAGGCACGCAAACTCAATTTAGTTGTATTTCATTTAAATGTAATGGGTAAGAGGGTATGAGAGAGAATGCTGAGCTATGAAGTAAAATGGTAAAGTAAAAAGTTTGTCAGATAGTATTACAAAAGCCTGAATATTGCAAGAGCTCCGGAGTAAAAACAGTCAGGGAAAAACCCTATGTATGATAACATTGTGAGAGCGTTAGACTGCATTGTGACGCGTCGTTATTTAATTTACATTCTTTATTCATCTTTTTCATAAAAAACACAGGTAATGAGCCGGATTGGGTTAAAATTCTTACTTGCAGCTTTGTAGAAGTCTGAGTCAACAGTATCACACAGTACTTCAAGACGTATTAGTACAAACGATTTCTTGAGCCTGCACCGTTTCAGGCTCTGTTCTGGATACGGCGGTAGAAACTCATTCTTTTTTGTTGTTTATTTCATCATTATTTACTAATCTCTTTTCTAACGTACAGGTAGCGGATTTCTTTGCAGGCCAAATTCGGAAATGTACTGTTGATTATTACTTATACATTTTCTCATGTTGTGACAGTTCTATTGGTTCTCATTTTAAAGTGAGCCAAAACCTAAGAACATTCTCACTTATAATTTCCAAAGAGTATTATGCAGGCACGCAAACTCATTTTAGTTGTATTTCATTTAAATGTAATGGGTAAGAGGGTATGAGAGAGAATGGAAAGTGCTGAGCTATGAAGTAAAATGGTAAAGTAAAAAGTTTGTCGGATAGTATTACAAAAGAAACTCATTCTTTTTTGTTTGTTTATTTTATCATTATTTACTTATCTCTCTTCTAACTTAAAGGTAGTGGATCTCTTTGCAGCCCAAATTCGAAAATGCTTAGAGACAGCTATTAACCAAATATGCTACTATAATTATTTTAATAAATAAGAAATAACCATTCCAGTATGTATCTTAGTGTGCACAGTAAGACAGATCAAATCAAATAGGATAACATCTGAGCACTAAGTCTGAGGTCTGAATTTGCACTCAACTTCTTCCAATGGCTAACGGATGTTTAATTTTTGAATTTCACTGACCTCCAAATTTCACAAAGAAAACCTTCTTAGCATGATGGTTAATATGACATTTGACTGATATTGGAGATGTTTGCGAATCGGATCTACTACCTTTAATATTATTAAATCTAAAATGATTATTTGAAAGTTCGGAAATGCTGGAAATATCCTACCACAAGGAGGCAAAATATAAATGGTTCACATTTACAATTCATTTTGTTTTAAAAATTTTCTTATTTATTTTCGTTTTTGACAAACTCGCATACCAACGGCTGATATACTGTATAGTAAAGTGAATGTTTCATCTTCCAAACAGCATCCAATGGGATGGAAAACTCCAACTGAAAGGTGGACACCGTGACCATACTCGCTAAAGAAAACGCGTAATAGGGGTCGTTTTTTCTCACGGATTAGATGGAAAGTGTGATGTACGAGCGTATATAATCAAAGGGTATCAAAAAGGCCGAAATTTGGGAAAATGGTATATTGTTCAATCATGATGAAGTATAATCTTTTAAGGAATACTTGTTTTTAAGGCCCAAAAAAATCATATGATCATTACTCGTTTAGGGGCCATTTTGAAAGTCCATGTATGAGCATGGTGTCCACCTTTTAATTGTCGCTACCCCTCCCGGGACAGTATCAAAGGACCGTTTTGTTAATTAACGCAATCCCCCCTTCCTTTAAAAATCCTGGCTTCAGGCCTGCTAACGCGGGTATACAATAGAAAAAATAAAAGTTAAAACAACACCAGGAAAATCACTATTCTCAATTTTGCGGCGCGCTACGCGCGCAGAGTCTCGAACACAATTAAACTTTGCAACTTCCTGGCAAAATGAGTTTTTACTATTTCTTAGATGAAATACCGTAACGCGATTGCATGCAACAGACAAAAATACAAATTTCCTCGAGACTTTAAAACGTCATTAAAACAGTCAAAATTCACAATTTGCGACGCGCTTCGCGCGCAAATTCTTATACAACTTTTGTAGTTCGGTCGTCCAAAGAATATATATATATATATATATATATATATATATATATTTGTGTGTGTGTGTGTGTGTGTGTGTGTGTCATCATTGGTATTGGTACCGAAGGTCCATTTTTTTAGTGACCGCACCCCCCCCCCTTGAAAAATCCTGGCTACGGGCCTGTGGCCTGTTTCTATTGGCCAAGTCCCATAGCTACCAATGGCTTACGTCGGTGATTCTAGAACGACGCTATTTTGGCCTACTACTGAAGTAGATTGGAGATGGACGCAGGACTTCAAGCTTGTAACTATGCCAACGGCTGAAATTTGCACACGACACGCAAGATTTACGTCGCAGATCTCATTGCGTCCTCAATCGAAAGCTCCCTATTATCAAGAGCAGAACGCTATGAATTCGTGAATGACAAATGACCAATTTCAGATGCTTGATTCTTATCTTTGCGTCATTGCTACCAATGACGCAATATAGGCCTATAGTAGATTATATGTAACAATGTTTTCACACACCGCGAATTTTGTAAATTAGGTACAAAGCTCTTTCTTCTTTGTTGAAAGGAAATAAAACAGTGAATTGTGAATTTTGTTTTCATTTCTTATGACGCAATTCACAAGATTCAAAGAAACTGCGGAATACAAGAAAATAGTGATTCTATAGCATGTCTTTCAACAAATCAAGATTAAAGAAGACAATTTTTGGTTCACGATCATGTTTTAGAACAAAATTAGTCTGTTTAATGATTCTCGGTATTATAACGGTGATAAAATCGGATTAGCCCATAATGAAATTTTCGACAAAATGACAAAAATCCGTTATTGGGTAAATAGGGCACTACATTGAAAACGGGTTTGAAACCGTTTCCAACGGAAAACCGTCGTGCAACGTAAACGAAATAATCAATTTTCAAAAAAGAGTGTGTTATGAATGCAAATGAATGGTAAATGACCAAGATAAGATGCTTGATAATGTATTGCAGTATGTCACAAGTACCAAAGTATTTAAAAGTAAATAGAACGAATGACATGCCTTTTTTCTTCTCTATCTTTAATTGCGTGTCCTATGGTTTCTCATCTTTGCGTCATTACTACTAATGACGCAATGTATTTTAAGTGATTTGTAACAATCCCGCCAATTTTGTCAATCTGATCGCAAAGCTATTTTGTTGAAATGAAACAAAACATTTAATTGTGAATTTTTATTTCATTTCTTAAAATGGAATTCACAAGTTTAAAAGAAACTGCTACAGATTTCGATCAAAATAGAAGGTTTGGGCCACGATAATGTTTTAAAACGATATAATTCCGTGTAATGAGTCTACATTCTTAATATACGAAATTGTGCTACTTTCTCCAAAGTACTTTAGATTGCCGTAACAATTCGAAATCGAACTGTCCTACTTACAGGTCATTCAAGCAAACTCCCATTCAAAATTATAAAAAAAAAAGTGGCGATTGACGTTTTATTGCAAAAAGATGCCAATAAGCGAGCAACTTTGACGAAGTCTACTCAGATCATAATAACCACAACTCGTACAATCTGTCGTTGGTGAATTTCTTCCCAATTTGACAGTTTTAAACGCTTTTTCTTTAGAAACTTGTAATTTCCATATTTGCGTGAGGGAGTTTGATATAATAGTAATGAAATGGAATTAGCGTTTTATAAAAGTTTCCCTGAATTTCCTGCAGATTTTATATTTGACGGTAATAACGAAAGGGACATAAACATCGAGCAAGAATTTTCGATGTGTTCCTATAAGGGTGTGTACAGTTCTGGTCGAGGTGAGGCTTTTGCTTTTAACGTTTAGCAAGATATTCAAAAATCACTCTATGAGATGTCAAAGAGCATCCAATTCTAAAGGGTATCAAAAGTTTATTTGATGAAAATTGGTTTTGAAAGGGCTGAGATATCCAAAAACAAAGTGAAACAAAGAGATCCTAAGTAAAAACGTGGCCTGTAGTCTTATGATTATCACTTTTTTTTTGATATCTCAGCCCTTTCAAAACCGATTTTCATCAAATAAACGTTGAATCCTTGAAATTACATGCTCTTTCATATCATCTAATAAGAGGTTTCTCATTATCTCACTTAGAAATGTAAAAAAGCATGAATCCCCACCTCAATGAGTATTGTACAGACTCTTTAAGTAGAGAAAATTCCTTTGATTTGTTCTGTCAATTTTTTCTACTTTGTTACTCGGTCAAAAAAAAAAAGAAATCCATTATTGGGAAATCGTACATTACATTGAAAACGGGTTTGACACCGTTTCTAACGTAAAACCGTCAAATATTCCTGCAATCCCGTCAATTTTGTCAATCTGATCGTAAATCTATTTTGTTCAAATGAAACAAAACATTTAATTGTGAATTTTGATTTCATTTCTTAAAATGGAAATCACAAGTTTAAAAGAAAGTGCGCTAATACAAGAAAATAGTGATTCTATAGCCTGATTTTCCAAATCAAGAATGCTATGAATTAAAGTGAGTGACAAATGAGCAATTGTACATCATATTGAAAACGGGTTTAAACCCGTTACCAACGCGTAAAACCGTTATAATTTCGTGCAAGGTATACAAAATTATTGATTATCAAGAACAGAACGCTATGAATTCGTGAATGACAAATGACCAATTTCAGATGCTTGATTCTTATCTTTACGTCATTACTACCAATGAATCAATATAGGCCTATAATAGATTATATGTAACAATGTTTTCACACACCGCGAATTTTGTAAATTAGGTACAAAGCTCTTTCTTCTTTGTTGAAAGGAAATAAATCAGTGAATTGTGAATTTTGTTTTCATTTCTTATGACGCAATTCACAAGTTTCAAAGAAACTGCGTGAATACAGTAAAATAGTGATTCTATAGCATGTCTTTCTACAAATCAATGGGTTTGAAACCGTTTCCAACGGAAAACCGTCGTGCAACGTAAACGAAATAATTAATTTTCAGAAAAGAGTGTGTTATGAATGCAAATGAATGATAAATGACCAAGATAAGATGCTTGATAATCTATTGCAGTTTGTCACAAGTACCAAAGTATTAAAAAGTAAATAGAACGAATTAAATGCCTTTTTTCTTCTCTATCTTTAATTGCGTGTCCTATGGTTTCTCATCTTTGCGTCATTACTACTAATGACGCAATGTATTTTAAGTGATTTGTAAGAATACCGCCAATTTTGTCAATCTGATCGCAAAGCTATTTTGTTGAAATGAAACAAAACATTTAATTGAGAATTTTGATTTCATTTCTTAAAATGGAATTCACAAGTTTAAAAGAAACTGGCACAGATTTCGATCAAAATAGAAGGTTTGGGCCACGATAATGTTTCAAAACGAAATAAGTCCGTGTAATGAGTCTCTACATTCTTGATATACGAAATTGTGCTACTTTCTCCAAAGTACTTTAGATTGCCGTAACAATTGGAAATCGAACTGTCCTACTTACAGGTCATTCAAGCAAACTCCCATTCAAAATTTAAAATAAAAGTGGCGATTAACGTTTTATGGCAAAAAGATGCCAATAAGCGCGCAACAGTGACGAAATCTTCTCAGACCATAACACCAACTCGTATAATCTGCCTTTGGTGAATTTCTTTTCAATTTGACAGGTTTAAACGCTTTTTCCTGAGAAACTTGTACGTTCCATACTTCGTTTCCAGTTTCAAGTTCATTCATATTTCCACTTTCCCAGTGATGGGATTATAAAATTATTGACAATAAAACAAAGGTACAAAATATGTACAACCATATCTGATGTTTGAAAAAAAAGACAAGCATTAAACACAAATATAAATGGTCATTATCATCTGATGATCTCACAAATCAATCTCAAAAATATGATGGGGCCTGCATAAAAGCAATGATGCTTGTAAAAACTGTAGGTTCCCAAATTTAAAGGCATGAAATTATACGGAGGACGGACATGTTTATCTTGACCAACTTAAAGGGGATGGCTAGTAACCGATCAGTGGGAATGCTGAGGGATGACAGTGGCGTATCTAGGGAAAACGGCGCCCGGGGCAAGCGCGAAAATTGCGCCCCTAATTTCTGAAAAAGTGTTCAACCCCAACCCCATCCCGATAGGGACTTTTAGAAAAAAGGTCCACATATGCTTTTTCAAGCACTTAAAAGGGGTCTTTTGAGGGTGATTTAAATGTAATGAATTTAGATAAATATTGGCGAGCGAGCGCAGCGAGCGAGCCGAAAATTTTTGTATATTTCGCGTCATCTTCACGTTTGGTTCTTATCTTCTTCTTTTTTGTTGACAAATTGCGGCGAGCGAGCTCAGCGAGCGAGCCGAAAATTTCTGTATTTTAGCTTACAATACATGGAATTCTTGTCATTTTTTGCTTATTAAATCTTACAATTCTAATCAAGATATTGTGACGGCCTTATAGATAACGATTTATACCAACAAACTTAGGACTTGAAAAAGTACTCCAAATTAGTACGCACGAGTGAGCCGAAATTCGTATATTTCCGCGCCATCATCACGTTTGGTTCTTATCTTCTTCTTCTTCTCTTTTTGATAAATTTTGGCGAGCGAGCGCAGCGAGCGAGCAGAAGATTTGTGTATTTCAGCTTACAAAACATAGAATTCTTGTCATTTTTTGCTTATTAAATCTTACAATTCTAATCAAGATATATAAGTGACGGCCTTATAGATTACGATTTATACCAACAAACTGAGGAGTTGAAAAAATATTCCAAATTAGTACGCACGAGTGAGCCGAAAATTTCTGTATTTCAGCTTACAAAACATGGAATTATTGCCATTTTTTGCTTATTAAATCTTACATTTCTAATCAAGATATAGTGACGGCCTTATAGATAACGATTTATACCAACAAACTGAGGACTTGAAAAAAAATACTCTAAATTATTACGCGCGAGTGAGCCGAAATTTGTATATTTCCGCGTCATCATTACGTTTTGTTCTTATCTTGTTTGATTTTTTTTGCGCCCCCCCCCCCCGTAATGTTCGACACCTTTGGTGCCCTCGTTTGATCCAGTAGGCGATCGCTTCAGAACGAAAGAAATAAAACTGCAGCCGCTGCTCCGTGTAACATTTTGCCTTCTAACAATGGCATGTGTGAACACAATATACATTGTAATTTTGTCCGCGTTATCATCACGTTTTGTTCTTATCTTCTTTTCTATACATTTTGTCGAGCGAGCGCAGCGAGCGAGCCTAAATTTCAGCTTACAAAACATGGAATTCTTGTGTGAACACAATTAACATTGTCATTTTTTGTTTTTATCTTGTTTGATTTGGTTTTCTCCCCCCCCCCCCCGTCCGGGCGAGGGTTTTTTTTTTCCTTCCTCTTCTTCTTCTTCTTTTTTTTTTCGTTTTTTCGTTTTCGGCGCCCCCAAGGAGTGGCGCCCGGGGCACGTGCCCCCCTTGCCCCCCCCCCTAGATACGCCACTGATTGTTCCAATCCTTGTGGGATTCATTTAAGAGTACAATATATATCTACTGTTGTGTGAAAATCATTTGCTTCAGAACGGTCTCATATTCAAGTAATGTGCAGAATAATGACCCGTCACTGACCAGGGACGCTTATCTGGAAACATTAAACTGCACATTACTTGAATATGAGACCATTCTGAAGCAAATAATTTTCACTCAAGAATAGATATATAATGTACTCTTAAATGAATCCCACACGTATTGGAACATTCATCCCTCAGCATTCCCACTGATTCCCACTGATCAGTTACTAGTCATCCCCTTTAAATTGTACCAGTGCAAAGTCAGTATTAAGAACGAACTATTGAACCACATGAATACTTTAGGATCGCTTAAACGAGACTGTACATATTTCGCCGTGTTTACAAAGAAAATGCTTGCGTAAGGGAGTACTTGCGTAAGGGAGTTTGAAATAACAGTAATGAAATGGAATTAGCGTTTTATAAAATTTTCCCTATATATCCTGCAGACTTTATATTTGACGGTAGTAACGGAAAAGACAAATATCGAGCAACCAATTTCGATGCGTTCGTTAAGGAGAAAAAATTTCTTTCATTCGTCCTGTCAATTTCTTCTCCTTTGTTACTCGGGCAAAAAAAAAAAAAAATCCGTTTAGGAAATCGTGCATTACATTGAAAACGGGTTTGAAACCGTTTTGAACGTAAAACCGTCAAATTTTCTTACAAGGTAAACGAAATAATTAATTTTGAAAAAAGAGTGGGTTATGAATTCAAGTGAATGATAAATGACAAACATAAGATGCGTGATAATCTATTGCAGTTTGTCACAAGTACCAAAGTATTTTAAAAGTAAATAGAACGAATGAAATGTCTTTTTTCTTCTCTACCTTTAATTGAGTGTCCTATGGTTTCTCATCTTTGCGTCATTACTACTAATGACGCAATGTATTTTAAGTGATTTGTAACAATCCCGCCAATTTTGTCAATCTGATCGCAAAGCTATTTTGTTGAAATGAAACAAAACATTTAATTGAGAATTTTGATTTCATTTCTTAAAATGGAATTCACAAGTGTAAAAGAAACTGGTACAGATTTCGATCAAAATAGAAGGTTTGGGCCACGATCATGTTTCAAAACGATATAATTCCGTGTAATGAGTCTACATTCTTAATATACGAAATTGTGCTACTTTCTCCAAACTACGTTAGATTGCCGTAACAATTGGAAATCGAACTGTCCTACTTACTACAGGTCATTCAAGCAAACTCCCATTCGAAATTAAAAATAAAAGTGGCGATTAACGTTTTATGGCAAAAAGATGCCAATAAGCGAGCAACTTTGACGAAGTCTACTCAGATCATAATAACCACAACTCGTACAATCTGCCTTTGGTGAATTTCTTCTCAATTTGACAGTTTTAAACGCTTTTTCTTTAGAAACTTGTAATTTCCATACTTGCGTAAGGGAGTTTGATATAACAGTAATGAAATGGAATTAGCGTTTTATAAAAGTTTCCCTGAATTTCCTGCAGATTTTATATTTAACGGTAATAACGAAAAAGACATAAACATCGAGCAAGCATTTTCGATGTGTTCCTTTAAGGGTGTGTACAGTTCTGGTCGAGGTGAGGCTTTAGCTTTTAACGTTTTGCAAGATATTCAGAAATCACTCTATGAGATGTCAAAGAGCATGCAATTCTAAGGGGTATCAAAAGTTTATTTGATGAAAATCGGTTTTGAAAGGGCTGAGATATCCAAAAACAAGGTGAAACAAAGAGATCCTAAGTAAAAACGTGGCCTTCAGTCTTATGATTATCCCTTTTTTGGATATCTCAGCCCTTTCAAAACCGATTTTCATCAAATAAACGTTGAATCCAAATTACATGCTCTTTCATATCATCTAATAAGAGGTTTCTCATTATCTCACTTAGAAATGTAAAAAAGCATGAATCCCCACCTCAATGAGTACTGTACAGACTCTTTAAGGAGAGAAAATTCCTTTGATTCGTTCTGTCAAATTTTACTACTTTGTTACTCGGTCAAAAAAAAAATCCATTATTGGGAAATCGTACATTACATTGAAAACGGGTTTGACACCGTTTCTAACGTAAAACCGTCAAATATTCCTGCAATCCCGCCAATTTTGTCAATCTGATCGCAAATCTATTTTGTTCAAATGAAACAAAACATTTAATTATGAATTTTGATTTCATTTCTTGAAATGGAAATCACAAGTTTAAAAGAAAGTGCGCTCATACAAGAAAATAGTGATTCTATAGCCTGATTTTCCAAATCAAGAATGCTATGAATTAAAGTGAATGACAAATGAGCAATTGTACATCATATTGAAAACGGGTTTGAACCCGTGACCAACGCGTAAAACCGTTATAATTTCGTGCAAGGTATACAAAATTATTGATTATCAAGAACAGAACGCTATGAATTCGTGAATGGCAAATGACCAATTTCAGATGCTTGATTCTTATCTTTGCGTCATTGCTACCATTGACGCAATATAGGCCTGTAGTAGATTATATGTAACAATGTTTTCACACACCGCGAATTTTGTAAATTAGGTTCAAAGCTCTTTCTTCTTTGTTGAAAGGAAATAAATCAGTGAATTGTGAATTTTGTTTTCATTTCTTATGACGCAATTCACAAGTTTCAAAGAAACTGCGTAAATACAAGAAAATAGTGATTCTATAGCATGTCTTTCTACAAATCAAGATTAAAGAAGACAATTTTTGGTTCACGATCATGTTTTTTAGAATGAAATTAGTCTGTGTAAGGACTCTCGGCATTATAACGGTGATAAAATCGGATTAGCCCATAATGAAATTTTCGACAAAATGACAAAAATCCGTTGTTGGGTAAAGCGGGCAATACATTGAAAACGGGTTTGAAACCGTTTCCAACGGAAAACCGACAACTTTTCGTGCAACGTAAACGAAATAATTAATTTTCAAAAATGAGTGTGTTATGAATGCAAATGAATGATAAATGACCAAGATAAGATGCTTGATAATCTATTGCAGTTTGTCACAAGTACCAAAGTATTTAAAAGTAAATAGAACGAATGAAATGCCTTTTTTCTTCTCTATCTTTAATTGCGTGTCCTATGGTTTCTCATCTTTGCGTCATTACTACTAATGACGCAATGTATTGTAAGTGATTTGTAAGAATCCCGCCAATTTTGTCGATCTGATCGCAAAGCTATTTTGTTGAAATGAAACAAAACATTTAATTATGAATTTTGATTTCATTTCTTAAAGTGGAATTCACAAGTTTAAAAGAAACTGGTACAGATTTCGATCAAAATAGAAGGTTTGGGCCATGATAATGTTTCAAAACGAAATAAGTCCGTGTAATGAGTCTCTGCATTCTTGATATACGAAATTGTGCTACTTTCTCCAAACTACTTTAGATTGCCGTAACAATTGGAAATCGAACTGTCCTACTTACAGGTCATTCAAGCAAACTCCCATTCAAAATTAAAAATAAAAGTGGCGATTAACGTTTTATGGCAAAAAGATGCCAATAAGCGCGCAACAGTGAGGAAATCTTCTCAGACCATAACACCAACTCGTACAATCTGCCTTTGGTGAATTTCTTCTCAATTTGACAGGTTTAAACGCTTTTTCCCGAGAAACTTGTACGTTCCATACTTCGTTTACAGTTTCAAGTTCATTCATATTTCAACTTTCCCAGTGATGGGATTATAAAATTATTGACAATAAAACAAAGGTACAAAATATGTACAACCATATCTGATGTTTGAAAAAAAACACAAGCAATAAACACAAATATAAATGGTCATTATCATCTGATGATCTCACAAATCAATCTCAAAAATATGATGGGGCCTGCATAAAAGCAATGATGCTTGTAAAAACTGTAGGTTCCCGAATTTATAGGCATGAAATTATACGGAGGACGGACATGTTTATCTTGACCAACTTAAAGGGGATGGCTAGTAACCGATCAGTGGGAATGCTGAGGGATGATTGTTCCAATCCTTGTGGGATTCATTTAAGAGTACATTATATATCTACTGTTGTGTGAAAATCATTTGCTTCAGAACGGTCTCATATTCAAGTAATGTGCAGAATAATGACCCGTCACTGACCAGGGACGCTTACCTGGAAATATTAAACTGCACATTACTTGAATATGAGACCATTCTGAAGCAAATAATTTTCACACAATAATAGATATGTAATGTACTCTTAAATGAATCCCACAAGTATTGGAACAATCATCCCTCAGCATTCCCACTGATCAGTTACTAGTCATCCCATTTAAATTGTACCGGTGCAAAGTCAGTATTAAGAACGAACTATTGAACCACATGAATACTTTAGGATCGCTTAAACGAGATTGTACATATTTCGCCGTGTTTACAAAGAAAGTGCTTGCGTAAGGAAGTACTTGCGTAAGGGAGTTTGAAATAACAGTAATGAAATGGAATTAGCGTTTTATAAACGTTTCCCTGAATATCCTGCAGACTTTATATTTGACGGTAATAACGGAAAAGACATAAATATCGAGCAACCATTTTCGATGTGTTCCTTAAGGAGAAAAAATTTCTTTCATTCGTCCTGTTAATTTCTTCTCCTTTGTTACTCGGCCAAAAAAAAAAAAAGAAATCCGTTATTCGGAAATCGTGCATTACGTTGAAAACGGGTTTGAAACAGTTTTTAACGTAAAACCGTCAAATTTTCTTACAAGGTAAACGAAATAATTAATTTTCAAAAAAGAGTGGGTTATGAATTCAAGTGAATGATAAATGACCAAGATAAGATGCTTGATAATCTATTGCAGTTTGTCACAAGTACCAAAGTATTTTAAAAGTAAATAGAACGAATGAAATTGCCTTTTTTCTTCTCTATCTTTAATTGTGTGTCCTATGGTTTCTCATCTTTGCGTCATTACTACTAATGACGCAATGTATTGTAAGTGATTTTTAACACTCCCGCCAATTTTGTCAATCTGATCGCAAAGCTATTTTGTTGAAATGAAACAAAACATTTAATTGTGAATTTTGATTTCATTTCTTAAAATGGAATTCACAAGTTTAAAAGAAACTGGTACAGATTTCGATCAAAATAGAAGGTTTGGGCCCCGATAATGTTTCAAAACGAAATAACTCCGTGTAATGACTCTCTACATTCTTGATATACGAAATTGTGCTACTTTCTCCAAACTACTTTAGAT
The DNA here is from genome assembly GCF_040938485.1 of Diadema antillarum. Classification (NCBI taxonomy): domain Eukaryota; kingdom Metazoa; phylum Echinodermata; class Echinoidea; order Diadematoida; family Diadematidae; genus Diadema; species Diadema antillarum. The sequence goes on from NW_027272756.1 coordinate 64,012, forward strand.
TGCCGTAACAATTGGAAATCGAACTGTCCTACTTACAGGTCATTCAAGCGAACTCCCATTTAAAATTTAAAATAAAAGTGGCGATTAACGTTTTATGGCAAAAAGATGCCAATAAGCGCGCAACGGTGACGAAGTCTACTCAGATCATAATGACCACAACTCGTACAATCTTCCGTTGGTGAATTTCTTCCCTATTTGACAGTTTTAAACGCTTTTTCTTTAGAAACATGTAATTTCCATACTTGCGTAAGGGAGTTTGATATAACAGTAATGAAATGGAATTAGCGTTTTATAAAAGTTTCCCTGAATTTCCTGCAGATTTTATATTTGACGGTAATAACGAAAAAGACATAAACATCTAGGAAGCATTTTTGATGTGTTCCTTTAAGGATGTGTACAGTTCTGGTCGAGGTGAGGCTTTAGCTTTTAACGTTTGGCAAGATATTCAGAAATCACTCTATGAGATGTCAAAGAGCATGCAATTCTAAGGGGTATCAAAAGTTTATTTGATGAAAATCGGTTTTGAAAGGGCTGAGATATCCAAAAACAAGGTGAAACAAAGAGATCCTAAGTAAGAACGTGGCCTGCAGTCTTATGATTATACCTTTTTTGGATATCTCAGCCCTTTCAAAACCGATTTTCATCAAATAAACGTTGAATCCTTGAAATTACATGCTCTTTCATATCATGTAATAAGAGGTTTCTCATTATCTCACTTAGAAATGTAAAAAAGCATGAATCCCCACCTCAATGAGTACTGTACAGACTCTTTAAAAGGAGAGAAAATTCCTTTGATTCGTTCTGTCAATTTTTTCTACTTTGTTACTCGGTCAAAAAAAAAGAAACCCATTATTGGGAAATCGTACATTACATTGAAAACGGGTTTGACACCGTTTCTAACGTAAAACCGTCAAATATTCCTGCAATCTCGACAATTTTGTCAATCTGATCGCAAATCTATTTTGTTCAAATGAAACAAAACATTTAATTGTGAATTTTGATTTCATTTCTTAAAATGGAAATCACAAGTTTAAAAGAAAGTGCGCTAAATACAAGAAAATAGTGATTCTATAGCCTGATTTTCCAAATCAAGAATGCTATGAATTAAAGTGAATGACAAATGAGCAATTGTACATCATATTGAAAACGAGTTTGAACCCGTTACCAACGCGTAAAACCGGTATAATTTCGTGCAAGGTATACAAAATTATTGATTATCAAGAACAGAACGCTATGAATTCGTGAATGACAAATGACCAATTTCAGATGCTTGATTCTTATCTTTGCCTCATTACTACCAATGACGCAATATAGGCCTATAGTAGATTATATGTAACAATGTTTTCACACAAAGCGAATTTTGTAAATTAGGTACAAAGCTCTTTCTTCTTTGTTGAAAGGAAATAAATCAGTGAATTGTGAATTTTGTTTTCATTTCTTATGACGCAATTCACAAGTTTCAAAGAAACTGCGTGAATACAAGAAAATAGTGATTCTATAGCATGTCTTTCTACAAATCAAGATTAAAGAAGAGAATTTTTGGTTCACGATCATGTTTTAGAACGAAATTAGTCTGTTTAATGATTCTCGGTGTTATAACCGTGATAAAATTGGATTAGAACATAATGAAATTTTCGACAAAATGACAAAAATCCGTTATTGGGTAAATAGGACACTACATTGAAAACGGGTTTGAAACCGTTTCCAACGGAAAACCGTCGTGCAACGTAAACGAAATAATTAATTGTCAAAAAAGAGTGTGTTATGAATGCAAATGAATGATAAATGACCAAGATATGATGCTTGATAATCTATTGCAGTATGTCACAAGTACCAAAGTATTTAAAGGTAAATAGAACGAATGAAATGCCTTTTTACTTCTCTATCTTTAATTTCGTGTCCTATGGTTTCTCATCTTTGCGTCATTACTACTAATGACGCAATGTATTGTAAGTGATTTGTAACAATCTCGCCAATTTTGTCAATCTGATCGCAAAGCTATTTTGTTGAAATGAAACAAAACATTTAAAGGGGATGGCTAGTAACCGATCAGTGGGAATGCTGAGGGATGATTGTTCCAATCCTTGTGGGATTCATTTAAGAGTACATTATACATCTACTGTTGTGTGAAAATTATTTGCTTGAGAACGGTCTCATATTCAAATAATGTGCAGATTAATGACCCGTCACTGACCAGGGACGCTTACCTGGAAACATTAAGCTGCACATTACTTGAATATGAGACCCTTCTGAAGCAAATAATTTTCACACAAGAATAGATATATAATGTACTCTTATTCCCACTCCAAGACAACAAAAGGGCAAGAGACTCTTAATTTGCGTTTTCCGTGGTCTTTAATAAAGGAAAACATTTGTATTTCACAGCAGGTTGCCCAAAAACAAATTCCATAAATTGTCGATTCAAAACTGGTGTATTGATAGCAAGGTAATAAACCAACCATACGTTATACATACAGTGTATAAGATTAGAACAGGGAATGCGGTCTGCTAGGAACTGTAGTATTTTGGAAGAAAAACTTTTATGACCCTCTAGGCTTGAAAAATTAGCAGGCTGCGTCCAGCCTCTCGCCTAGCGAAGTTGACCAGAAGCAATAAATTATTTTGTCTCTCCGCCAGTGCGACTATGGCCGCACGAACGAGACAAACACAACCAGTGATTACACGATACCCCTTCGCCTTGCGAACCATGGCTGCTAGCATCATGCACGGGATAAGAATCACATACAAAACTGTGGCATCACGATATCCCTCCGCACGAAGGGATAAGTACCACTACTTCAACTATCAGTGATTACACGATATCCCTCCGCCTGTGCAAACCATGGCCGCTAGCGTCATGTGCGGGATAAGAATCACAACAGTATGTGGCATCACGATATCCCTCTCACGAAGGGATAAGTACCACTACTTCCGCGGGTCAGCCCAGCCCTATGGCCGGAGAGCATGGGCGTGACCCCTTGGCGGTCTTCCCAACTAAGCTCCGAGCGACACCACCTGTTGGCCATAATTTATGTGTGTCGCCGGCATGCGGGCAAGACCGCTCTTCCCACAATACTATATTGGTCAACTCGGGTCTGTAACTCTGAAATCATAAAACTCCCCAAAGCCGAAGCAAACCGCTTTCCTGTGTATCACACCATAAGCGAACAGAAGAACAATAAAATACATCATACTAGTTAACCTTAATTAACAAAGTTCTGTGTGTATCGGCGATTAGGCGTAAAAATTGGTAAATTCCGCCAAAAGAGATGTGGAACATCTCTCAACCAAATCGCCTTAGCTCTACACGAAGAATCAGTCACGAAAGTAGAAAGAGAACACTTGATACAAGTAATAAAAGTCCGCACGTGTGAAAACTACGCCATCATGCTGAACTTAAATTAACTCATGGGCTATTTAACTATTCGTTGTAGTCCGGAAGCTACTCAACAAACAGCAATAGCCAGTTACAAACTTCGCACGACTCAAAAGGCATAGTTCACCATTGGGAGCAGTGATTTGATAACAGGCACAAAATCGCTAAAATTATATTCTCTTTGATGTATAACCTATATTATCATTACTTGAAGGTCAGTTGCGCAGTACTACCCGCAATATGCGAATTTCGCAATAGCCTTAATAAGAAATTATCACTGCATGTCTTCCTTACTATTAACCAAGCCCTGATTGTAGAATGTTCAACCTATTGATTATACCTGTCCGCTTGTGTTTAACGCGAACATTCCAACTCTTAAAACATTTTGATGCACCAACGCGGAATTTTCAATTATTATAGTAAGCATGCCAGAACAGCACGAAATGAAAATAGCGTTGATTAATACTACTCGAATGTGATACAAACGAGGAGCTCGAGAAATACCAGCTGATGACAGTTCAGAATTGAACATCTGTAGGCGAAGAATGAACGAAGGTGACGATACCAAAAAGAGCGTAGGGCGCATGTTGTTTCGTATTAGAGGCTGAGGTCCCAGCGTCGTATAGTAATAACCGTCTCAAAGGAAGAGTACTAGTAATTCACTGCTCGTGTGAGTTAAAGAGGTTGATGCGACTGACCGCGCGGCGATGTTCTTGGACTGCCCGCCGCATTCCGGTTGCAATGTTTTGGTGTTGGGTGACGCCGGGTGCGCTGAGTGGTGGTGGAGTGGGGAGGCCTACATGTGATGTGGAAGAGAAAAAAACACAAACCCGGCAGTATCCTCCTCGACTAAAATGAGCGAGGACATTATTTGTGTCCTCTGTCTTATGTTGCAGCTCGACCATCATTATTCAATCAATGTTGTCAACGTTGTGTATTATTGTAAACATTGTACATTAAAATGCTGTTTAAATATGTGTACAATAAGGGCACAACATAATTCACAGACCTATAGTGTGGCACAGCACACTGGGGCTTACACTGGACTTAAATTACGTATAGGTAAGTCGGTGCTCCGACGCTTGTCCCCGTCTATGTTAACACGTCTAAACGAATATAACGACGGTACGAGTGAGATGCCCATCGCCCCATTACTTGAATTTGTTCGTCTGAGTAGCCCGCCATAGCTGCAGATGTAGCTGCCCCTATCCTAAAGGAGTGGGCCGTGTAACATTGCAGCGGGAGACCGACAAATGACACGCAACGCCGCAAAATGCGATTAAATTCAAATCTTGACAAGGGAGTGGTATTGAATTGCTGAAAAAATGCCCCTCTCTGCTCAGAACGAATGCGCAAATAATTCAAAGCCGCCCGCACCGGGCAGAGTGACGCACATGCACTCTCTGGAATGATTACGACACGTCCCGCGCCACGCTGATCTGTTTTGGACAACCGAATCGTTAAGACCAAGCGTCGGTGAGGGGGATTTCCCTTAATGGTGACGTCATCGGTCAACAAGGGGACGCGCTGTGGCGTGGCTGTGAATTCGCCTATTCGTAGGAAACCGAAAAACGCAACAAGAAAAGCGGAAGTCAACATAATACAATCATACGAATTCGCACAAACAGAAGGTAACGCGCGTACCAGGCGCCGCAAAATAGTCAGCGTAATGGGGCAACGAATATCTTCCCTGGAATGAAGCCGTCCACATCCTTCAATTAAGTGTTTAATTGGAAAACTGTTAGTAATGTCCTCTTCCTTATGTCCGCGTAAGCAGAACGACAAGCCCGAAACGTACGTGGCAATCGTGTTCGGGGAATAACCGTGCCAAGACAGATAAGAAATAAATAGAGCTATCTGCTCAGTAGTAGGGGCCGCTGTGATATCAAAGTGATAGGAGCGTCGGAAGGCTTGGAAAGCTGACCACGCTTGGCGGTACGTACTCATGGTGTTTCGGGCCCTGGAAGATTCTAGCAAGAGGGCTTGTTCCCCGTGAAGTTGGTCCAAAGTTGGACTGGGAGTGGTGTCCCCACGCGGTCGGCATCGGGAGCCAGGCGATGAAATCTGCCCATCTGGAAGCGTGATAGAGAGTCAGCAATGTCATTATTAACACCGGGCACATACTTGGCTCGAAACCAAATATTCCATTTCAGACACAGCACAACTAAACTAAGAGTCATGATGTGCCTGCATGTAGACGATTGCCTGTTAATTACCGCCACAACTGCTTGGTTGTCTGACCAAAATACTACCTTCTTGTCGGTCAATTGGTCACCCCATAGCGAAACACCCACAACAATTGGAAACAGCTCCAGAAATGCGATCGAATACTGGCAGGCGAGGACGTCCTCCGGCCATTTAGCTTGAGCCCATTTCCCATCGAAATAGACACCGAAACCAATGCTTGCTGCCGCATCTGAATAGAAATGAAAGAAGGCGTTCCCGTGCCACACTTGATCTGGAATTTTCACCGTCCCATTGAAATGGCGTAGAAATTCGATCCAAGCAGAAATGTCGGCCTTAGCCCCGGAAGAAATTCGAATTCGGTGGTGAGGCAGACTTCCCCCGCGCGTGAGATCGATTAGTCGACGGAGAAAGGCCCTACCGGGCCCAATCGCCTTACATATGAAGTTAAGGCTGCCTATGAGCGATTGCATTTCCCGCAATGTGACCTTGCTCTTGCCGACGCATGAAGTTTATTGGTCCTGAGAGACCTCGCCGGCCTCGTCTCGGCGGTCGACCCAGACATGCTAATCCATGTAGTAGTCTTGTCCCGGGAATAAATTGTTTTAACTTTCCCCATTTTCAATGTACGTTAAAACCTGTTAAATGAATCCCACAAGTATTGGAACAATCATCCCTCAGCATTGCCACTGATTCCCACTGATCAGTCATCCCCTTTAATTGTGAATTTTGATTTCATTTCTTAAAATGGAATTCACAAGTTTAAAAGAAACTGCTACAGATTTCGATCAAAATAGAAGGATTGGGCCACGATAATGTTTTAAAACGATATAATTCCGTGTAACGAGTCTACATTCTTAATATACGAAATTGTGCTACTTTCTTCAAAGTACTTTAGATTGCCGTAACAATTGCAAATCGAACTGTCCTACTTACAGGTCATTCAAGGAAACTCCCATTCAAAATTTAAAATAAAAGTGGCGATTAACGTTTTATTGCAAAAAGATGGCAATAAGCGTGCAACTTTGACGAAGTCTACTCAGATCATAATAACCACAACTCGTAGAATCTGCCGTTGGTGAATTTCTTCCCAATTTGACAGTTTTAAATGCTTTTTCTTTAGAAACTTGTAATTTCCATACTTGCCTAAGAGAGTTTGATATAATAGTAAAGGAATGGAATTAGCGTTTTATAAAAGTTTCCCTGAATTTCCTGCAGATTTTATATTTGACGGTAATAACGAAAAAGACATAAACATCTAGGAAGCATTTTTGATGTGTTCCTTTAAGGATGTGTACAGTTCTGGTCGAGGTGAGGCTTTAGCTTTTAACGTTTGGCAAGATATTCAGAAATCACTCTATGAGATGTCAAAGAGCATGCAATTCTAAGGGGTATCAAAAGTTTATTTGATGAAAATCGGTTTTGAAAGGGCTGAGATATCCAAAAACAAGGTGAAACAAAGAGATCCTAAGTAAAAACGTGGCCTGCAGTCTTATGATTATACCTTTTTTGGATATCTCAGCCCTTTCAAAACCGATTTTCATCAAATAAACGTTGAATCCTTGAAATTACATGCTCTTTCATATCATGTAATAAAAGGTTTCTCATTATCTCACTTAGAAATGTAAAAAAGCACGAATCCCCACCTCAATGAGTACTGTACAGACTCTTTAAGGAGAGAAAATTCCTTTGATTCGTTCTGTCAATTTTTTCTACTTTGTTACTTGGTCATAAAAAAAAAAGAAATCCATTATCGGCAAATCGTACATTACATTAAAAACGGGTTTGACACCGTTTCTAACGTAAAACCGTCAAATATTCGTGCAATCCCGCCAATTTTGTCAATCTGATCGCAAATCTATTTTGTTCAAATGAAACAAAACATTTAATTGTGAATTTTGATTTCATTTCTTAAAATGGAAATCACAAGTTTAAAAGAAAGTGCGCTAAATACAAAAAAATAGTGATTCTATAGCCTGATTTTCCAAATCAAGAATGCTATGAATTAAAGTGAATGACAAATGAGCAATTGTACATCATATTGAAAACGGGTTTGAACCCGTTACCAACGCGTAAAACCGTTATAATTTCGTGCAAGGTATACAAAATTATTGATTATCAAGAACAGAACGCTATGAATTCGTGAATGACAAATGACCAATTTCAGATGCTTGATTCTTATCTTTGCGTCATTGCTACCATTGACGCAATATAGGCCTGTAGTAGATTATATGTAACAATGTTTTCACACACAGCGAATTTTGTAAATTAGGTACAAAGCTCTTTCTTCTTTGTTGAAAGGAAATAAATCAGTGAATTGTGAATTTTGTTTTCATTTCTTATGACGCAATTCACAAGTTTCAAAGAAACTGCGTGAATACAAGAAAATAGTGATTCTATAGCATGTCTTTCTACAAATCAAGATTAAAGAAGACAATTTTTTGTTCACGATCATGTTTTTTAGAACGAAATTAGTCTGTGTAATGACTCTCGGCATTATAACGGTGATGAAATCGGATTAGCCCATAATGAAATTTTCGACAAAATGACAAAAATCTGTTATTGGGTAAATCGGGCAATACATTGAAAACGGTTTGACACCGTTTCCAACGGAAAACCGACAACTTTTCGTGCAACGTAAACGAAATAATTAATTTTCAAAAATGAGTGTGTTATGAATGCAAATGAATGATAAATGACCAAGATAAGATGATTGATAATCTATTGCAGTTTGTCACAAGTACCAAAGTATTTAAAAGTAAATAGAACGAATGAAATGCCTTTTTTCTTCTCTATCTTTAATTGCGTGTCCTATGGTTTCTCATCTTTGCGTCATTACTACTAATGACGCAATGTATTGTAAGTGATTTGTAACAATCCCGCCAATTTTGTCGATCTGATCGCAAAGCTATTTTGTTGAAATGAAACAAAACATTTAATTGTGAATTTTGATTTCATTTCTTAAAATGAAATTCACAAGTTTAAAAGAAACTGGTACAGATTTCGATCAAAATAGAAGGTTTGGGCCATGATAATGTTTCAAAACGAAATAAATCCGTGTAATGAGTCTCTACATTCTTGATATACGAAATTGTGCTACTTTCTCCAAACTACTTTAGATTGCCGTAACAATTGGAAATCGAACTGTCCTACTTACAGGTCATTCAAGCAAACTCCCATTCAAAATTTAAAATAAAAGTGGCGATTAACGTTTTATGGCAAAAAGATGCCAATAAGCGCGCAACGGTGACGAAGTCTTCTCAGACCATAACACCAACTCGTACAATCTGCCTTTGGTGAATTTCTTCTCAATTTGACAGGTTTAAACGCTTTTTCCTGAGAAACTTGTACGTTCCATACTTCGTTTCCAGTTTCAAGTTCATTCATATTTCCACTTTCCCAGTGATGGGATTATAAAATGATTGACAATAAAACAAAGGTACAAAATATGTACAACCATATCTGATGATTGAAAAAAAAGAAGCATTAAACACAAATATAAATGGTCATTATCATCTGATGATCTCACAAATCAATCTCAAAAATATGACGGGGCCTGTATAAAAGCAATGATGCTTGTAAAAACTGTAGGTTCCCGAATTTATAGGCATGAAATTATACGGAGGACGGACATGTTTATCTTGACCAACTTAAAGGGGATGGCTAGTAACCGATCAGTGGGAATGCTGAGGGATGATTGTTCCAATCCTTGTGGGATTCATTTAAGAGTACATTATATATCTACTGTTGTGTGAAAATTATTTGCTTCAGAACGGTCTCATATTCAAATAATGTGCAGATTAATGACCCGTCACTGACCAGGGACGCTTACCTGGAAACATTAAGCTGCACATTACTTGAATATGAGACCATTCTGAAGCAAATAATTTTCACACAAGAATAGATATATAATGTACTCTTAAATGAATCCCACAAGTATTGGAACAATCATCCCTCAGCATTGCCACTGATTCCCACTGATCAGTCATCCCCTTTAATTGTGAATTTTGATTTCATTTCTTAAAATGGAATTCACAAGTTTAAAAGAAACTGCTACAGATTTTGATCAAAATAGAAGGTTTGGGCCACGATAATGTTTTAAAACGATATAATTCCGTGTAACGAGTCTACATTCTTAATATACGAAATTGTGCTACTTTCTCCAAAGTACTTTAGATTGCCGTAACAATTGGAAATCGAACTGTCCTACTTACAGGTCATTCAAGGAAACTCCCATTCAAAATTTAAAATAAAAGTGGCGATTAACGTTTTATTGCAAAAAGATGCCAATAAGCGTGCAACTTTGACGAAGTGTACTCAGATCATAATAACCACAACTCGTAGAATCTGCCGTTGGTGAATTTCTTCCCAATTTGACAGTTTTAAACGCTTTTTCTTTAGAAACTTGTAAGTTCCATACTTGCGTAAGGGAGTTTGATATGATAGTAAAGAAATGGAATTAGCGTTTTATAAAAGTTTCCCTGAATTTCCTGCAGATTTTATATTTGAAGGTAGTAACGAAAAAGACATAAACATCTAGGAAGCATTTTTGATGTGTTCCTTTAAGGATGTGTACAGTTCTGGTCGAGGTGAGGCTTTAGCTTTTAACGTTTGGCAAGATATTCAGAAATCACTCTATGAGATGTCAAAGAGCATGCAATTCTAAGGGGTATCAAAAGTTTATTTGATGAAAATCGGTTTTGAAAGGGCTGAGATATCCAAAAACAAGGTGAAACAAAGAGATCCTAAGTAAAAAACGTGGCCTGTAGTCTTATGATTATCACTTTTTTGGATATTCAGCCCTTTCAAAACTGATTTTCATCAAATAAACGTTGAATACTTGAAATTACATGCTCTTTCATACCATCTAATAAGAGGTTTCTCATTATCTCAATTACAAATGTAAAAAAATATGAATCCCCACCTCAATGAGTACTGTACAGACTCTTTAAGGAGAGAAAATTCCTGTGATTCGTTCTGTCAATTTTTTCTACTTTATTACTCGGTCAAAAAAAAAGAAATCCATTATTTGCAAATCGTACATTACATTGAAAACGGGTTTGACACCGTTTCTAACGTAAAACCGTCAAATATTCGTGCACGGATAGAAGATAAGACCAGAATGAAGATGTAAGGTTGCCAAATTTTATGTAATATTGTGAATTTTGATTTCATTTCTTAAAATGGAAATCACAAGTTTAAAAGAGAGTGCGCTAATACAAGAAAATAGTGATTCTATAGCCTGATTTTCCAAATCAAGAATGCTATGAATTAAAGTGAATGACAAATGAGCAATTGTACATCATATTGAAAACGGGTTTGAACCCGTTACCAACGCGTAAAACCGTTATAATTTCGTGCAAGGTATACAAAATTATTGATTTTCAAGAACAGAACGCTATGAATTCGTGAATGACAAATGACCAATTTCAAATGCTTGATTCTTATCTTTGCCTCATTACTACCAATGACGCAATATAGGCCTATAGCACATTATATTTAACAATGTTTTCACACACCGCGAATTTTGTAAATTAGGTACAAAGCTCTTTCTTCTTTGTTGAAAGTAAATAAATCAGTGAATTGTGAATTGTGTTTTCATTTCTTATGACGCAATTCACAAGTTTCAAAGAAACTGCGTGAATACAAGAAAATAGTGATTCTATAGCATGTCTTTCTACAAATCTAGATTAAAGAAGACAATTTTTGGTTCACGATCATGTTTTAGAACGAAATTAGTCTGTGTAATGACTCTCGGCATTATAACGGTGATAAAATCGGATTAGCCCATAATGAAATTTTCGACAAAATGACAAAAATCCGTTATTGGATAAATCGGGCAATACATTGAAAACGGGTCTGAAACCGTTTCCAACGGAAAACCGTCGTGCAACGTAAACGAAATAATTAATTTTCAAAAAAGAGTGTGTTATGAATGCAAATGAATGATAAATGACCAAGATAAGATGCTTGATAATCTATTGCAGTATGTCACAAGTACCAAAGTATTTAAAAGTAAATAGAACGAATGAAATGCTTTTTGTCTTCTCTATCTTTAATTGCGTGTCCTACGGTTTCTCATCTTTGCGTCATTACTACTAATGACGCAATGTATTGTAAGTGATTTGTAACAATCTCGCCAATTTTGTCAATCTGATCGCAAAGGTATTTTGTTGAAATGAAACAAAACATTTAAAGGGGATGGCTAGTAACCGATCAGTGGGAATGCTGAGGGGATGATTGTTCCAATCCTTGTGGGATTCATTTAAGAGTACATTATATATCTACTGTTGTGTGAAAATTATTTGCTTCAGAAAGGTCTCATATTCAAATAATGTGCAGATTAATGACCCGTCACTGACCAGGGACGCTTACCTGGAAACATTAAACTGCACATTACTTAAATATGAGACCCTTCTGAAGCAAATAATTTTCACACAAGAATAGATATATGTAATGACTCTCGGTATTATAACGGTGATAAAATCGGATTAGCCCATAGTGAAATTTTCGACAAAATGACAAAAATCCGTTATTGGGTAAATCGGGCATTACATTGAAAACGGGTTTGACACCGTTTCCAACGGAAAACCGTCAAATTTTCGTGACACTTTCAACAAAGAAGAAAGAGCTTTGTACCTAATTTACAAAATTCGCGGTGTGTGAAAACATTGTTACATATAATCTACTATAGGCCTATATTGCGTCAATGGTAGTAATGACCCAAATATAAGAATCAAGCATCTGAAATTGGTCATTTGTCATTCACGAATTCATAGCGTTCTGTTCTTGATAATCAATTATTTTGTATACCTTGCACGAAATTATAACGGTTTTACGCGTTGGTCACGGGTTCAAACCCGTTTTCCAATATGATGTACAATTGCTCATTTGTCATTCACTTTAATTCATAGCATTCTTGATTTGGAAAATGAGGCTATAGAATCACTATTTTCTTGTATTTAACGCACTTTCTTTTAAACTTGTGATTTCCATTTTAAGAAATGAAATCAAAATTCACAATTAAATGTTTTGTTTCATTTGAACAAAATAGATTTGCGATCAGTTGACAAAATTGGCGAGATTGCAGGAATATTTGACGGTTTTACGTTAGAAACGGTGTCAAACCCGTTTTTTAATGTAATGTACGATTTTCCCAATAATGGATTTCTTTTTTTTTACCGAGTAACAAAGTAGAAAAAATTGACAGAACGAATCAAAGGAATTTTCTCTCCTTTTAAAGAGTCTGTACAGTACTCATTGAGGTGGGGATTCATGCTTTTTTACATTTCTAAGTGAGATAATGAGAAACCTCTTATTAGATGATATGAAAGAGCATGTAATTTCAAGGATTCAACGTTTATTTGATGAAAATCGGTTTTTGAAAGGGCTGAGATATCCAAAAAAGTGATAATCATAAAAGAGTACAGGCCACGTTTTTACTTAGGATCTCTTTGTTTCACCTTGTTTTTGGATATCTCAGCCCTTTCAAAACCGATTTTCATCAAATAAACTTTTGATACCCCTTAGAATTGCATGCTCTTTGACATCTCATAGAGTGATTTCTGAATATCTTCCCAAGCGTTAAAAGCTAAAGCCTCACCTCGACCAGAACTGTACACATCCTTAAAGGAACACATCAAAAATGCTTCCTAGATGTGTATGTCTTTTTCGTTAGTACCGTCAAATATAAAATCTGGAGGAAATTCAGGGAAACTTTTATAAAACGCTAATTCCATTTCATTATTGTTATATCAAACTCCCTTACGCAAGTATGGAAATTACAAGTTCCTAAAGAAAAAGCGTTTAAAACTGTCAAATTGAGAAGAAATTCACCAATGGTAGATTGTACGAGTTGTGGTTATTATGATCTGAGGAGACTTCGTTACCGTTGCGCGCTTATTGGCATCTTTTTGCCATAAAACGTTAATCGCCACTTTTATTTTTAAATTTGAATATGAGTTTGCTTGAATGACCTGTAAGTAGGACAGTTCGATTTCCAATTGTTACGGCAATCTAAAGTAGTTTGGAGAAAGTAGCACAATTTCGTATATTAAGAATGTAGACTCATTACACGGAATTATATCGTTTTAAAACATTATCGTGGCCTAAACCTTCTATTTTGATCGAAATCTGTACCAGTTTCTTTTAAACTTGTGAGTTCAATTTGAAGAATTAAAATCAAAATTCACAATTAAATGTTTTGTTTCATTTGAACAAAATAGCTTTGCGATCAGATTGACAAAATTGGCGGGATTGTTACAAATCACTTACAATACATTGCGTCATTAGTAGTAATGACGCAAAGATGAGAAACCATAGGACACGCAATTAAAGATAGAGAAGAAAAAAGGCATTTCATTCGTTCTATTAACTTTTAAAAAACTTTGGTACTTGTGACAAACTGCAATAGATTATCAAGCATCTTAATATTGGTCATTTATCATTCATTTGCATTCATAACACACTCTTTTTTTGAAAATTAATTATTTCGTTTACGTTGCACGAAAAGTTGTCGGTTTTCCGTTGGAAACGGTTTCAAACCCGTTTTCAATGTATTGCCCGCTTTACCCAATAACGGATTTTTGTCATTTTGTCGAAAATTTCATTATGGGCTAATCCGATTTTATCACCGTTATAATGCCGAGAGTCATTAAACAGACTAATTCCGTTCTAAAAAACATGATCGTGAACCAAAAATTGTCTTCTTTAATCTTGATTTGTAGAAAGACATGCTATAGAATCACCATTTTCTTGTACTCACGCAGTTTCTTTGAAACTTGTGAATTGCGTCATAAGAAATGAAAACAAAATTCACAATTCACTGATTTATTTCCTTTCAACAAAGAAGAAAGAGCTTTGTACCTAATTTACAAAATTCGCGGTGTGTGAAAACATTGTTACATATAATCTACTATAGGCCTATATTGCGTCATTGGTAGTAATGAGGCAAAGGTAAGAATCAAGCATCTGAAATTGGTCATTTGTCATTCACGAATTCATAGCGTTCTGTTCTTGATAATCAATAATTTTGTATACCTTGCACGAAATTATAACGGTTTTACGCGTTGGTAATGGGTTCAAACCCGTTTTCAATATGATGTACAATTGCTCATTTGTCATTCACTTTAATTCATAGCATTCTTGATTTGGAAAATGAGGCTATAGAATCACTATTTTCTTGTATTTAGCGCACTTTCTTTTAAACTTGTGATTTCCATTTTAAGAAATGAAATCAAAATTCACAATTAAATGTTTTGTTTCATGTGAACAAAATAGATTTGCGATCAGATTGACAAAATTGGCGGGATTGCAGGAATATTTGACGGTTTTACGTTAGAAACGGTGTCAAACCCGTTTTCAATGTAATGTACGATTTCCCAGTAATGGATTTCTTATTTTTTTTGACCGAGTAACAAAGTAGAAAAAATTGACAGAACGAATCAAAGGTAATTTCTCTCCTTAAAGGCACGAATTCACGAAGGTGGTACAAATGAAACCATGGTTTAAACCATGAACAAAAACCATAGAGCGCCAAGTGTCGCACGGAATATTTCGTTAAGAAATTATTGGTCATTTCATCGACAAAATGACCGTTTCGTTAACGAAATTATCATTTTGTAGACGAAATGTTCATTTAGTTACAAAATGTTGTCATTTCGTTACAAAATAATCATTTCATCGACGAAATGACTGATTTCGTAACGAAATATTCCATGCGACAATTGGCGCTCCATGGTTTTTGTCTATAGTTAAACCATGGTTTCATTTGTACCACCTTCGTGAATTCGGGCCAAAGAGTCTGTACAGTATTTATTGAGGTGGGATTCATGCTTTTTTTACATTTCTAAGTGAGATAATGAGAAACCTCTTATTAGATGATATGAAAGAGCATGTGATTTCAAGGATTCAACGTTTATTTGATGAAAATCGGTTTTGAAAGGGCTGAATATCCAAAAAATTGATAATCATAAGACTACAGGCCACGTTTTTACATAGGATCTCTTTGTTTCACCTTGTTTTTGGATATCTCAGCCCTTTCAAAACCGATTTTCATCAAATAAACTTTTGATACCCCTTAGAATTGCATGCTCTTTGATATCTCATAGAGTGATTTCTGAATATGTTGCTAAACGTTAAAAGCTAAAGCCTCACCTCGACCAGAATTGTCCCTTAAATTAACACATCGAAAATGCTTGCTCGATGTTGATGTCTTTTTCGTTATTACCGTCAAATATAAAATCTGCAGGAAATTCAGAGAAACTTTTATAAAACGCTAATTCCATTTCATTACTGTTATATCAAACTCCCTTACGCAAGTATGGAAATTACATGTTTCTAAAGAAAAAGCGTTTAAAACTGTCAAATTGGGAAGAAATTCAACAACGGCAGATTGTACGAGTTGTGGTTATTATGATCTGAGTAGACTTCGTCAAAGTTGCGCGCTTATTGGCATCTTTTTGCAATAAAACTTCAATCGTCACTTTTTTTATAATTTTGAATGGGAGTTTGCTTGAATGACCTGTAAGTAGGACAGTTCGATTTCGAATTGTTACGGCAATCTAAAGTACTTTGGAGAAGGTAACACAATTTCGTATATTAAGAATGTAGACTCATTACACGGAACTATATCGTTTTAAAACATAATCGTGGCCCAAACCTTCTATTTTGATCGAAATCTTTAGCAGTTTCTTTTAAACTTGTGAATTCCATTTTAAGAAATGAAATCAAAATTCACAATTAAATGTTTTGTTTCATTTCAACAAAATAGCTTTGCGATCAGATTGACAAAATTGGCGGGATTGTTACAAATCACTACAAAACATTGCGTCATTAGAAGTAATGACGCAAAGATGAGAAACCATAGGACACGCAATTAAAGATAGAGAAGAAAAAAGGCATTTCATTCGTTCTATTTACTTTTAAATACTTTGGTACTTGTGACAAACTGCAATAGATTATCAAACATCTTATCTTGGTCATTTATCATTCATTTGCATTCATTACACACTCTTTTTTGAAAATTAATTATTTCGTTTACGTTGCACGAGGGTTTTCCGTTGGAAACGGTTTCAAACCCGTTTTCAATGTAATGCCCGATTTACCCAATAACGGATTTTTGTCATTTTGTCGAAAATTTCATTATGCGCTAATCCGATTTTATCACCGTTATAACACCGAGTCATTAAACAGACTAATTTCGTTCTAAAACATGATCGTGACCCAAAAATTGTGTTCGTTAATCTTGATTTGTAGAAAGACATGCTATAGAATTACTATTTTCTTGGATTCACGCAGTTTCATTGAAACTTGTGAATTGCGTCATTAGAAATGAAATCAAAATTCACAATTCACTGATTTATTTCCTTTCAACAAAGAAGAAAGAGCTTTGTACCTAATTCACAAAATTCGCGGTGTGTGAAAACATTGTTACATATAATCTACTATAGGCCTATATCGCGTCATTGGTAGTAATGACGCAAAGATAAGAATCAAGCATCTGAAATTGGTGATTTGTCATTCACGAATTCATAGCGTTCTGTTCTTGATAATCAATAATTTTGTATACCTTGCACGAAATTATAACGGTTTTACGCGTTGGTAATGGGTTCAAACCCGTTTTCAATATGATGTACAATTGCTCATTTGTCATTCACTTTAATTCATAGCATTCTTGATTTGGAAAATCAGGCTATAGAATCACTATTTTCTTGTATTAGCGCACTTTCTTTTAAACTTGTGATTTCCATTTTAAGAAATGAAATCAAAATTCACAATTAAATGTATTGTTTCATTTGAAGAAAATATATTTGCGATCAGATTGACAAAATTGGCGGGATTGCACGAATATTTGACGGTTTTACGTTAGAAACGGTGTCAAACCCGTTTTCAATGTAATGTACGATTTCCCAGTAATGGATTTCTTTTTTTTTCACCGAGTAACAAAGTAGAAAAAATTGACAGAACGAATCAAAGGTAATTTCTCTCATTAAAGGCCCGAATTCACGAAGGTGGTACAAATGAAACCATGGTTTAAACCATGGAAAAAAACCATAGAGCGCCAAGTGTCGCAGGGAATATTTCGTTAAGAAATTATTGGTCATTTCGTCGACAAAATGACCGTTTCGTTAACGAAATTATCATTTTGTGGACGAAATGTTCATTTAGTTACAAAATGTTGTCATTTCGTTACAAAATAATCATTTCATCGACGAAATGACTGATTTCGTAACGAAATATTCCATGCGACAATTGGCGCTCCATGGTTTTTGTCTATAGTTTAAACCATGGTTTCATTTGTACCACCTTCGTGAATTCGGGCCAAAGAGTCTGTACAGTATTTATTGAGGTGGGGATTCATGCTTTTTTACATTTCTAAGTGAGATAATGAGAAACCTCTTATTAGATGATATGAAAGAGCATGTGATTTCAAGGATTCAACGTTTATTTGATGAAAATCGGTTTTGAAAGGGCTGAATATCCAAAAAATTGATAATCATAAGACTACAGGCCACGTTTTTACTTAGGATCGCTATGTTTCACCTTGTTTTTGGATATCTCAGCCCTTTCAAAACCGATTTTCCTCAAATAAACTTTTGATACCCCTTAAAATTGCATGCTCTTTGACATCTCATAGAGTGATTTCTGAATATCTTGCTAAACGTTAAAAGCTAAAGCCTCACCTCGACCAGAATTGTCCCTTAAAGGAACACATCGAAAATGCTTGCTCGATGTTTATGTCTTTTTCGTTATTACCGTCAAATATAAAATCTGCAGGAAATTCAGAGAAACTTTTATAAAACGCTAATTCCATTTCATTACTGTTATATCAAACTCCCTTACGCAAGTATGGAAATTACATGTTTCTAAAGAAAAAGCGTTTAAAACTGTCAAATTGAGAAGAAATTCACCAACGGCAGATTGTACGAGTTGTGGTTATTATGATCTGAGTAGACTTCGTCAAAGTTGCGCGCTTATTGGCATCTTTTTGCAATAAAACTTCAATCGTCACTTTTTTTATAATTTTGAATGGGAGTTTGCTTGAATGACCTGTAAGTGGGACAGTTCGATTTCCAATTGTTACGGTAATCTAAAGTACTTTGGAGAAGGTAACACAATTTCGTATATTAAGAATGTAGACTCATTACACGGAACTATATCGTTTTAAAACATAATCGTGGCCCAAACCTTCTATTTTGATCGAAATCTGTAGCAGTTTCTTTTAAATTTGTGATTTCCATTTTAAGAAATGAAATCAAAATTCACAATTAAATGTTTTGTTTCATTTGAACAAAATAGATTTGCGATCAGATTGACAAAATTGGCGGGATTGCAGGAATATTTGACTTTTTTACGTTAGAAACGGTGTCAAACCCGTTTTTAATGTAATGTACGATTTCCCAAGAATGGATTTCTTTTTTTTTTTGACCGAGTAACAAAGTAGAAAAATTGACAGAACGAATCAAAGGTAATTTCTCTCCTTCAAGGCCCGAATTCACGAAGGTGGTACAAATGAAACCATGGTTTAAACCATGGACAAAAACCATAGAGCGCCAAGTGTCGCACGGAGTATTTCGTTAAGAAATTATTGGTCATTTCGTCGACAAAATGACCGTTTCGTTAACGAAATATAATTTTGAATGGCAGTTTGCTTGAATGACCTGTAAATAGGACAGTTCGATTTCCAATTGTTAGGGCAATCTAAAGTACTTTGGAGAAGGTAACACAATTTCGTATATTAAGAATGTAGACTCATTACACGGAACTATATCGTTTTAAAACATAATCGTGGCCCAAACCTTCTATTTTGATCGAAATCTGTAGCAGTTTCTTTTAAACTTGTGAATTCCATTTTAAGAAATGAAATCAAAATTCACAATTAAATGTTTTGTTTCATTTCAACAAAATAGCTTTGCGATCAGATTGACAAAATTGGCGTTATTGTTACAAATCACTACAATACATTGCGTCATTAGTAGTAATGACGCAAAGATGAGAAACCATAGGACACGCAATTAAAGATAGAGAAGAAAAAAGGCATTTCATTCGTTCTATTTACCTTTAAATACTTTGGTACTTGTGACAAACTGCAATAGATTATCAAGCATCTTATCTTGGTCATTTATCATTCATTTGCATTCATTACACACTCTTTTTTGAAAATTAATTATTTCGTTTACGTTGCACGAGGGTTTTCCGTTGGAAACGGTTTCAAACCCGTTTTCAATGTAATGCCCGATTTACCCAATAACGGATTTTTGTTATTTTGTCGAAAATTTCATTATGCCTTAATCCGATTTTATCACCGTTATAATACCGAGAGTCATTAAACAGACTAATCTCGTTCTAAGACATGATCGTGAACCAAATATTGTCTTCGTTAATCTTGATTTGTAGAAAGACATGCTATAGAATCACTATTTTCTTGTATTCACGCAGTTTCTTTGAAACTTGTGAATTGCGTCATAAGAACAAGAATGTAGACTCATTACACGGAACTATATCGTTTTAAAACATAATCGTGGCCCAAACCTTCTATTTTGATCGAAATCTGTAGCAGTTTCTTTTAAACTTGTGAATTCCATTTTAAGAAATGAAATCAAAATTCACAATTAAATGTTTTGTTTCATTTCAACAAAATAGCTTCGTGATCAGATTGACAAAATTGGCGGGATTGTTACAAATCACTACAATACATTGCGTCATTAGTAGTAATGACGCAAAGATGAGAAACCATAGGACACGCAATTAAAGATAGAGAACAAAAAAGGCATTTCATTCGTTGTATTTACTTTTAAATACTTTTGTACTTGTGACAAACTGCAATAGATTGTCAAGCATCTTATCTTGGTCATTTATCATTCATTTGCATTCATAACACACTCTTTTTTGAAAATTAATTATTTCGTTTACGTTGCACGAGGGTTTTCCGTTGGAAACGGTTTCAAACCCGTTTTCAATGTAATGCCCGATTTACCCAATAACGGATTTTTGTCATTTTGTCGAAAATTTCATTATGCGCTAATTCGATTTTATCACCGTTATAATACCGAGAGTCATTAAACAGACTAATAAACATGATCGTGAACCAAAAATTGTCTTCGTTAATCTTGATTTGTAGAAAGACATGCTATAGAATCACTATTTTCTTGTATTCACGCAGTTTCTTTGAAACTTGTGAATTGCGTCATAAGAAATGAAAACAAAATTCACAATTCACTGATTTATTTCCTTTCAACAAAGAAGAAAGAGCTTTGTACCTAATTCACAAAATTCGCGGTGTGTGAAAACATTGTTACATATAATCTACTATAGGCCTATATCGCGTCATTGGTAGTAATGACGCAAAGATAAGAATCAAGCATCTGAAATTGGTGATTTGTCATTCACGAATTCATAGCGTTCTGTTCTTGATAATCAATAATTTTGTATACCTTGCACGAAATTATAACGGTTTTACGCGTTGGTAACGGGTTCAAACCCGTTTTCAATATGATGTACAATTGCTCATTTGTCATTCACTTTAATTCATAGCATTCTTGATTTGGAAAATCAGGCTATAGAATCACTATTTTCTTGTATTAGCGCACTCTCTTTTAAACTTGTGATTTCCATTTTAAGAAATGAAATCAAAATTCACAATTAAATGTTTTGTTTCATTTGAACAAAATAGATTTGCCATCAGATTGACAAAATTGACGGGATTGCAGGAATATTTGACGGTTTTACGTTAGAAACGGTGTCAAACCCGTTTTCAATGTAATGTACGATTTCCCAGTAATGGATTTCTTTTTTTTTTGACCGAGTAACAAAGCAGAAAAAATTGAGGCCCGAATTCACGAAGGTGGTACAAATGAAACCATGGTTTAAACCATGGACAAAAACCATAGAGCGCCAAGTGTCGCACGGAATATTTCGTTAAGAAATTGGTCATTTCGTCGACAAAATGACCGTTTCGTTAACGAAATTATCATTTTGTGGACGAAATGTTCATTTAGTTAAAAAATGTTGTCATTTCGTTACAAAATAATCATTTCATCGACGAAATGACTGATTTCGTAACGAAATATTCCATGCGACAATTGGCGCTCCATGGTTTTTGTCTATAGTTTAAACCATGGTTTCATTTGTACCACCTTCGTGAATTCCTTGCCAAAGAGTCTGTACAGTATTTATTGAGGTGGGGATTCATGCTTTTTTACATTTCTAAGTGAGATAATGAGAAACCTCTTATTAGATGATATGAAAGAGCATGTGATTTCAAGGATTCAACGTTTATTTGATGAAAATCGGTTTTGAAAGGGGTGAATATCCAAAAAATTGATAATCATAAGACTACAGGCCACGTTTTTACTTAGGATCTCTTTGTTTCACCTTGTTTTTGGATATCTCAGCCCTTTCAAAACCGATTTTCGTCAAATAAACTTTTGATACCCCTTAAAATTGCATGCTCTTTGACATCTCATAGAGTGATTTCTGAATATCTTGCTAAACGTTAAAAGCTAAAGCCTCACCTCGACCAGAACTGTCCGTTAAAGGAACACATCGAAAATGCTTGCTCGATGTTTATGTCTTTTTCGTTATTACCGTCAAATATAAAATCTGCAGGAAATTCAGAGAAACTTTTATAAAACGCTAATTAAATTTCATTACTGTTATATCAAACTCCCTTACGCAAGTATGGAAATTACAAGTTTCTAAAGAAAAAGCGTTTAAAACTGTCAAGTTGGGAAGAAATTCACCAACGGAAGATTGTACGAGTTGTGGTTATTATGATCTGAGTAGACTTCGTCACCGTTGCGCGCTTATTGGCATCTTTTTGCAATAAAACGTCAATCGTCACTTTTTTTATAATTTTGAATGGGAGTTTGCTTGAATGACCTGTAAGTAGGACAGTTCGATTTCCAATTGTTACGGCAATCTAAAGTACCTTGGAGAAGGTAACACAATTTCGTATATTAAGAATGTAGACTCATTACACGGAACTATATCGTTTTAAAACATAATCGTGGCCCAAACCTTCTATTTTGATCGAAATCTGTAGCAGTTTCTTTTAAACTTGTGAATTCCATTTTAAGAAATGAAGTAAAAATTCACAATTAAATGTTTTGTTTCATTTCAACAAAAAAGCTTTGCGATCAGATTGAGAAAATTGGCGTTATTGTTACAAATCACTACAATACATTGCGTCATTAGTAGTAATGACGCAAAGATGAGAAACCATAGGACACGCAATTAAAGATTGAGAAGAAAAAAAGGCATTTCATTCGTTCTATTTACTTTTAAATACTTTGGTACTTGTGACAAACTGCTATAGATTATCAAGCATCTTATCTTGGTCATTTATCATTCATTTGCATTCATTACACACTCTTTTTTGAAAATCAATTATTTCGTTTACGTTGCACGAGGGTTTTCCGTTGGAAACGGTTTCAAACCCGTTTTCAATGTAATGCCCGATTTACCCAATAACGGATTTTTGTTATTTTGTCGAAAATTTCATTATGCGCTAATCCGATTTTATCACTGTTATAATACCGAGAGTCATTAAACAGACTAATCTCGTTCTAAAACATGATCGTGAACCAAATATTGTCTTCGTTAATCTTGATTTGTAGAAAGACATGCTATAGAATCACTATTTTCTTGTATTCACGCAGTTTCTTTGAAACTTGTAAATTGCGTCATAAGAACAAGAATGTAGACTCATTACACGGAACTATATCGTTTTAAAACATGATCGTGGCCCAAACCTTCTATTTTGATCGAAATCTGTAGCAGTTTCTTTTAAACTTGTGAATTCCATTTTAAGAAATGAAATCAAAATTCACAACTAAATGTTTTGTTTCATTTCAACAAAATAGCTTTGCGATCAGATTGACAAAATTGGCGGGATTGTTACAAATCACTACAAAACATTGCGTCATTAGAAGTAATGACGCAAAGATGAGAAACCATAGGACACGCAATTAAAGATAGAGAAGAAAAAAGGCATTTCATTCGTTCTATTTACTTTTAAATACTTTGGTACTTGTGACAAACTGCAATAGATTATCAAACATCTTATCTTGGTCATTTATCATTCATTTGCATTCATTACACACTCTTTTTTGAAAATTAATTATTTCGTTTACGTTGCACGAGGGTTTTCCGTTGGAAACGGTTTCAAACCCGTTTTCAATGTAATGCCCGATTTACCCAATAACGGATTTTTGTCATTTTGTCGAAAATTTCATTATGCGCTAATCCGATTTTATCACCGTTATAACACCGAGAGTCATTAAACAGACTAATTTCGTTCTAAAACATGATCGTGAACCAAAAATTGTCTTCGTTAATCTTGATTTGTAGAAAGACATGCTATAGAATCACTATTTTCTTGGATTCACGCAGTTTCATTGAAACTTGTGAATTGCGTCATAAGAAATGAAAACAAAATTCACAATTCACTGATTTATTTCCTTTCAACAAAGAAGAAAGAGCTTTGTACCTAATTCACAAAATTCGCGGTATGTGAAAACATTGTTACATATAATCTACTATAGGCCTATATCGCGTCATTGGTAGTAATGACGCAAAGATAAGAATCAAGCATCTGAAATTGGTGATTTGTCATTCACGAATTCATAGCGTTCTGTTCTTGATAATCAATAATTTTGTATACCTTGCACGAAATTATAACGGTTTTACGCGTTGGTAACGGGTTCAAACCCGTTTTCAATATGATGTACAATTGCTCATTTGTCATTCACTTTAATTCATAGCATTCTTGATTTGGAAAATCAGGCTATAGAATCACTATTTTCTTGTATTAGCGCACTTTCTTTTAAACTTGTGATTTCCATTTTAAGAAATGAAATCAAAATTCACAATTCAATGTATTGTTTCATTTGAACAAAATAGATTTGCGATCAGATTGACAAAATTGGCGGGATTGCAGGAATATTTGACGGTTTTACGTTAGAAACGGTGTCAAACCCGTTTTCAATGTAATGTACGATTTCCCAGTAATGGATTTCTTAATTTTTTTGACCGAGTAACAAAGTAGAAAAAATTGACAGAACGAATCAAAGGTAATTTCTCTCCTTAAAGGCGCGAATTCACGAAGGTGGTACAAATGAAACCATGGTTTACACCATGAACAAAAACCATAGAGCGCCAAGTGTCGCACGGAATATTTCGTTAAGAAATTATTGGTCATTTCGTCGACAAAATGACCGTTTCGTTAATGAAATTATCATTTTGTGGACGAAATGTTCATTTAGTTACAAAATGTTGTCATTTCGTGACAAAATAATCATTTCATCGACGAAATGACTGATTTCGTAACGAAATATTCCATGCGACAATTGGCGCTCCATGGTTTTTGTCTATAGTTTAAACCATGGTTTCATTTGTACCACCTTCGTGAATTCGGGCCAAAGAGTCTGTACAGTATTTATTGAGGTGGGGATTCATGCTTTTTTACATTTCTAAGTGAGATAATGAGAAACCTCTTATTAGATGATATGAAAGAGCATGTGATTTCAAGGATTCAACGTTTATTTGATGAAAATCGGTTTTGAAAGGGCTGAATATCCAAAAAATTGATAATCATAAGACTAACAGGCCACGTTTTTACTTAGGATCTCTATGTTTCACCTTGTTTTTGGATATCTCAGCCCTTTCAAAACCGATTTTCGTCAAATAAACTTTTGATACCCCTTAAAATTGCATGCTCTTTGACATCTCATAGAGTGATTTCTGAATATCTTGCTAAACGTTAAAAGCTAAAGCCTCACCTCGACCAGAATTGTCCCTTAAAGGAACACATCGAAAATGCTTGCTCGATGTTTATGTCTTTTTCGTTATTACCGTCAAATATAAAATCTGCAGGAACTTCAGAGAAACTTTTATAAAACGCTAATTCCATTTCATTACTGTTATATCAAACTCCCTTACGCAAGTATGGAAATTACATGTTTCTAAAGAAAAAGCGTTTAAAACTGTCAAATTGGGAAGAAATTCACCAACGGCAGATTGTACGAGTTGTGGTTATTATGATCTGAGTAGACTTCGTCAAAGTTGCGCGCTTATTGGCATCTTTTTGCAATAAAACGTCAATCGTCACTTTTGTTATAATTTTGAATGGGAGTTTGCTTGAATGACCTGTAAGTGGGACAGTTCGATTTCCAATTGTTACGGTAATCTAAAGTACTTTGGAGAAGGTAACACAATTTCGTATATTAAGAATGTAGACTCATTACACGGAACTATATCGTTTTAAAACATAATCGTGGCCCAAACCTTCTATTTTGATCGAAATCTGTAGCAGTTTCTTTTAAACTTGTGAATTCCATTTTAAGAAATGAAATCAAACTTCACAATTAAATGTTTTGTTTCATTTCAACAAAATAGCTTTGCGATCAGATTGACAAAATTGGCGGGATTGTTACAAATCACTACAAAACATTGCGTCATTAGTAGTAATGACGCAAAGATGAGAAACCATAGGACACGCAATTAAGGATAGAGAAGAAAAAAGGCATTTCATTCGTTCTATTTACTTTTAAATACTTTGGTACTTGTGACAAACTGCAATAGATTATCAAGCATCTTATCTTGGTCATTTTTCATTCATTTGCATTCATTACACACTCTTTTTTGAAAATTAATTATTTCGTTTACGTTGCACGAGGGTTTTCCGTTGGAAACGGTTTCAAACCCGTTTTCAATGTAATGCCCGATTTACCCAATAACGGATTTTTGTCATTTTGTCGAAAATTTCATTATGCGCTAATTCGATTTTATCACCGTTATAATACCGAGAGTCATTAAACAGACTAATCTCGTTCTAAAACATGATCGTGAACCAAAAATTGTCTTCGTTAATCTTGATTTGTGAAAGACATGCTATAGAATCACTATTTTCTTGTATTCAGGCAGTTTCTTTGAAACTTGTGAATTGCGTCATAAGAAATGAAAACAAAATTCACAATTCACTGATTTATTTCCTTTCAACAAAGAAGAAAGAGCTTTGTACTGTACCTAATTCACAAAATTCGCGGTGTGTGAAAACATTGTTACATATAATCTACTATAGGCCTATATCGTGTCATTGGTAGTAATGACGCAAAGATAAGAATCAAGCATCTGAAATTGGTGATTTGTCATTCACGAATTCATAGCGTTCTGTTCTTGATAATCAATAATTTTGTATACCTTGCACGAAATTATAACGGTTTTACGCGTTGGTAACGGGTTCAAACCCGTTTTCAATATGATGTACAATTGCTCATTTGTCATTCACTTTAATTCATAGCATTCTTGATTTGGAAAATCAGGCTATAGAATCACTATTTTCTTGTATTAGCGCACTTTCTTTTAAACTTGTGATTTCCATTTTAAGAAATGGAATCAAAATTCACAATTAAATGTATTGTTTCATTTGAAGAAAACAGATTTGCGTTCAGATTGACAAAATTGACGGGATTGCACGAATATTTGACGGTTTTACGTTAGAAACGGTGTCAAATCCGTTTTCAATGTAATGTACGATTTCCCAGTAATGGATTTCTTTTTTTTTGACCGAGTAACAAAGTAGAAAAATTGACAGAACGAATCAAAGGTAATTTCTCTCCTTAAAGGCCCGAATTCACGAAGGTGGTACAAATGAAACCATGGCTTAAACAATGGACAAAAACCATAGAGCGCCAAGTGTCGCACGGAATATTTCGTTAAGAAATTGGTCATTTCGTCGACAAAGTGACCGTTTCGTTAACGAAATTATCATTTTGTGAACGAAATGTTCATTTAGTTACAAAATGTTGTCATTTCGTTACAAAATAATCATTTCATCGACGAAATGACTGATTTCGTAACGAAATATTCCATGCGACAATTGGCGCTCCATGGTTTTTGTCTATAGTTTAAACCATGGTTTCATTTGTACCACCTTCGTGAATTCGGGCCAAAGAGTCTGTACAGTATTTATTGAGGTGGGGATTCATGCTTTTTTACATTTCTAAGTGAGATAATGAGAAACCTCTTATTAGATGATATGAAAGAGCATGTGATTTCAAGGATTCAACGTTTATTTGATGAAAATCGGTTTTGAAAGGGCTGAATATCCAAAAAATTGATAATCATAAGACTAACAGGCCACGTTTTTACTTAGGATCTCTATGTTTCACCTTGTTTTTGGATATCTCAGCCCTTTCAAAACCGATTTTCGTCAAATAAACTTTTGATACCCCTTAAAATTGCATGCTCTTTGACATCTCATAGAGTGATTTCTGAATATCTTGCTAAACGTTAAAAGCTAAAGCCTCACCTCGACCAGAATTGTCCCTTAAAGGAACACATCGAAAATGCTTGCTCGATGTTTATGTCTTTTTCGTTATTACCGTCAAATATAAAATCTGCAGGAAATTCAGAGAAACTTTTATAAAACGCTAATTCCATTTCATTACTGTTATATCAAACTCCCTTCTTTTAAACTTGTGAATTCCATTTTAAGAAATGAAATCAAAATTCACAATTAAATGTTTTGTTTCATTTCAACAAAATAGCTTTGCGATCAGATTGACAAAATTAGCGGGATTGTTACAACCTTGCGTCATTAGTAGTAATGACGCAAAGATGAGAAACCATAGGACACGCAATTAAAGATAGAGAAGAAAAAAGGCATTTCATTCGTTCTATTTACTTTTAAATACTTTGGTACCTCTGACAAACTGCAATAGATTATCAAGCATCTTATCTTGGTCATTTATCATTCATTTGCATTCATTACACACTCTTTTTTGAAAATTGATTATTTCGTTTACGTTGCACGAGGGTTTTCCGTTGGAAACGGTTTCAAACCCGTTTTCAATGTAATGCCCGATTTACCCAATAACGGATTTTTGTCATTTTGTCGAAAATTTCATTATGCGCTAATTCGATTTTATCACCGTTATAATACCGAGAGTCATTAAACAGACTAATTTCGTTCTAAAACATGATCGTGAACCAAAAATTGTCTTCGTTAATCTTGATTTGTAGAAAGATATGCTATAGAATCACTATTTTCTTGTATTCAGGCAGTTTCTTTGAAACTTGTGAATTGCGTCATAAGAAATGAAAACAAAATTCACAAT
The DNA here is from genome assembly GCF_040938485.1 of Diadema antillarum. NCBI lineage: Eukaryota > Metazoa > Echinodermata > Echinoidea > Diadematoida > Diadematidae > Diadema > Diadema antillarum. The sequence continues at coordinate 92,692 of NW_027272756.1, forward strand.
TCACTGATTTATTTCCTTTCAACAAAGAAGAAAGAGCTTTGTACCTAATTTACAAAATTCGCGGTGTGTGAAAACATTGTTACATATAATCTACTATAGGCCTATATTGCATCATTGGTAGTAATGACCCAAATATAAGAATCAAGCATCTGAAATTGGTCATTTGTCATTTACGAATTCATAGCGTTCTGTTCTTGATAATCAATAATTTTGTATACCTTGCACGAAATTATAACGGTTTTACGCGTTGGTAACGGGTTCAAACCCGTTTTCAATATGATGTACAATTGCTCATTTGTCATTCACTTTAATTCATAGCATTCTTGATTTGGAAAATCAGGCTATAGAATCACTATTTTCTTGTATTAGCGCACTTTCTTTTAAACTTGTGATTTCCATTTTAAGAAATGAAATCAAAATTCACAATTCAATGTATTGTTTCATTTGAACAAAATAGATTTGCGATCAGATTGACAAAATTGGCGGGATTGCAGGAATATTTGACGGTTTTACGTTAAAAACGGTGTCAAACCCGTTTTCAATGTAATGTACGATTTCCCAGTAATGGATTTCTTAATTTTTTTGACCGAGTAACAAAGTAGAAAAAATTGACAGAACGAATCAAAGGTAATTTCTCTCCTTAAAGGCGCGAATTCACGAAGGTGGTACAAATGAAACCATGGTTTAAACCATGAACAAAAACCATAGAGCGCCAAGTGTCGCACGGAATATTTCGTTAAGAAATTATTGGTCATTTCGTCGACAAAATGACCGTTTCGTTAATGAAATTATCATTTTGTGGACGAAATGTTCATTTAGTTACAAAATGTTGTCATTTCGTTACAAAATAATCATTTCATCGACGAAATGACTGATTTCGTAACGAAATATTCCATGCGACAATTGGCGCTCCATGGTTTTTGTCTATAGTTTAAACCATGGTTTCATTTGTACCACCTTCGTGAATTCGGGCCAAAGAGTCTGTACAGTATTTATTGAGGTGGGGATTCATGCTTTTTTACATTTCTAAGTGAGATAATGAGAAACCTCTTATTAGATGATATGAAAGAGCATGTGATTTCAAGGATTCAACGTTTATTTGATGAAAATCGGTTTTGAAAGGGCTGAATATCCAAAAAATTGATAATCATAAGACTACAGGCCACGTTTTTACATAGGATCTCTTTGTTTCACCTTGTTTTTGGATATCTCAGCCCTTTCAAAACCGATTTTCGTCAAATAAACTTTTGATACCCCTTAAAATTGCATGCTCTTTGACATCTCATAGAGTGATTTCTGAATATCTTGCTAAACGTTAAAAGCTAAAGCCTCACCTCGACCAGAATTGTCCCTTAAAGGAACACATCGAAAATGCTTGCTCGATGTTTATGTCTTTTTCGTTATTACCGTCAAATATAAAATCTGCAGGAACTTCAGAGAAACTTTTATAAAACGCTAATTCCATTTCATTACTGTTATATCAAACTCCCTTACGCAAGTATGGAAATTACATGTTTCTAAAGAAAAAGCGTTTAAAACTGTCAAATTGGGAAGAAATTCACCAACGGCAGATTGTACGAGTTGTGGTTATTATGATCTGAGTAGACTTCGTCAAAGTTGCGCGCTTATTGGCATCTTTTTGCAATAAAACGTCAATCGTCACTTTTTTTATAATTTTGAATGGGAGTTTGCTTGAATGACCTGTAAGTGGGACAGTTCGATTTCCAATTGTTACGGTAATCTAAAGTACTTTGGAGAAGGTAACACAATTTCGTATATTAAGAATGTAGACTCATTACACGGAACTATATCGTTTTAAAACATAATCGTGGCCCAAACCTTCTATTTTGATCGAAATCTGTAGCAGTTTCTTTTAAACTTGTGAATTCCATTTTAAGAAATGAAATCAAAATTCACAATTAAATGTTTTGTTTCATTTCAACAAAATAGCTTTGCGATCAGATTGACAAAATTGGCGGGATTGTTACAAATCACTACAAAACATTGCGTCATTAGAAGTAATGACGCAAAGATGAGAAACCATAGGACACGCAATTAAAGATAGAGAAGAAAAAAGGCATTTCATTCGTTCTATTTACTTTTAAATACTTTGGTACTTGTGACAAACTGCAATAGATTATCAAACATCTTATCTTGGTCATTTATCATTCATTTGCATTCATTACACACTCTTTTTTGAAAATTAATTATTTCGTTTACGTTGCACGAGGGTTTTCCGTTGGAAACGGTTTCAAACCCGTTTTCAATGTAATGCCCGATTTACCCAATAACGGATTTTTGTCATTTTGTCGAAAATTTCATTATGCGCTAATCCGATTTTATCACCGTTATAACACCGAGAGTCATTAAACAGACTAATTTCGTTCTAAAACATGATCGTGACCCAAAAATTGTGTTCGTTAATCTTGATTTGTAGAAAGACATGCTATAGAATTACTATTTTCTTGGATTCACGCAGTTTCATTGAAACTTGTGAATTGCGTCATTAGAAATGAAATCAAAATTCACAATTCACTGATTTATTTCCTTTCAACAAAGAAGAAAGAGCTTTGTACCTAATTCACAAAATTCGCGGTGTGTGAAAACATTGTTACATATAATCTACTATAGGCCTATATCGCGTCATTGGTAGTAATGACGCAAAGATAAGAATCAAGCATCTGAAATTGGTGATTTGTCATTCACGAATTCATAGCGTTCTGTTCTTGATAATCAATAATTTTGTATACCTTGCACGAAATTATAACGGTTTTACGCGTTGGTAATGGGTTCAAACCCGTTTTCAATATGATGTACAATTGCTCATTTGTCATTCACTTTAATTCATAGCATTCTTGATTTGGAAAATCAGGCTATAGAATCACTATTTTCTTGTATTAGCGCACTTTCTTTTAAACTTGTGATTTCCATTTTAAGAAATGAAATCAAAATTCACAATTAAATGTATTGTTTCATTTGAAGAAAATATATTTGCGATCAGATTGACAAAATTGGCGGGATTGCACGAATATTTGACGGTTTTACGTTAGAAACGGTGTCAAACCCGTTTTCAATGTAATGTACGATTTCCCAGTAATGGATTTCTTTTTTTTTCACCGAGTAACAAAGTAGAAAAAATTGACAGAACGAATCAAAGGTAATTTCTCTCATTAAAGGCCCGAATTCACGAAGGTGGTACAAATGAAACCATGGTTTAAACCATGGAAAAAAACCATAGAGCGCCAAGTGTCGCAGGGAATATTTCGTTAAGAAATTATTGGTCATTTCGTCGACAAAATGACCGTTTCGTTAACGAAATTATCATTTTGTGGACGAAATGTTCATTTAGTTACAAAATGTTGTCATTTCGTTACAAAATAATCATTTCATCGACGAAATGACTGATTTCGTAACGAAATATTCCATGCGACAATTGGCGCTCCATGGTTTTTGTCTATAGTTTAAACCATGGTTTCATTTGTACCACCTTCGTGAATTCGGGCCAAAGAGTCTGTACAGTATTTATTGAGGTGGGGATTCATGCTTTTTTACATTTCTAAGTGAGATAATGAGAAACCTCTTATTAGATGATATGAAAGAGCATGTGATTTCAAGGATTCAACGTTTATTTGATGAAAATCGGTTTTGAAAGGGCTGAATATCCAAAAAATTGATAATCATAAGACTACAGGCCACGTTTTTACTTAGGATCGCTATGTTTCACCTTGTTTTTGGATATCTCAGCCCTTTCAAAACCGATTTTCGTCAAATAAACTTTTGATACCCCTTAAAATTGCATGCTCTTTGACATCTCATAGAGTGATTTCTGAATATCTTGCTAAACGTTAAAAGCTAAAGCCTCACCTCGACCAGAATTGTCCCTTAAAGGAACACATCGAAAATGCTTGCTCGATGTTTATGTCTTTTTCGTTATTACCGTCAAATATAAAATCTGCAGGAAATTCAGAGAAACTTTTATAAAACGCTAATTCCATTTCATTACTGTTATATCAAACTCCCTTACGCAAGTATGGGAATTACATGTTTCTAAAGAAAAAGCGTTTAAAACTGTCAAATTGAGAAGAAATTCACCAACGGCAGATTGTACGAGTTGTGGTTATTATGATCTGAGTAGACTTCGTCAAAGTTGCGCGCTTATTGGCATCTTTTTGCAATAAAACTTCAATCGTCACTTTTTTTATAATTTTGAATGGGAGTTTGCTTGAATGACCTGTAAGTGGGACAGTTCGATTTCCAATTGTTACGGTAATCTAAAGTACTTTGGAGAAGGTAACACAATTTCGTATATTAAGAATGTAGACTCATTACACGGAACTATATCGTTTTAAAACATAATCGTGGCCCAAACCTTCTATTTTGATCGAAATCTGTAGCAGTTTCTTTTAAATTTGTGATTTCCATTTTAAGAAATGAAATCAAAATTCACAATTAAATGTTTTGTTTCATTTGAACAAAATAGATTTGCGATCAGATTGACAAAATTGGCGGGATTGCAGGAATATTTGACTTTTTTACGTTAGAAACGGTGTCAAACCCGTTTTTAATGTAATGTACGATTTCCCAAGAATGGATTTCTTTTTTTTTTTGACCGAGTAACAAAGTAGAAAAATTGACAGAACGAATCAAAGGTAATTTCTCTCCTTAAAGGCCCGAATTCACGAAGGTGGTACAAATGAAACCATGGTTTAAACCATGGACAAAAACCATAGAGCGCCAAGTGTCGCACGGAGTATTTCGTTAAGAAATTATTGGTCATTTCGTCGACAAAATGACCGTTTCGTTAACGAAATATAATTTTGAATGGCAGTTTGCTTGAATGACCTGTAAATAGGACAGTTCGATTTCCAATTGTTAGGGCAATCTAAAGTACTTTGGAGAAGGTAACACAATTTCGTATATTAAGAATGTAGACTCATTACACGGAACTATATCGTTTTAAAACATAATCGTGGCCCAAACCTTCTATTTTGATCGAAATCTGTAGCAGTTTCTTTTAAACTTGTGAATTCCATTTTAAGAAATGAAATCAAAATTCACAATTAAATGTTTTGTTTCATTTCAACAAAATAGCTTTGCGATCAGATTGACAAAATTGGCGTTATTGTTACAAATCACTACAATACATTGCGTCATTAGTAGTAATGACGCAAAGATGAGAAACCATAGGACACGCAATTAAAGATAGAGAAGAAAAAAGGCATTTCATTCGTTCTATTTACCTTTAAATACTTTGGTACTTGTGACAAACTGCAATAGATTATCAAGCATCTTATCTTGGTCATTTATCATTCATTTGCATTCATTACACACTCTTTTTTGAAAATTAATTATTTCGTTTACGTTGCACGAGGGTTTTCCGTTGGAAACGGTTTCAAACCCGTTTTCAATGTAATGCCCGATTTACCCAATAACGGATTTTTGTTATTTTGTCGAAAATTTCATTATGCCTTAATCCGATTTTATCACCGTTATAATACCGAGAGTCATTAAACAGACTAATCTCGTTCTAAGACATGATCGTGAACCAAATATTGTCTTCGTTAATCTTGATTTGTAGAAAGACATGCTATAGAATCACTATTTTCTTGTATTCACGCAGTTTCTTTGAAACTTGTGAATTGCGTCATAAGAACAAGAATGTAGACTCATTACACGGAACTATATCGTTTTAAAACATAATCGTGGCCCAAACCTTCTATTTTGATCGAAATCTGTAGCAGTTTCTTTTAAACTTGTGAATTCCATTTTAAGAAATGAAATCAAAATTCACAATTAAATGTTTTGTTTCATTTCAACAAAATAGCTTCGTGATCAGATTGACAAAATTGGCGGGATTGTTACAAATCACTACAATACATTGCGTCATTAGTAGTAATGACGCAAAGATGAGAAACCATAGGACACGCAATTAAAGATAGAGAACAAAAAAGGCATTTCATTCGTTCTATTTACTTTTAAATACTTTTGTACTTGTGACAAACTGCAATAGATTGTCAAGCATCTTATCTTGGTCATTTATCATTCATTTGCATTCATAACACACTCTTTTTTGAAAATTAATTATTTCGTTTACGTTGCACGAGGGTTTTCCGTTGGAAACGGTTTCAAACCCGTTTTCAATGTAATGCCCGATTTACCCAATAACGGATTTTTGTCATTTTGTCGAAAATTTCATTATGCGCTAATTCGATTTTATCACCGTTATAATACCGAGAGTCATTAAACAGACTAATAAACATGATCGTGAACCAAAAATTGTCTTCGTTAATCTTGATTTGTAGAAAGACATGCTATAGAATCACTATTTTCTTGTATTCACGCAGTTTCTTTGAAACTTGTGAATTGCGTCATAAGAAATGAAAACAAAATTCACAATTCACTGATTTATTTCCTTTCAACAAAGAAGAAAGAGCTTTGTACCTAATTCACAAAATTCGCGGTGTGTGAAAACATTGTTACATATAATCTACTATAGGCCTATATCGCGTCATTGGTAGTAATGACGCAAAGATAAGAATCAAGCATCTGAAATTGGTGATTTGTCATTCACGAATTCATAGCGTTCTGTTCTTGATAATCAATAATTTTGTATACCTTGCACGAAATTATAACGGTTTTACGCGTTGGTAACGGGTTCAAACCCGTTTTCAATATGATGTACAATTGCTCATTTGTCATTCACTTTAATTCATAGCATTCTTGATTTGGAAAATCAGGCTATAGAATCACTATTTTCTTGTATTAGCGCACTCTCTTTTAAACTTGTGATTTCCATTTTAAGAAATGAAATCAAAATTCACAATTAAATGTTTTGTTTCATTTGAACAAAATAGATTTGCCATCAGATTGACAAAATTGACGGGATTGCAGGAATATTTGACGGTTTTACGTTAGAAACGGTGTCAAACCCGTTTTCAATGTAATGTACGATTTCCCAGTAATGGATTTCTTTTTTTTTTGACCGAGTAACAAAGCAGAAAAAATTGAGGCCCGAATTCACGAAGGTGGTACAAATGAAACCATGGTTTAAACCATGGACAAAAACCATAGAGCGCCAAGTGTCGCACGGAATATTTCGTTAAGAAATTGGTCATTTCGTCGACAAAATGACCGTTTCGTTAACGAAATTATCATTTTGTGGACGAAATGTTCATTTAGTTAAAAAATGTTGTCATTTCGTTACAAAATAATCATTTCATCGACGAAATGACTGATTTCGTAACGAAATATTCCATGCGACAATTGGCGCTCCATGGTTTTTGTCTATAGTTTAAACCATGGTTTCATTTGTACCACCTTCGTGAATTCTTGCCAAAGAGTCTGTACAGTATTTATTGAGGTGGGGATTCATGCTTTTTTACATTTCTAAGTGAGATAATGAGAAACCTCTTATTAGATGATATGAAAGAGCATGTGATTTCAAGGATTCAACGTTTATTTGATGAAAATCGGTTTTGAAAGGGGCTGAATATCCAAAAAATTGATAATCATAAGACTACAGGCCACGTTTTTACTTAGGATCTCTTTGTTTCACCTTGTTTTTGGATATCTCAGCCCTTTCAAAACCGATTTTCGTCAAATAAACTTTTGATACCCCTTAAAATTGCATGCTCTTTGACATCTCATAGAGTGATTTCTGAATATCTTGCTAAACGTTAAAAGCTAAAGCCTCACCTCGACCAGAACTGTCCCTTAAAGGAACACATCGAAAATGCTTGCTCGATGTTTATGTCTTTTTCGTTATTACCGTCAAATATAAAATCTGCAGGAAATTCAGAGAAACTTTTATAAAACGCTAATTCCATTTCATTACTGTTATATCAAACTCCCTTACGCAAGTATGGAAATTACAAGTTTCTAAAGAAAAAGCGTTTAAAACTGTCAAATTGGGAAGAAATTCACCAACGGCAGATTGTACGAGTTGTGGTTATTATGATCTGAGTAGACTTCGTCAAAGTTGCGCGCTTATTGGCATCTTTTTGCAATAAAACGTCAATCGTCACTTTTTTTATAATTTTGAATGGGAGTTTGCTTGAATGACCTGTAAGTAGGACAGTTCGATTTCCAATTGTTACGGCAATCTAAAGTACTTTGGAGAAGGTAACACAATTTCGTATATTAAGAATGTAGACTCATTACACGGAACTATATCGTTTTAAAACATAATCGTGGCCCAAACCTTCTATTTTGATCGAAATCTGTAGCAGTTTCTTTTAAACTTGTGAATTCCATTTTAAGAAATGAAATCAAAATTCACAATTAAATGTTTTGTTTCATTTCAACAAAATAGCTTTGCGATCAGATTGACAAAATTGGCGGGATTGTTACAAATCACTACAAAACATTGCGTCATTAGTAGTAATGACGCAAAGATGAGAAACCATAGGACACGCAATTAAAGATAGAGAAGAAAAAAGGCATTTCATTCGTTCTATTTACTTTTAAATACTTTGGTACTTGTGACAAACTGCAATAGATTATCAAGCATCTTATCTTGGTCATTTATCATTCATTTGCATTCATTACACACTCTTTTTTGAAAATTAATTATTTCGTTTACGTTGCACGAGGGTTTTCCGTTGGAAACGGTTTCAAACCCGTTTTCAATGTAATGCCCGATTTACCCAATAACGGATTTTTGTCATTTTGTCGAAAATTTCATTATGCGCTAATCCGATTTTATCACCGTTATAATACCGAGAGTCATTAAACAGACTAATTTCGTTCTAAAACATGATCGTGACCCAAAAATTGTGTTCGTTAATCTTGATTTGTAGAAAGACATGCTATAGAATTACTATTTTCTTGGATTCACGCAGTTTCATTGAAACTTGTGAATTGCGTCATTAGAAATGAAATCAAAATTCACAATTCACTGATTTATTTCCTTTCAACAAAGAAGAAAGAGCTTTGTACCTAATTCACAAAATTCGCGGTGTGTGAAAACATTGTTACATATAATCTACTATAGGCCTATATCGCGTCATTGGTAGTAATGACGCAAAGATAAGAATCAAGCATCTGAAATTGGTGATTTGTCATTCACGAATTCATAGCGTTCTGTTCTTGATAATCAATAATTTTGTATACCTTGCACGAAATTATAACGGTTTTACGCGTTGGTAATGGGTTCAAACCCGTTTTCAATATGATGTACAATTGCTCATTTGTCATTCACTTTAATTCATAGCATTCTTGATTTGGAAAATCAGGCTATAGAATCACTATTTTCTTGTATTAGCGCACTTTCTTTTAAACTTGTGATTTCCATTTTAAGAAATGAAATCAAAATTCACAATTAAATGTATTGTTTCATTTGAAGAAAATATATTTGCGATCAGATTGACAAAATTGGCGGGATTGCACGAATATTTGACGGTTTTACGTTAGAAACGGTGTCAAACCCGTTTTCAATGTAATGTACGATTTCCCAGTAATGGATTTCTTTTTTTTTCACCGAGTAACAAAGTAGAAAAAATTGACAGAACGAATCAAAGGTAATTTCTCTCATTAAAGGCCCGAATTCACGAAGGTGGTACAAATGAAACCATGGTTTAAACCATGGAAAAAAACCATAGAGCGCCAAGTGTCGCAGGGAATATTTCGTTAAGAAATTATTGGTCATTTCGTCGACAAAATGACCGTTTCGTTAACGAAATTATCATTTTGTGGACGAAATGTTCATTTAGTTACAAAATGTTGTCATTTCGTTACAAAATAATCATTTCATCGACGAAATGACTGATTTCGTAACGAAATATTCCATGCGACAATTGGCGCTCCATGGTTTTTGTCTATAGTTTAAACCATGGTTTCATTTGTACCACCTTCGTGAATTCGGGCCAAAGAGTCTGTACAGTATTTATTGAGGTGGGGATTCATGCTTTTTTACATTTCTAAGTGAGATAATGAGAAACCTCTTATTAGATGATATGAAAGAGCATGTGATTTCAAGGATTCAACGTTTATTTGATGAAAATCGGTTTTGAAAGGGCTGAATATCCAAAAAATTGATAATCATAAGACTACAGGCCACGTTTTTACTTAGGATCGCTATGTTTCACCTTGTTTTTGGATATCTCAGCCCTTTCAAAACCGATTTTCGTCAAATAAACTTTTGATACCCCTTAAAATTGCATGCTCTTTGACATCTCATAGAGTGATTTCTGAATATCTTGCTAAACGTTAAAAGCTAAAGCCTCACCTCGACCAGAATTGTCCCTTAAAGGAACACATCGAAAATGCTTGCTCGATGTTTATGTCTTTTTCGTTATTACCGTCAAATATAAAATCTGCAGGAAATTCAGAGAAACTTTTATAAAACGCTAATTCCATTTCATTACTGTTATATCAAACTCCCTTACGCAAGTATGGGAATTACATGTTTCTAAAGAAAAAGCGTTTAAAACTGTCAAATTGAGAAGAAATTCACCAACGGCAGATTGTACGAGTTGTGGTTATTATGATCTGAGTAGACTTCGTCAAAGTTGCGCGCTTATTGGCATCTTTTTGCAATAAAACTTCAATCGTCACTTTTTTTATAATTTTGAATGGGAGTTTGCTTGAATGACCTGTAAGTGGGACAGTTCGATTTCCAATTGTTACGGTAATCTAAAGTACTTTGGAGAAGGTAACACAATTTCGTATATTAAGAATGTAGACTCATTACACGGAACTATATCGTTTTAAAACATAATCGTGGCCCAAACCTTCTATTTTGATCGAAATCTGTAGCAGTTTCTTTTAAATTTGTGATTTCCATTTTAAGAAATGAAATCAAAATTCACAATTAAATGTTTTGTTTCATTTGAACAAAATAGATTTGCGATCAGATTGACAAAATTGGCGGGATTGCAGGAATATTTGACTTTTTTACGTTAGAAACGGTGTCAAACCCGTTTTTAATGTAATGTACGATTTCCCAAGAATGGATTTCTTTTTTTTTTTGACCGAGTAACAAAGTAGAAAAATTGACAGAACGAATCAAAGGTAATTTCTCTCCTTAAAGGCCCGAATTCACGAAGGTGGTACAAATGAAACCATGGTTTAAACCATGGACAAAAACCATAGAGCGCCAAGTGTCGCACGGAGTATTTCGTTAAGAAATTATTGGTCATTTCGTCGACAAAATGACCGTTTCGTTAACGAAATATAATTTTGAATGGCAGTTTGCTTGAATGACCTGTAAATAGGACAGTTCGATTTCCAATTGTTAGGGCAATCTAAAGTACTTTGGAGAAGGTAACACAATTTCGTATATTAAGAATGTAGACTCATTACACGGAACTATATCGTTTTAAAACATAATCGTGGCCCAAACCTTCTATTTTGATCGAAATCTGTAGCAGTTTCTTTTAAACTTGTGAATTCCATTTTAAGAAATGAAATCAAAATTCACAATTAAATGTTTTGTTTCATTTCAACAAAATAGCTTTGCGATCAGATTGACAAAATTGGCGTTATTGTTACAAATCACTACAATACATTGCGTCATTAGTAGTAATGACGCAAAGATGAGAAACCATAGGACACGCAATTAAAGATAGAGAAGAAAAAAGGCATTTCATTCGTTCTATTTACCTTTAAATACTTTGGTACTTGTGACAAACTGCAATAGATTATCAAGCATCTTATCTTGGTCATTTATCATTCATTTGCATTCATTACACACTCTTTTTTGAAAATTAATTATTTCGTTTACGTTGCACGAGGGTTTTCCGTTGGAAACGGTTTCAAACCCGTTTTCAATGTAATGCCCGATTTACCCAATAACGGATTTTTGTTATTTTGTCGAAAATTTCATTATGCCTTAATCCGATTTTATCACCGTTATAATACCGAGAGTCATTAAACAGACTAATCTCGTTCTAAGACATGATCGTGAACCAAATATTGTCTTCGTTAATCTTGATTTGTAGAAAGACATGCTATAGAATCACTATTTTCTTGTATTCACGCAGTTTCTTTGAAACTTGTGAATTGCGTCATAAGAACAAGAATGTAGACTCATTACACGGAACTATATCGTTTTAAAACATAATCGTGGCCCAAACCTTCTATTTTGATCGAAATCTGTACCAGTTTCTTTTAAACTTGTGAATTCCATTTTAAGAAATGAAATCAAAATTCACAATTAAATGTTTTGTTTCATTTCAACAAAATAGCTTCGTGATCAGATTGACAAAATTGGCGGGATTGTTACAAATCACTACAATACATTGCGTCATTAGTAGTAATGACGCAAAGATGAGAAACCATAGGACACGCAATTAAAGATAGAGAACAAAAAAGGCATTTCATTCGTTCTATTTACTTTTAAATACTTTGGTACTTGTGACAAACTGCAATAGATTGTCAAGCATCTTATCTTGGTCATTTATCATTCATTTGCATTCATAACACACTCTTTTTTGAAAATTAATTATTTCGTTTACGTTGCACGAGGGTTTTCCGTTGGAAACGGTTTCAAACCCGTTTTCAATGTAATGCCCGATTTACCCAATAACGGATTTTTGTCATTTTGTCGAAAATTTCATTATGCGCTAATTCGATTTTATCACCGTTATAATACCGAGAGTCATTAAACAGACTAATAAACATGATCGTGAACCAAAAATTGTCTTCGTTAATCTTGATTTGTAGAAAGACATGCTATAGAATCACTATTTTCTTGTATTCACGCAGTTTCTTTGAAACTTGTGAATTGCGTCATAAGAAATGAAAACAAAATTCACAATTCACTGATTTATTTCCTTTCAACAAAGAAGAAAGAGCTTTGTACCTAATTCACAAAATTCGCGGTGTGTGAAAACATTGTTACATATAATCTACTATAGGCCTATATCGCGTCATTGGTAGTAATGACGCAAAGATAAGAATCAAGCATCTGAAATTGGTGATTTGTCATTCACGAATTCATAGCGTTCTGTTCTTGATAATCAATAATTTTGTATACCTTGCACGAAATTATAACGGTTTTACGCGTTGGTAACGGGTTCAAACCCGTTTTCAATATGATGTACAATTGCTCATTTGTCATTCACTTTAATTCATAGCATTCTTGATTTGGAAAATCAGGCTATAGAATCACTATTTTCTTGTATTAGCGCACTCTCTTTTAAACTTGTGATTTCCATTTTAAGAAATGAAATCAAAATTCACAATTAAATGTTTTGTTTCATTTGAACAAAATAGATTTGCCATCAGATTGACAAAATTGACGGGATTGCAGGAATATTTGACGGTTTTACGTTAGAAACGGTGTCAAACCCGTTTTCAATGTAATGTACGATTTCCCAGTAATGGATTTCTTTTTTTTTTGACCGAGTAACAAAGCAGAAAAAATTGAGGCCCGAATTCACGAAGGTGGTACAAATGAAACCATGGTTTAAACCATGGACAAAAACCATAGAGCGCCAAGTGTCGCACGGAATATTTCGTTAAGAAATTGGTCATTTCGTCGACAAAATGACCGTTTCGTTAACGAAATTATCATTTTGTGGACGAAATGTTCATTTAGTTAAAAAATGTTGTCATTTCGTTACAAAATAATCATTTCATCGACGAAATGACTGATTTCGTAACGAAATATTCCATGCGACAATTGGCGCTCCATGGTTTTTGTCTATAGTTTAAACCATGGTTTCATTTGTACCACCTTCGTGAATTCCTTGCCAAAGAGTCTGTACAGTATTTATTGAGGTGGGGATTCATGCTTTTTTACATTTCTAAGTGAGATAATGAGAAACCTCTTATTAGATGATATGAAAGAGCATGTGATTTCAAGGATTCAACGTTTATTTGATGAAAATCGGTTTTGAAAGGGGTGAATATCCAAAAAATTGATAATCATAAGACTACAGGCCACGTTTTTACTTAGGATCTCTTTGTTTCACCTTGTTTTTGGATATCTCAGCCCTTTCAAAACCGATTTTCGTCAAATAAACTTTTGATACCCCTTAAAATTGCATGCTCTTTGACATCTCATAGAGTGATTTCTGAATATCTTGCTAAACGTTAAAAGCTAAAGCCTCACCTCGACCAGAACTGTCCGTTAAAGGAACACATCGAAAATGCTTGCTCGATGTTTATGTCTTTTTCGTTATTACCGTCAAATATAAAATCTGCAGGAAATTCAGAGAAACTTTTATAAAACGCTAATTAAATTTCATTACTGTTATATCAAACTCCCTTACGCAAGTATGGAAATTACAAGTTTCTAAAGAAAAAGCGTTTAAAACTGTCAAGTTGGGAAGAAATTCACCAACGGAAGATTGTACGAGTTGTGGTTATTATGATCTGAGTAGACTTCGTCACCGTTGCGCGCTTATTGGCATCTTTTTGCAATAAAACGTCAATCGTCACTTTTTTTATAATTTTGAATGGGAGTTTGCTTGAATGACCTGTAAGTAGGACAGTTCGATTTCCAATTGTTACGGCAATCTAAAGTACTTTGGAGAAGGTAACACAATTTCGTATATTAAGAATGTAGACTCATTACACGGAACTATATCGTTTTAAAACATAATCGTGGCCCAAACCTTCTATTTTGATCGAAATCTGTAGCAGTTTCTTTTAAACTTGTGAATTCCATTTTAAGAAATGAAGTAAAAATTCACAATTAAATGTTTTGTTTCATTTCAACAAAAAAGCTTTGCGATCAGATTGAGAAAATTGGCGTTATTGTTACAAATCACTACAATACATTGCGTCATTAGTAGTAATGACGCAAAGATGAGAAACCATAGGACACGCAATTAAAGATTGAGAAGAAAAAAAGGCATTTCATTCGTTCTATTTACTTTTAAATACTTTGGTACTTGTGACAAACTGCTATAGATTATCAAGCATCTTATCTTGGTCATTTATCATTCATTTGCATTCATTACACACTCTTTTTTGAAAATCAATTATTTCGTTTACGTTGCACGAGGGTTTTCCGTTGGAAACGGTTTCAAACCCGTTTTCAATGTAATGCCCGATTTACCCAATAACGGATTTTTGTTATTTTGTCGAAAATTTCATTATGCGCTAATCCGATTTTATCACTGTTATAATACCGAGAGTCATTAAACAGACTAATCTCGTTCTAAAACATGATCGTGAACCAAATATTGTCTTCGTTAATCTTGATTTGTAGAAAGACATGCTATAGAATCACTATTTTCTTGTATTCACGCAGTTTCTTTGAAACTTGTAAATTGCGTCATAAGAACAAGAATGTAGACTCATTACACGGAACTATATCGTTTTAAAACATAATCGTGGCCCAAACCTTCTATTTTGATCGAAATCTGTAGCAGTTTCTTTTAAACTTGTGAATTCCATTTTAAGAAATGAAATCAAAATTCACAACTAAATGTTTTGTTTCATTTCAACAAAATAGCTTTGCGATCAGATTGACAAAATTGGCGGGATTGTTACAAATCACTACAAAACATTGCGTCATTAGAAGTAATGACGCAAAGATGAGAAACCATAGGACACGCAATTAAAGATAGAGAAGAAAAAAGGCATTTCATTCGTTCTATTTACTTTTAAATACTTTGGTACTTGTGACAAACTGCAATAGATTATCAAACATCTTATCTTGGTCATTTATCATTCATTTGCATTCATTACACACTCTTTTTTGAAAATTAATTATTTCGTTTACGTTGCACGAGGGTTTTCCGTTGGAAACGGTTTCAAACCCGTTTTCAATGTAATGCCCGATTTACCCAATAACGGATTTTTGTCATTTTGTCGAAAATTTCATTATGCGCTAATCCGATTTTATCACCGTTATAACACCGAGAGTCATTAAACAGACTAATTTCGTTCTAAAACATGATCGTGAACCAAAAATTGTCTTCGTTAATCTTGATTTGTAGAAAGACATGCTATAGAATCACTATTTTCTTGGATTCACGCAGTTTCATTGAAACTTGTGAATTGCGTCATAAGAAATGAAAACAAAATTCACAATTCACTGATTTATTTCCTTTCAACAAAGAAGAAAGAGCTTTGTACCTAATTCACAAAATTCGCGGTATGTGAAAACATTGTTACATATAATCTACTATAGGCCTATATCGCGTCATTGGTAGTAATGACGCAAAGATAAGAATCAAGCATCTGAAATTGGTGATTTGTCATTCACGAATTCATAGCGTTCTGTTCTTGATAATCAATAATTTTGTATACCTTGCACGAAATTATAACGGTTTTACGCGTTGGTAACGGGTTCAAACCCGTTTTCAATATGATGTACAATTGCTCATTTGTCATTCACTTTAATTCATAGCATTCTTGATTTGGAAAATCAGGCTATAGAATCACTATTTTCTTGTATTAGCGCACTTTCTTTTAAACTTGTGATTTCCATTTTAAGAAATGAAATCAAAATTCACAATTCAATGTATTGTTTCATTTGAACAAAATAGATTTGCGATCAGATTGACAAAATTGGCGGGATTGCAGGAATATTTGACGGTTTTACGTTAGAAACGGTGTCAAACCCGTTTTCAATGTAATGTACGATTTCCCAGTAATGGATTTCTTAATTTTTTTGACCGAGTAACAAAGTAGAAAAAATTGACAGAACGAATCAAAGGTAATTTCTCTCCTTAAAGGCGCGAATTCACGAAGGTGGTACAAATGAAACCATGGTTTAAACCATGAACAAAAACCATAGAGCGCCAAGTGTCGCACGGAATATTTCGTTAAGAAATTATTGGTCATTTCGTCGACAAAATGACCGTTTCGTTAATGAAATTATCATTTTGTGGACGAAATGTTCATTTAGTTACAAAATGTTGTCATTTCGTTACAAAATAATCATTTCATCGACGAAATGACTGATTTCGTAACGAAATATTCCATGCGACAATTGGCGCTCCATGGTTTTTGTCTATAGTTTAAACCATGGTTTCATTTGTACCACCTTCGTGAATTCGGGCCAAAGAGTCTGTACAGTATTTATTGAGGTGGGGATTCATGCTTTTTTACATTTCTAAGTGAGATAATGAGAAACCTCTTATTAGATGATATGAAAGAGCATGTGATTTCAAGGATTCAACGTTTATTTGATGAAAATCGGTTTTGAAAGGGCTGAATATCCAAAAAATTGATAATCATAAGACTACAGGCCACGTTTTTACTTAGGATCTCTATGTTTCACCTTGTTTTTGGATATCTCAGCCCTTTCAAAACCGATTTTCGTCAAATAAACTTTTGATACCCCTTAAAATTGCATGCTCTTTGACATCTCATAGAGTGATTTCTGAATATCTTGCTAAACGTTAAAAGCTAAAGCCTCACCTCGACCAGAATTGTCCCTTAAAGGAACACATCGAAAATGCTTGCTCGATGTTTATGTCTTTTTCGTTATTACCGTCAAATATAAAATCTGCAGGAACTTCAGAGAAACTTTTATAAAACGCTAATTCCATTTCATTACTGTTATATCAAACTCCCTTACGCAAGTATGGAAATTACATGTTTCTAAAGAAAAAGCGTTTAAAACTGTCAAATTGGGAAGAAATTCACCAACGGCAGATTGTACGAGTTGTGGTTATTATGATCTGAGTAGACTTCGTCAAAGTTGCGCGCTTATTGGCATCTTTTTGCAATAAAACGTCAATCGTCACTTTTGTTATAATTTTGAATGGGAGTTTGCTTGAATGACCTGTAAGTGGGACAGTTCGATTTCCAATTGTTACGGTAATCTAAAGTACTTTGGAGAAGGTAACACAATTTCGTATATTAAGAATGTAGACTCATTACACGGAACTATATCGTTTTAAAACATAATCGTGGCCCAAACCTTCTATTTTGATCGAAATCTGTAGCAGTTTCTTTTAAACTTGTGAATTCCATTTTAAGAAATGAAATCAAACTTCACAATTAAATGTTTTGTTTCATTTCAACAAAATAGCTTTGCGATCAGATTGACAAAATTGGCGGGATTGTTACAAATCACTACAAAACATTGCGTCATTAGTAGTAATGACGCAAAGATGAGAAACCATAGGACACGCAATTAAGGATAGAGAAGAAAAAAGGCATTTCATTCGTTCTATTTACTTTTAAATACTTTGGTACTTGTGACAAACTGCAATAGATTATCAAGCATCTTATCTTGGTCATTTTTCATTCATTTGCATTCATTACACACTCTTTTTTGAAAATTGATTATTTCGTTTACGTTGCACGAGGGTTTTCCGTTGGAAACGGTTTCAAACCCGTTTTCAATGTAATGCCCGATTTACCCCAATAACGGATTTTTGTCATTTTGTCGAAAATTTCATTATGCGCTAATCCGATTTTATCACCGTTATAACACCGAGAGTCATTAAACAGACTAATTCGTTCTAAAACATGATCGTGACCCAAAAATTGTGTTCGTTAATCTTGATTTGTGAAAGACATGCTATAGAATTACTATTTTCTTGGATTCACGCAGTTTCATTGAAACTTGTGAATTGCGTCATTAGAAATGAAATCAAAATTCACAATTCACTGATTTATTTCCTTTCAACAAAGAAGAAAGAGCTTTTTGTACCTAATTCACAAAATTCGCGGTGTGTGAAAACATTGTTACATATAATCTACTATAGGCCTATATCAATCAAGCATCTGAAATTGGTGATTTGTCATTCACGAATTCATAGCGTTCTGTTCTTGATATTCAATAATTTTGTATACCTTGCACGAAATTATAACGGTTTTACGCGTTGGTAATGGGTTCAAACCCGTTTTCAATATGATGTACAATTGCTCATTTGTCATTCACTTTAATTCATAGCATTCTTGATTTGGAAAATCAGGCTATAGAATCACTATTTTCTTGTATTAGCGCACTTTCTTTTAAACTTGTGATTTCCATTTTAAGAAATGAAATCAAAATTCACAATTAAATGTATTGTTTCATTTGAAGAAAATATATTTGCGATCAGATTGACAACATTGGCGGGATTGCACGAATATTTGACGGTTTTACGTTAGAAACGGTGTCAAACCCGTTTTCAATGTAATGTACGATTTCCCAGTAATGGATTTCTTTTTTTTTCACCGAGTAACAAAGTAGAAAAAATTGACAGAACGAATCAAAGGTAATTTCTCTCATTAAAGGCCCGAATTCACGAAGGTGGTACAAATGAAACCATGGTTTAAACCATGGAAAAAAACCATAGAGCGCCAAGTGTCGCAGGGAATATTTCGTTAAGAAATTATTGGTCATTTCGTCGACAAAATGACCGTTTCGTTAACGAAATTATCATTTTGTGGACGAAATGTTCATTTAGTTACAAAATGTTGTCATTTCGTTACAAAATAATCATTTCATCGACGAAATGACTGATTTCGTAACGAAATATTCCATGCGACAATTGGCGCTCCATGGTTTTTGTCTATAGTTTAAACCATGGTTTCATTTGTACCACCTTCGTGAATTCGGGCCAAAGAGTCTGTACAGTATTTATTGAGGTGGGGATTCATGCTTTTTTACATTTCTAAGTGAGATAATGAGAAACCTCTTATTAGATGATATGAAAGAGCATGTGATTTCAAGGATTCAACGTTTATTTGATGAAAATCGGTTTTGAAAGGGCTGAATATCCAAAAAATTGATAATCATAAGACTACAGGCCACGTTTTTACTTAGGATCGCTATGTTTCACCTTGTTTTTGGATATCTCAGCCCTTTCAAAACCGATTTTCGTCAAATAAACTTTTGATACCCCTTAAAATTGCATGCTCTTTGACATCTCATAGAGTGATTTCTGAATATCTTGCTAAACGTTAAAAGCTAAAGCCTCACCTCGACCAGAATTGTCCCTTAAAGGAACACATCGAAAATGCTTGCTCGATGTTTATGTCTTTTTCGTTATTACCGTCAAATATAAAATCTGCAGGAAATTCAGAGAAACTTTTATAAAACGCTAATTCCATTTCATTACTGTTATATCAAACTCCCTTCTTTTAAACTTGTGAATTCCATTTTAAGAAATGAAATCAAAATTCACAATTAAATGTTTTGTTTCATTTCAACAAAATAGCTTTGCGATCAGATTGACAAAATTAGCGGGATTGTTACAACCTTGCGTCATTAGTAGTAATGACGCAAAGATGAGAAACCATAGGACACGCAATTAAAGATAGAGAAGAAAAAAGGCATTTCATTCGTTCTATTTACTTTTAAATACTTTGGTACCTCTGACAAACTGCAATAGATTATCAAGCATCTTATCTTGGTCATTTATCATTCATTTGCATTCATTACACACTCTTTTTTGAAAATTAATTATTTCGTTTACGTTGCACGAGGGTTTTCCGTTGGAAACGGTTTCAAACCCGTTTTCAATGTAATGCCCGATTTACCCAATAACGGATTTTTGTCATTTTGTCGAAAATTTCATTATGCGCTAATTCGATTTTATCACCGTTATAATACCGAGAGTCATTAAACAGACTAATTTCGTTCTAAAACATGATCGTGAACCAAAAATTGTCTTCGTTAATCTTGATTTGTAGAAAGATATGCTATAGAATCACTATTTTCTTGTATTCAGGCAGTTTCTTTGAAACTTGTGAATTGCGTCATAAGAAATGAAAACAAAATTCACAATTCCGTTGGTAACGGGTTCAAACCCGTTTTCAATATGATGTACAATTGCTCATTTGTCATTCACTTTAATTCATAGCATTCTTGATTTGGAAAATGAGGCTATAGAATCACTATTTTCTTGTATTTAGCGCACTTTCTTTTAAACTTGTGATTTCCATTTTAAGAAATGAAATCAAAATTCACAATTAAATGTTTTGTTTCATGTGAACAAAATAGATTTGCGATCAGATTGACAAAATTGGCGGGATTGCAGGAATATTTGACGGTTTTACGTTAGAAACGGTGTCAAACCCGTTTTCAATGTAATGTACGATTTCCCAGTAATGGATTTCTTATTTTTTTTGACCGAGTAACAAAGTAGAAAAAATTGACAGAACGAATCAAAGGTAATTTCTCTCCTTAAAGGCACGAATTCACGAAGGTGGTACAAATGAAACCATGGTTTAAACCATGAACAAAAACCATAGAGCGCCAAGTGTCGCACGGAATATTTCGTTAAGAAATTATTGGTCATTTCATCGACAAAATGACCGTTTCGTTAACGAAATTATCATTTTGTGGACGAAATGTTCATTTAGTTACAAAATGTTGTCATTTCGTTACAAAATAATAATTTCATCGACGAAATGACTGATTTCGTAACGAAATATTCCATGCGACAATTGGCGCTCCATGGTTTTTGTCTATAGTTAAACCATGGTTTCATTTGTACCACCTTCGTGAATTCGGGCCAAAGAGTCTGTACAGTATTTATTGAGGTGGGATTCATGCTTTTTTTACATTTCTAAGTGAGATAATGAGAAACCTCTTATTAGATGATATGAAAGAGCATGTGATTTCAAGGATTCAACGTTTATTTGATGAAAATCGGTTTTGAAAGGGCTGAATATCCAAAAAATTGATAATCATAAGACTACAGGCCACGTTTTTACATAGGATCTCTTTGTTTCACCTTGTTTTTGGATATCTCAGCCCTTTCAAAACCGATTTTCATCAAATAAACTTTTGATACCCCTTAGAATTGCATGCTCTTTGATATCTCATAGAGTGATTTCTGAATATCTTGCTAAACGTTAAAAGCTAAAGCCTCACCTCGACCAGAATTGTCCCTTAAAGGAACACATCGAAAATGCTTGCTCGATGTTGATGTCTTTTTCGTTATTACCGTCAAATATAAAATCTGCAGGAAATTCAGAGAAACTTTTATAAAACGCTAATTCCATTTCATTACTGTTATATCAAACTCCCTTACGCAAGTATGGAAATTACATGTTTCTAAAGAAAAAGCGTTTAAAACTGTCAAATTGGGAAGAAATTCAACAACGGCAGATTGTACGAGTTGTGGTTATTATGATCTGAGTAGACTTCGTCAAAGTTGCGCGCTTATTGGCATCTTTTTGCAATAAAACTTCAATCGTCACTTTTTTTATAATTTTGAATGGGAGTTTGCTTGAATGACCTGTAAGTAGGACAGTTCGATTTCGAATTGTTACGGCAATCTAAAGTACTTTGGAGAAGGTAACACAATTTCGTATATTAAGAATGTAGACTCATTACACGGAACTATATCGTTTTAAAACATAATCGTGGCCCAAACCTTCTATTTTGATCGAAATCTGTAGCAGTTTCTTTTAAACTTGTGAATTCCATTTTAAGAAATGAAATCAAAATTCACAATTAAATGTTTTGTTTCATTTCAACAAAATAGCTTTGCGATCAGATTGACAAAATTGGCGGGATTGTTACAAATCACTACAAAACATTGCGTCATTAGAAGTAATGACGCAAAGATGAGAAACCATAGGACACGCAATTAAAGATAGAGAAGAAAAAAGGCATTTCATTCGTTCTATTTACTTTTAAATACTTTGGTACTTGTGACAAACTGCAATAGATTATCAAACATCTTATCTTGGTCATTTATCATTCATTTGCATTCATTACACACTCTTTTTTGAAAATTAATTATTTCGTTTACGTTGCACGAGGGTTTTCCGTTGGAAACGGTTTCAAACCCGTTTTCAATGTAATGCCCGATTTACCCAATAACGGATTTTTGTCATTTTGTCGAAAATTTCATTATGCGCTAATCCGATTTTATCACCGTTATAACACCGAGAGTCATTAAACAGACTAATTTCGTTCTAAAACATGATCGTGACCCAAAAATTGTGTTCGTTAATCTTGATTTGTAGAAAGACATGCTATAGAATTACTATTTTCTTGGATTTACGCAGTTTCATTGAAACTTGTGAATTGCGTCATTAGAAATGAAATCAAAATTCACAATTCACTGATTTATTTCCTTTCAACAAAGAAGAAAGAGCTTTGTACCTAATTCACAAAATTCGCGGTGTGTGAAAACATTGTTACATATAATCTACTATAGGCCTATATCGCGTCATTGGTAGTAATGACGCAAAGATAAGAATCAAGCATCTGAAATTGGTGATTTGTCATTCACGAATTCATAGCGTTCTGTTCTTGATAATCAATAATTTTGTATACCTTGCACGAAATTATAACGGTTTTACGCGTTGGTAATGGGTTCAAACCCGTTTTCAATATGATGTACAATTGCTCATTTGTCATTCACTTTAATTCATAGCATTCTTGATTTGGAAAATCAGGCTATAGAATCACTATTTTCTTGTATCAGCGCACTTTCTTTTAAACTTGTGATTTCCATTTTAAGAAATGAAATCAAAATTCACAATTAAATGTATTGTTTCATTTGAAGAAAATATATTTGCGATCAGATTGACAAAATTGGCGGGATTGCACGAATATTTTACGGTTTTACGTTAGAAACGGTGTCAAACCCGTTTTCAATGTAATGTACGATTTCCCAGTAATGGATTTCTTTTTTTTTCACCGAGTAACAAAGTAGAAAAAATTGACAGAACGAATCAAAGGTAATTTCTCTCATTAAAGGCCCGAATTCACGAAGGTGGTACAAATGAAACCATGGTTTAAACCATGGAAAAAAACCATAGAGCGCCAAGTGTCGCAGGGAATATTTCGTTAAGAAATTATTGGTCATTTCGTCGACAAAATGACCGTTTCGTTAATGAAATTATCATTTTGTGGACGAAATGTTCATTTAGTTACAAAATGTTGTCATTTCGTTACAAAATAATCATTTCATCGACGAAATGACTGATTTCGTAACGAAATATTCCATGCGACAATTGGCGCTCCATGGTTTTTGTCTATAGTTTAAACCATGGTTTCATTTGTACCACCTTCGTGAATTCGGGCCAAAGAGTCTGTACAGTATTTATTGAGGTGGGGATTCATGCTTTTTTACATTTCTAAGTGAGATAATGAGAAACCTCTTATTAGATGATATGAAAGAGCATGTGATTTCAAGGATTCAACGTTTATTTGATGAAAATCGGTTTTGAAAGGGCTGAGATATCCAAAAAAATTGATAATCATAAGACTAACAGGCCACGTTTTTACTTAGGATCTCTATGTTTCACCTTGTTTTTGGATATCTCAGCCCTTTCAAAACCGATTTTCGTCAAATAAACTTTTGATACCCCTTAGAATTGCATGCTCTTTGACATCTCATAGAGTGATTTCTGAATATCTTGCTAAACGTTAAAAGCTAAAGCCTCACCTCGACCAGAACTGTCCCTTAAAGGAACACATCGAAAATGCTTGCTCGATGTTAATGTCTTTTTCGTTATTACCGTCAAATATAAAATCTGCAGGAAATTCAGAGAAACTTTTATAAAACGCTAATTCCATTTCATTACTGTTATATCAAACTCCCTTACGCAAGTATGGAAATTACATGTTTCTAAAGAAAAAGCGTTTAAAACTGTCAAATTGGGAAGAAATTCACCAACGGCAGATTGTACGAGTTGTGGTTATTATGATCTGAGTAGACTTCGTCAAAGTTGCGCGCTTATTGGCATCTTTTTGCAATAAAACGTCAATCGTCACTTTTTTTATAATTTTGAATGGGAGTTTGCTTGAATGACCTGTAAGTAGGACAGCTCGATTTCCAATTGTTACGGCAATCTAAAGTACTTTGGAGAAGGTAACACAATTTCGTATATTAAGAATGTAGACTCATTACACGGAACTATATCGTTTTAAAACATAATCGTGGCCCAAACCTTCTATTTTGATCGAAATCTGTAGCAGTTTCTTTTAAACTTGTGAATTCCATTTTAAGAAATGAAATCAAAATTCACAATTAAATGTTTTGTTTCATTTCAACAAAATAGCTTTGCGATCAGATTGACAAAATTGGCGGGATTGTTACAAATCACTACAATACATTGCGTCATTAGTAGTAATGACGCAAAGATGAGAAACCATAGGACACGCAATTAAAGATAGAGAAGAAAAAGGCATTTCATTCGTTCTATTTACTTTTAAATACTTTGGTACTTGTGACAAACTGCAATAGATTATCAATCATCTTACCTTGGTCATTTATCATTCATTTGCATTCATTACACACTCTTTTTTGAAAATTAATTATTTCGTTTACGTTGCACGAGGGTTTTCCGTTGGAAACGGTTTCAAACCCGTTTTCAATGTAATGCCCGATTTACCCAATAACGGATTTTTGTCATTTTGTCGAAAATTTCATTATGCGCTAATCCGATTTTATCACCGTTATAATACCGAGAGTCATTAAACAGACTAATTTCGTTCTAAAACATGATCGTGAACCAAAAATTGTCTTCGTTAATCTTGATTTGTAGAAAGACATGCTATAGAATCACTATTTTCTTGTATTCACGCAGTTTCTTTGAAACTTGTGAATTGCGTCATAAGAAATGAAAACAAAATTCACAATTCACTGATTTATTTCCTTTCAACAAAGAAGAAAGAGCTTTGTACCTAATTCACAAAATTCGCGGTGTGTGAAAACATTGTTACATATAATCTACTATAGGCCTATATCGCGTCATTGGTAGTAATGACGCAAAGATAAGAATCAAGCATCTGAAATTGGTCATTTGTCATTCACGAATTCATAGCGTTCTGTTCTTGATAATCAATAATTTTGTATACCTTGCACGAAATTATAACGGTTTTACGCGTTGGTAACGGGTTCAAACCCGTTTTCAATATGATGTACAATTGCTCATTTGTCATTCACTTTAATTCATAGCATTCTTGATTTGGAAAATCAGGCTATAGAATCACTATTTTCTTGTATTAGCGCACTTTCTTTTAAACTTGTGATTTCCATTTTAAGAAATGAAATCAAAATTCACAATTAAATGTTTTGTTTCATTTGAACAAAATAGATTTGCCATCAGATTGACAAAATTGGCGGGATTGCAGGAATATTTGACGGTTTTACGTTAGAAACGGTGTCAAACCCGTTTTCAATGTAATGTACGATTTCCCAGTAATGGATTTCTTTTTTTTTGACCGAGTAACAAAGTAGAAAAAATTGACAGAACGAATCAAAGGAATTTTCTCTCCTTAAAGGCCCGAATTCACGAAGGTGGTACAAATGAAACCATGGTTTAAACCACGGACAAAAACCATGGAGCGCCAAGTGTCGCACGGAATATTTCGTTAAGAAATTGGTCATTTCGTCGACAAAATGACCGTTTCGTTAACGAAATTATCATTTTGTGGACGAAATGTTCAGTTAGTTACAAAATGTTGTCATTTCGTTACAAAATAATCATTTCATCGACGAAATGACTGATTTCGTAACGAAATATTCCATGCGACAATTGGCGCTCCATGGTTTTTGTCTATAGTTTAAACCATGGTTTCATTTGTACCACCTTCGTGAATTCGGGCCAAAGAGTCTGTACAGTACTCATTGAGGTGGGGATTCATGCTTTTTTACATTTCTAAGTGAGATAATGAGAAACCTCTTATTAGATGATATGAAAGAGCATGTAATTTCAAGGATTCAACGTTTATTTGATGAAAATCGGTTTTGAAAGGGCTGAGATATCCAAAAAAAGGTGATAATCATAAGACTACAGGCCACGTTTTTACTTAGGATCTCTTTGTTTCACCTTGTTTTTGGATATCTCGGCCCTTTCAAAACCGATTTTCATCAAATAAACTTTTGATACCCCTTAGAATTGCATGCTCTTTGACATCTCATAGAGTGATTTCTGAATATCTTGCTAAACGTTAAAAGCTAAAGCCTCACCTCGACCAGAACTGTCCTTTAAAGGAACACATCGAAAATGCTTGCTCGATGTTTATGTCTTTTTCGTTATTACCGTCAAATATAAAATCTGCAGGAAATTCAGAGAAACTTTTATAAAACGCTAATTCCATTTCATTACTGTTATATCAAACTCCCTTACGCAAGTATGGAAATTACATGTTTCTAAAGAAAAAGCGTTTAAAACTGTCAAATTGGGAAGAAATTCACCAACGGCAGATTGTACGAGTTGTGGTTATTATGATCTGAGTAGACTTCGTCAAAGTTACGCGCTCATTGGCATCTTTTTGCAATAAAACGTCAATCGTCACTTTTTTTAAATTTTGAATGGGAGTTTGCTTGAATGACCTGTAAGTAGGACAGTTCGATTTCGAATTGTTACGGCAATCTAAAGTACTTTGGAGAAGGTAACACAATTTCGTATATTAAGAATGTAGACTCATTACACGGAACTATATCGTTTTAAAACATAATCGTGGCCCAAACCTTCTATTTTGATCGAAATCTGTAGCAGTTTCTTTTAAACTTGTGAATTCCATTTTAAGAAATGAAATCAAAATTCACAATTAAATGTTTTGTTTCATTTCAACAAAATAGCTTTGCGATCAGATTGACAAAATTGGCGGGATTGTTACAAATCACTTACAATACATTGCGTCATTAGTAGTAATGACGCAAAGATGAGAAACCATAGGACACGCATTTAAAGATAGAGAAGAAAAAGGCATTTCATTCGTTCTATTTACTTTTAAATACTTTGGTACTTGTGACAAACTGCAATAGATTATCAATCATCTTACCTTGGTCATTTATCATTCATTTGCATTCATTACACACTCTTTTTTGAAAATTAATTATTTCGTTTACGTTGCACGAGGGTTTTCCGTTGGAAACGGTTTCAAACCCGTTTTCAATGTAATGCCCGATTTACCCAATAACGGATTTTTGTCATTTTGTCGAAAATTTCATTATGCGCTAATCCGATTTTATCACCGTTATAATACCGAGAGTCATTAAACAGACTAATTTCGTTCTAAAACATGATCGTGAACCAAAAATTGTCTTCGTTAATCTTGATTTGTAGAAAGACATGCTATAGAATCACTATTTTCTTGTATTCACGCAGTTTCTTTGAAACTTGTGAATTGCGTCATAAGAAATGAAAACAAAATTCACAATTCACTGATTTATTTCCTTTCAACAAAGAAGAAAGAGCTTTGTACCTAATTCACAAAATTCGCGGTGTGTGAAAACATTGTTACATATAATCTACTATAGGCCTATATCGCGTCATTGGTAGTAATGACGCAAAGATAAGAATCAAGCATCTGAAATTGGTCATTTGTCATTCACGAATTCATAGCGTTCTGTTCTTGATAATCAATAATTTTGTATACCTTGCACGAAATTATAACGGTTTTACGCGTTGGTAACGGGTTCAAACCCGTTTTCAATATGATGTACAATTGCTCATTTGTCATTCACTTTAATTCATAGCATTCTTGATTTGGAAAATCAGGCTATAGAATCACTATTTTCTTGTATTAGCGCACTTTCTTTTAAACTTGTGATTTCCATTTTAAGAAATGAAATCAAAATTCACAATTAAATGTTTTGTTTCATTTGAACAAAATAGATTTGCGATCAGATTGACAAAATTGGCGGGATTGCAGGAATATTTGACGGTTTTACGTTAGAAACGGTGTCAAACCCGTTTTCAATGTAATGTACGATTTCCCAGTAATGGATTTCTTTTTTTTTGACCGAGTAACAAAGTAGAAAAAATTGACAGAACGAATCAAAGGAATTTTCTCTCCTTAAAGGCCCGAATTCACGAAGGTGGTACAAATGAAACCATGGTTTAAACCACGGACAAAAACCATGGAGCGCCAAGTGTCGCACGGAATATTTCGTTAAGAAATTGGTCATTTCGTCGACAAAATGACCGTTTCGTTAACGAAATTATCATTTTGTGGACGAAATGTTCAGTTAGTTACAAAATGTTGTCATTTCGTTACAAAATAATCATTTCATCGACGAAATGACTGATTTCGTAACGAAATATTCCATGCGACAATTGGCGCTCCATGGTTTTTGTCTATAGTTTAAACCATGGTTTCATTTGTACCACCTTCGTGAATTCGGGCCAAAGAGTCTGTACAGTACTCATTGAGGTGGGGATTCATGCTTTTTTACATTTCTAAGTGAGATAATGAGAAACCTCTTATTAGATGATATGAAAGAGCATGTAATTTCAAGGATTCAACGTTTATTTGATGAAAATCGGTTTTGAAAGGGCTGAGATATCCAAAAAAAGGTGATAATCATAAGACTACAGGCCACGTTTTTACTTAGGATCTCTTTGTTTCACCTTGTTTTTGGATATCTCGGCCCTTTCAAAACCGATTTTCATCAAATAAACTTTTGATACCCCTTAGAATTGCATGCTCTTTGACATCTCATAGAGTGATTTCTGAATATCTTGCTAAACGTTAAAAGCTAAAGCCTCACCTCGACCAGAACTGTCCTTTAAAGGAACACATCGAAAATGCTTGCTCGATGTTTATGTCTTTTTCGTTATTACCGTCAAATATAAAATCTGCAGGAAATTCAGAGAAACTTTTATAAAACGCTAATTCCATTTCATTACTGTTATATCAAACTCCCTTACGCAAGTATGGAAATTACATGTTTCTAAAGAAAAAGCGTTTAAAACTGTCAAATTGGGAAGAAATTCACCAACGGCAGATTGTACGAGTTGTGGTTATTATGATCTGAGTAGACTTCGTCAAAGTTACGCGCTCATTGGCATCTTTTTGCAATAAAACGTCAATCGTCACTTTTTTTAAATTTTGAATGGGAGTTTGCTTGAATGACCTGTAAGTAGGACAGTTCGATTTCGAATTGTTACGGCAATCTAAAGTACTTTGGAGAAGGTAACACAATTTCGTATATTAAGAATGTAGACTCATTACACGGAACTATATCGTTTTAAAACATAATCGTGGCCCAAACCTTCTATTTTGATCGAAATCTGTAGCAGTTTCTTTTAAACTTGTGAATTCCATTTTAAGAAATGAAATCAAAATTCACAATTAAATGTTTTGTTTCATTTCAACAAAATAGCTTTGCGATCAGATTGACAAAATTGGCGGGATTGTTACAAATCACTTACAATACATTGCGTCATTAGTAGTAATGACGCAAAGATGAGAAACCATAGGACACGCATTTAAAGATAGAGAAGAAAAAGGCATTTCATTCGTTCTATTTACTTTTAAATACTTTGGTACTTGTGACAAACTGCAATAGATTATCAATCATCTTACCTTGGTCATTTATCATTCATTTGCATTCATTACACACTCTTTTTTGAAAATTAATTATTTCGTTTACGTTGCACGAGGGTTTTCCGTTGGAAACGGTTTCAAACCCGTTTTCAATGTAATGCCCGATTTACCCAATAACGGATTTTTGTCATTTTGTCGAAAATTTCATTATGCGCTAATCCGATTTTATCACCGTTATAATACCGAGAGTCATTAAACAGACTAATTTCGTTCTAAAACATGATCGTGAACCAAAAATTGTCTTCGTTAATCTTGATTTGTAGAAAGACATGCTATAGAATCACTATTTTCTTGTATTCACGCAGTTTCTTTGAAACTTGTGAATTGCGTCATAAGAAATGAAAACAAAATTCACAATTCACTGATTTATTTCCTTTCAACAAAGAAGAAAGAGCTTTGTACCTAATTCACAAAATTCGCGGTGTGTGAAAACATTGTTACATATAATCTACTATAGGCCTATATCGCGTCATTGGTAGTAATGACGCAAAGATAAGAATCAAGCATCTGAAATTGGTCATTTGTCATTCACGAATTCATAGCGTTCTGTTCTTGATAATCAATAATTTTGTATACCTTGCACGAAATTATAACGGTTTTACGCGTTGGTAACGGGTTCAAACCCGTTTTCAATATGATGTACAATTGCTCATTTGTCATTCACTTTAATTCATAGCATTCTTGATTTGGAAAATCAGGCTATAGAATCACTATTTTCTTGTATTAGCGCACTCTCTTTTAAACTTGTGATTTCCATTTTAAGAAATGAAATCAAAATTCACAATTAAATGTTTTGTTTCATTTGAACAAAATAGATTTGCCATCAGATTGACAAAATTGACGGGATTGCAGGAATATTTGACGGTTTTACGTTAGAAACGGTGTCAAACCCGTTTTCAATGTAATGTACGATTTCCCAGTAATGGATTTCTTTTTTTTTTGACCGAGTAACAAAGCAGAAAAAATTGACAGAACGAATCAAAGGTAATTTCTCTCCTTAAAGGCCCGAATTCACGAAGGTGGTACAAATGAAACCATGGTTTAAACCATGGACAAAAACCATAGAGCGCCAAGTGTCGCACGGAATATTTCGTTAAGAAATTGGTCATTTCGTCGACAAAATGACCGTTTCGTTAACGAAATTATCATTTTGTGGACGAAATGTTCATTTAGTTAAAAAATGTTGTCATTTCGTTACAAAATAATCATTTCATCGACGAAATGACTGATTTCGTAACGAAATATTCCATGCGACAATTGGCGCTCCATGGTTTTTGTCTATAGTTTAAACCATGGTTTCATTTGTACCACCTTCGTGAATTCCTTGCCAAAGAGTCTGTACAGTATTTATTGAGGTGGGGATTCATGCTTTTTTACATTTCTAAGTGAGATAATGAGAAACCTCTTATTAGATGATATGAAAGAGCATGTGATTTCAAGGATTCAACGTTTATTTGATGAAAATCGGTTTTGAAAGGGCTGAGATATCAAAGAAATGTGATAATCATAAGACTACAGGCCACGTTTTTACTTAGGATCTCTTTGTTTCACCTTGTTTTTATATATCTCAGCCCTTTCAAAACCGATTTTCATGAAATAAACTTTTGATACCCCTTAGAATTGCATGCTCTTTGACATCTCATATAGTGATTTCTGAATATCTTGCTAAACGTTAAAAGCTAAAGCCTCACCTCGACCAGAACTGTCCGTTAAAGGAACACATCGAAAATGCTTGCTCGATGTTTATGTCTTTTTCGTTATTACCGTCAAATATAAAATCTGCAGGAAATTCAGAGAAACTTTTATAAAACGCTAATTCGATTTCATTACTGTTATATCAAACTCCCTTCTTTTAAACTTGTGAATTCCATTTTAAGAAATGAAATCAAAATTCACAATTAAATGTTTTGTTTCATTTCAACAAAATAGCTTTGCGATCAGATTGACAAAATTAGCGGGATTGTTACAACCTTGCGTCATTAGTAGTAATGACGCAAAGATGAGAAACCATAGGACACGCAATTAAAGATAGAGAAGAAAAAAGGCATTTCATTCGTTCTATTTACTTTTAAATACTTTGGTACCTCTGACAAACTGCAATAGATTATCAAGCATCTTATCTTGGTCATTTATCATTCATTTGCATTCATTACACACTCTTTTTTGAAAATTAATTATTTCGTTTACGTTGCACGAGGGTTTTCCGTTGGAAACGGTTTCAAACCCGTTTTCAATGTAATGCCCGATTTACCCAATAACGGATTTTTGTCATTTTGTCGAAAATTTCATTATGCGCTAATTCGATTTTATCACCGTTATAATACCGAGAGTCATTAAACAGACTAATCTCGTTCTAAAACATGATCGTGAACCAAAAATTGTCTTCGTTAATCTTGATTTGTGAAAGACATGCTATAGAATCACTATTTTCTTGTAATCACGCAGTTTCTTTGAAACTTGTGAATTGCGTCATAAGAAATGAAAACAAAATTCACAATTCACTGATTTATTTCCTTTCAACAAAGAAGAAAGAGCTTTGTACCTAATTTACAAAATTCGCGGTGTGTGAAAACATTGTTACATATAATCTACTATAGGCCTATATCGCGTCATTGGTAGTAATGACGCAAAGATAAGAATCAAGCATCTGAAATTGGTCATTTGTCATTCACGAATTCATAGCGTTCTGTTCTTGATAATCAATAATTTTGTATACCTTGCACGAAATTATAACGGTTTTACGCGTTGGTAACGGGTTCAAACCCGTTTTCAATATGATGTACAATTGCTCATTTGTCATTCACTTTAATTCATAGCATTCTTGATTTGGAAAATCAGGCTATACAATCACTATTTTCTTGTATTAGCGCACTCTCTTTTAAACTTATGATTTCCATTTTAAGAAATGAAATCGAAATTCACAATTAAATGTATTGTTTCATTTGAACAAAATAGATTTGCGATCAGATTGACAAAATTGGCGGGATTGCAGCAATATTTGACGGTTTTACGTTAAAAACGGTGTCAAAAACGTTTTCAATGTAATGTACAATTTCCCAGTAATGAATTTCTTATTTTTTTGACCGAGTAACAAAGTAGAAAAAATTGACAGAACGAATCAAAGGTAATTTCTCTCCTTAAAGGCCCGAATTCACGAAGGTGGTACAAATGAAACCATGGTTTAGACCATGAACAAAAACCATAGAGCGCCAAGTGTCGCACGGAATATTTCGTTAAGAAATTATTGGTCATTTCATCGACAAAATGACCGTTTCGTTAACGAAATTATCATTTTGTGGACGAAATGTTCATTTAGTTACAAAATGTTGTCATTTCGTTACAAAATAATCATTTCATCGACGAAATGACTGATTTCGTAACGAAATATTCCATGCGACAATTGGCGCTCCATGGTTTTTGTCTATAGTTAAACCATGGTTTCATTTGTACCACCTTCGTGAATTCGGGCCAAAGAGTCTGTACAGTATTTATTGAGGTGGGATTCATGCTTTTTTACATTTCTAAGTGAGATAATGAGAAACCTCTTATTAGATGATATGAAAGAGCATGTGATTTCAAGGATTCAACGTTTATTTGATGGAAATCGGTTTTGAAAGGGCTGAGATATCCAAAAAAAGCGATAATCATAAGACTACAGGCCACGTTTTTACTTAGGATCTCTTTGTTTCACCTTGTTTTTGGATATCTCAGCCCTTTCAAAACCGATTTTCGTCAAATAAACTTTTGATACCCCTTAGAATTGCATGCTCTTTGACATCTCATAGAGTGATTTCTGAATATCTTGCTAAACGTTAAAAGCTAAAGCCTCACCTCGACCAGAACTGTCCGTTAAAGGAACACATCGAAAATGCTTGCTCGATGTTTATGTCTTTTTCGTTATTACCGTCAAATATAAAATCTGCAGGAAATTCAGAGAAACTTTTATAAAACGCTAATTAAATTTCATTACTGTTATATCAAACTCCCTTACGCAAGTATGGAAATTACAAGTTTCTAAAGAAAAAGCGTTTAAAACTGTCAAGTTGGGAAGAAATTCACCAACGGAAGATTGTACGAGTTGTGGTTATTATGATCTGAGTAGACTTCGTCACCGTTGCGCGCTTATTGGCATCTTTTTGCAATAAAACGTCAATCGTCACTTTTTTTATAATTTTGAATGGGAGTTTGCTTGAATGACCTGTAAGTAGGACAGTTCGATTTCCAATTGTTACGGCAATCTAAAGTACTTTGGAGAAGGTAACACAATTTCGTATATTAAGAATGTAGACTCATTACACGGAACTATATCGTTTTAAAACATAATCGTGGCCCAAACCTTCTATTTTGATCGAAATCTGTAGCAGTTTCTTTTAAACTTGTGAATTCCATTTTAAGAAATGAAGTCAAAATTCACAATTAAATGTTTTGTTTCATTTCAACAAAATAGCTTTGCGATCAGATTGAGAAAATTGGCGTTATTGTTACAAATCACTACAATACATTGCGTCATTAGTAGTAATGACGCAAAGATGAGAAACCATAGGACACGCAATTAAAGATTGAGAAGAAAAAAAGGCATTTCATTCGTTCTATTTACTTTTAAATACTTTGGTACTTGTGACAAACTGCTATAGATTATCAAGCATCTTATCTTGGTCATTTATCATTCATTTGCATTCATTACACACTCTTTTTTGAAAATTAATTATTTCGTTTACGTTGCACGAGGGTTTTCCGTTGGAAACGGTTTCAAACCCGTTTTCAATGTAATGCCCGATTTACCCAATAACGGATTTTTGTTATTTTGTCGAAAATTTCATTATGCGCTAATCCGATTTTATCACCGTTATAATACCGAGAGTCATTAAACAGACTAATCTCGTTCTAAAACATGATCGTGAACCAAATATTGTCTTCGTTAATCTTGATTTGTAGAAAGACATGCTATAGAATCACTATTTTCTTGTATTCACGCAGTTTCTTTGAAACTTGTAAATTGCGTCATAAGAAATGAAAACAAAATTCACAATTCACTGATTTATTTCCTTTCAACAAAGAAGAAAGAGCTTTGTACCTAATTCACAAAATTCGCGGTGTGTGAAAACATTGTTACATATAATCTACTATAGGCCTATATCGCGTCATTGGTAGTAATGACGCAAAGATAAGAATCAAGCATCTGAAATTGGTGATTTGTCATTCACGAATTCATAGCGTTCTGTTCTTGATAATCAATAATTTTGTATACCTTGCACGAAATTATAACGGTTTTACGCGTTGGTAACGGGTTCAAACCCGTTTTCAATATGATGTACAATTGCTCATTTGTCATTCACTTTAATTCATAGCATTCTTGATTTGGAAAATCAGGCTATAGAATCACTATTTTCTTGTATTAGCGCACTTTCTTTTAAACTTGTGATTTCCATTTTAAGAAATGAAATCAAAATTCACAATTAAATGTTTTGTTTCATTTGAACAAAATAGATTTGCCATCAGATTGACAAAATTGGCGGGATTGCAGGAATATTTGACGGTTTTACGTTAGAAACGGTGTCAAACCCGTTTTCAATGTAATGTACGATTTCCCAGTAATGGATTTCTTTTTTTTTGACCGAGTAACAAAGTAGAAAAAATTGACAGAACGAATCAAAGGAATTTTCTCTCCTTAAAGGCCCGAATTCACGAAGGTGGTACAAATGAAACCATGGTTTAAACCACGGACAAAAACCATGGAGCGCCAAGTGTCGCACGGAATATTTCGTTAAGAAATTGGTCATTTCGTCGACAAAATGACCGTTTCGTTAACGAAATTATCATTTTGTGGACGAAATGTTCAGTTAGTTACAAAATGTTGTCATTTCGTTACAAAATAATCATTTCATCGACGAAATGACTGATTTCGTAACGAAATATTCCATGCGACAATTGGCGCTCCATGGTTTTTGTCTATAGTTTAAACCATGGTTTCATTTGTACCACCTTCGTGAATTCGGGCCAAAGAGTCTGTACAGTACTCATTGAGGTGGGGATTCATGCTTTTTACATTTCTAAGTGAGATAATGAGAAACCTCTTATTAGATGATATGAAAGAGCATGTAATTTCAAGGATTCAACGTTTATTTGATGAAAATCGGTTTTGAAAGGGCTGAGATATCCAAAAAAAGGTGATAATCATAAGACTACAGGCCACGTTTTTACTTAGGATCTCTTTGTTTCACCTTGTTTTTGGATATCTCGGCCCTTTCAAAACCGATTTTCATCAAATAAACTTTTGATACCCCTTAGAATTGCATGCTCTTTGACATCTCATAGAGTGATTTCTGAATATCTTGCTAAACGTTAAAAGCTAAAGCCTCACCTCGACCAGAACTGTCCTTTAAAGGAACACATCGAAAATGCTTGCTCGATGTTTATGTCTTTTTCGTTATTACCGTCAAATATAAAATCTGCAGGAAATTCAGAGAAACTTTTATAAAACGCTAATTCCATTTCATTACTGTTATATCAAACTCCCTTACGCAAGTATGGAAATTACATGTTTCTAAAGAAAAAGCGTTTAAAACTGTCAAATTGGGAAGAAATTCACCAACGGCAGATTGTACGAGTTGTGGTTATTATGATCTGAGTAGACTTCGTCAAAGTTACGCGCTCATTGGCATCTTTTTGCAATAAAACGTCAATCGTCACTTTTTTTAAATTTTGAATGGGAGTTTGCTTGAATGACCTCAAGAATGTAGACTCATTACACGGAACTATATCGTTTTAAAACATAATCGTGGCCCAAACCTTCTATTTTGATCGAAATCTGTAGCAGTTTCTTTTAAACTTGTGAATTCCATTTTAAGAAATGAAATCAAAATTCACAACTAAATGTTTTGTTTCATTTCAACAAAATAGCTTTGCGATCAGATTGACAAAATTGGCGGGATTGTTACAAATCACTACAAAACATTGCGTCATTAGAAGTAATGACGCAAAGATGAGAAACCATAGGACACGCAATTAAAGATAGAGAAGAAAAAAGGCATTTCATTCGTTCTATTTACTTTTAAATACTTTGGTACTTGTGACAAACTGCAATAGATTATCAAACATCTTATCTTGGTCATTTATCATTCATTTGCATTCATTACACACTCTTTTTTGAAAATTAATTATTTCGTTTACGTTGCACGAGGGTTTTCCGTTGGAAACGGTTTCAAACCCGTTTTCAATGTAATGCCCGATTTACCCAATAACGGATTTTTGTCATTTTGTCGAAAATTTCATTATGCGCTAATCCGATTTTATCACCGTTATAACACCGAGAGTCATTAAACAGACTAATTTCGTTCTAAAACATGATCGTGAACCAAAAATTGTCTTCGTTAATCTTGATTTGTAGAAAGACATGCTATAGAATCACTATTTTCTTGGATTCACGCAGTTTCATTGAAACTTGTGAATTGCGTCATAAGAAATGAAAACAAAATTCACAATTCACTGATTTATTTCCTTTCAACAAAGAAGAAAGAGCTTTGTACCTAATTCACAAAATTCGCGGTATGTGAAAACATTGTTACATATAATCTACTATAGGCCTATATCGCGTCATTGGTAGTAATGACGCAAAGATAAGAATCAAGCATCTGAAATTGGTGATTTGTCATTCACGAATTCATAGCGTTCTGTTCTTGATAATCAATAATTTTGTATACCTTGCACGAAATTATAACGGTTTTACGCGTTGGTAACGGGTTCAAACCCGTTTTCAATATGATGTACAATTGCTCATTTGTCATTCACTTTAATTCATAGCATTCTTGATTTGGAAAATCAGGCTATAGAATCACTATTTTCTTGTATTAGCGCACTTTCTTTTAAACTTGTGATTTCCATTTTAAGAAATGAAATCAAAATTCACAATTCAATGTATTGTTTCATTTGAACAAAATAGATTTGCGATCAGATTGACAAAATTGGCGGGATTGCAGGAATATTTGACGGTTTTACGTTAGA
Organism: Diadema antillarum; assembly: GCF_040938485.1. Classification (NCBI taxonomy): domain Eukaryota; kingdom Metazoa; phylum Echinodermata; class Echinoidea; order Diadematoida; family Diadematidae; genus Diadema; species Diadema antillarum. The sequence goes on from NW_027272756.1 coordinate 130,844, forward strand.
AACGGTGTCAAACCCGTTTTCAATGTAATGTACGATTTCCCAGTAATGGATTTCTTTTTTTTTGACCGAGTAACAAAGTAGAAAAAATTGACAGAACGAATCAAAGGTAATTTCTCTCCTTAAAGGCGCGAATTCACGAAGGTGGTACAAATGAAACCATGGTTTAAACCATGAACAAAAACCATAGAGCGCCAAGTGTCGCACGGAATATTTCGTTAAGAAATTATTGGTCATTTCGTCGACAAAATGACCGTTTCGTTAATGAAATTATCATTTTGTGGACGAAATGTTCATTTAGTTACAAAATGTTGTCATTTCGTTACAAAATAATCATTTCATCGACGAAATGACTGATTTCGTAACGAAATATTCCATGCGACAATTGGCGCTCCATGGTTTTTGTCTATAGTTTAAACCATGGTTTCATTTGTACCACCTTCGTGAATTCCTTGCCAAAGAGTCTGTACAGTACTCATTGAGGTGGGGATTCATGCTTTTTTACATTTCTAAGTGAGATAATGAGAAACCTCTTATTAGATGATATGAAAGAGCATGTGATTTCAAGGATTCAACGTTTATTTGATGAAAATCGGTTTTGAAAGGGCTGAGATATCCAAAAAAATTGATAATCATAAGACTACAGGCCACGTTTTTACTTAGGATCTCTTTGTTTCACCTTGTTTTTGGATATCTCGGCCCTTTCAAAACCGATTTTCATCAAATAAACTTTTGATACCCCTTAGAATTGCATGCTCTTTGACATCTCATAGAGTGATTTCTGAATATCTTGCTAAACGTTAAAAGCTAAAGCCTCACCTCGACCAGAACTGTCCTTTAAAGGAACACATCGAAAATGCTTACTCGATGTTTATGTCTTTTTCGTTATTACCGTCAAATATAAAATCTGCAGGAAATTCAGAGAAACTTTTATAAAACGCTAATTCCATTTCATTACTGTTATATCAAACTCCCTTACGCAAGTATGGAAATTACATGTTTCTAAAGAAAAAGCGTTTAAAACTGTCAAATTGGGAAGAAATTCACCAACGGCAGATTGTACGAGTTGTGGTTATTATGATCTGAGTAGACTTCGTCAAAGTTACGCGCTCATTGGCATCTTTTTGCAATAAAACGTCAATCGTCACTTTTTTTAAATTTTGAATGGGAGTTTGCTTGAATGACCTGTAAGTAGGACAGTTCGATTTCGAATTGTTACGGCAATCTAAAGTACTTTGGAGAAGGTAACACAATTTCGTATATTAAGAATGTAGACTCATTACACGGAACTATATCGTTTTAAAACATAATCGTGGCCCAAACCTTCTATTTTGATCGAAATCTGTAGCAGTTTCTTTTAAACTTGTGAATTCCATTTTAAGAAATGAAATCAAAATTCACAATTAAATGTTTTGTTTCATTTCAACAAAATAGCTTTGCGATCAGATTGACAAAATTGGCGGGATTGTTACAAATCACTTACAATACATTGCGTCATTAGTAGTAATGACGCAAAGATGAGAAACCATAGGACACGCATTTAAAGATAGAGAAGAAAAAGGCATTTCATTCGTTCTATTTACTTTTAAATACTTTGGTACTTGTGACAAACTGCAATAGATTATCAATCATCTTACCTTGGTCATTTATCATTCATTTGCATTCATTACACACTCTTTTTTGAAAATTAATTATTTCGTTTACGTTGCACGAGGGTTTTCCGTTGGAAACGGTTTCAAACCCGTTTTCAATGTAATGCCCGATTTACCCAATAACGGATTTTTGTCATTTTGTCGAAAATTTCATTATGCGCTAATCCGATTTTATCACCGTTATAATACCGAGAGTCATTAAACAGACTAATTTCGTTCTAAAACATGATCGTGAACCAAAAATTGTCTTCGTTAATCTTGATTTGTAGAAAGACATGCTATAGAATCACTATTTTCTTGTATTCACGCAGTTTCTTTGAAACTTGTGAATTGCGTCATAAGAAATGAAAACAAAATTCACAATTCACTGATTTATTTCCTTTCAACAAAGAAGAAAGAGCTTTGTACCTAATTCACAAAATTCGCGGTGTGTGAAAACATTGTTACATATAATCTACTATAGGCCTATATCGCGTCATTGGTAGTAATGACGCAAAGATAAGAATCAAGCATCTGAAATTGGTCATTTGTCATTCACGAATTCATAGCGTTCTGTTCTTGATAATCAATAATTTTGTATACCTTGCACGAAATTATAACGGTTTTACGCGTTGGTAACGGGTTCAAACCCGTTTTCAATATGATGTACAATTGCTCATTTGTCATTCACTTTAATTCATAGCATTCTTGATTTGGAAAATCAGGCTATAGAATCACTATTTTCTTGTATTAGCGCACTCTCTTTTAAACTTGTGATTTCCATTTTAAGAAATGAAATCAAAATTCACAATTAAATGTTTTGTTTCATTTGAACAAAATAGATTTGCCATCAGATTGACAAAATTGACGGGATTGCAGGAATATTTGACGGTTTTACGTTAGAAACGGTGTCAAACCCGTTTTCAATGTAATGTACGATTTCCCAGTAATGGATTTCTTTTTTTTTTGACCGAGTAACAAAGCAGAAAAAATTGACAGAACGAATCAAAGGTAATTTCTCTCCTTAAAGGCCCGAATTCACGAAGGTGGTACAAATGAAACCATGGTTTAAACCATGGACAAAAACCATAGAGCGCCAAGTGTCGCACGGAATATTTCGTTAAGAAATTGGTCATTTCGTCGACAAAATGACCGTTTCGTTAACGAAATTATCATTTTGTGGACGAAATGTTCATTTAGTTAAAAAATGTTGTCATTTCGTTACAAAATAATCATTTCATCGACGAAATGACTGATTTCGTAACGAAATATTCCATGCGACAATTGGCGCTCCATGGTTTTTGTCTATAGTTTAAACCATGGTTTCATTTGTACCACCTTCGTGAATTCCTTGCCAAAGAGTCTGTACAGTATTTATTGAGGTGGGGATTCATGCTTTTTTACATTTCTAAGTGAGATAATGAGAAACCTCTTATTAGATGATATGAAAGAGCATGTGATTTCAAGGATTCAACGTTTATTTGATGAAAATCGGTTTTGAAAGGGGCTGAATATCCAAAAAATTGATAATCATAAGACTACAGGCCACGTTTTTACTTAGGATCTCTTTGTTTCACCTTGTTTTTGGATATCTCAGCCCTTTCAAAACCGATTTTCGTCAAATAAACTTTTGATACCCCTTAAAATTGCATGCTCTTTGACATCTCATAGAGTGATTTCTGAATATCTTGCTAAACGTTAAAAGCTAAAGCCTCACCTCGACCAGAACTGTCCGTTAAAGGAACACATCGAAAATGCTTGCTCGATGTTTATGTCTTTTTCGTTATTACCGTCAAATATAAAATCTGCAGGAAATTCAGAGAAACTTTTATAAAACGCTAATTAAATTTCATTACTGTTATATCAAACTCCCTTACGCAAGTATGGAAATTACAAGTTTCTAAAGAAAAAGCGTTTAAAACTGTCAAGTTGGGAAGAAATTCACCAACGGAAGATTGTACGAGTTGTGGTTATTATGATCTGAGTAGACTTCGTCACCGTTGCGCGCTTATTGGCATCTTTTTGCAATAAAACGTCAATCGTCACTTTTTTTATAATTTTGAATGGGAGTTTGCTTGAATGACCTGTAAGTAGGACAGTTCGATTTCCAATTGTTACGGCAATCTAAAGTACTTTGGAGAAGGTAACACAATTTCGTATATTAAGAATGTAGACTCATTACACGGAACTATATCGTTTTAAAACATAATCGTGGCCCAAACCTTCTATTTTGATCGAAATCTGTAGCAGTTTCTTTTAAACTTGTGAATTCCATTTTAAGAAATGAAGTAAAAATTCACAATTAAATGTTTTGTTTCATTTCAACAAAATAGCTTTGCGATCAGATTGAGAAAATTGGCGTTATTGTTACAAATCACTACAATACATTGCGTCATTAGTAGTAATGACGTAAAGATGAGAAACCATAGGACACGCAATTAAAGATTGAGAAGAAAAAAAGGCATTTCATTCGTTCTATTTACTTTTAAATACTTTGGTACTTGTGACAAACTGCTATAGATTATCAAGCATCTTATCTTGGTCATTTATCATTCATTTGCATTCATTACACACTCTTTTTTGAAAATCAATTATTTCGTTTACGTTGCACGAGGGTTTTCCGTTGGAAACGGTTTCAAACCCGTTTTCAATGTAATGCCCGATTTACCCAATAACGGATTTTTGTTATTTTGTCGAAAATTTCATTATGCGCTAATCCGATTTTATCACTGTTATAATACCGAGAGTCATTAAACAGACTAATCTCGTTCTAAAACATGATCGTGAACCAAATATTGTCTTCGTTAATCTTGATTTGTAGAAAGACATGCTATAGAATCACTATTTTCTTGTATTCACGCAGTTTCTTTGAAACTTGTAAATTGCGTCATAAGAACAAGAATGTAGACTCATTACACGGAACTATATCGTTTTAAAACATAATCGTGGCCCAAACCTTCTATTTTGATCGAAATCTGTAGCAGTTTCTTTTAAACTTGTGAATTCCATTTTAAGAAATGAAATCAAAATTCACAACTAAATGTTTTGTTTCATTTCAACAAAATAGCTTTGCGATCAGATTGACAAAATTGGCGGGATTGTTACAAATCACTACAAAACATTGCGTCATTAGAAGTAATGACGCAAAGATGAGAAACCATAGGACACGCAATTAAAGATAGAGAAGAAAAAAGGCATTTCATTCGTTCTATTTACTTTTAAATACTTTGGTACTTGTGACAAACTGCAATAGATTATCAAACATCTTATCTTGGTCATTTATCATTCATTTGCATTCATTACACACTCTTTTTTGAAAATTAATTATTTCGTTTACGTTGCACGAGGGTTTTCCGTTGGAAACGGTTTCAAACCCGTTTTCAATGTAATGCCCGATTTACCCAATAACGGATTTTTGTCATTTTGTCGAAAATTTCATTATGCGCTAATCCGATTTTATCACCGTTATAACACCGAGAGTCATTAAACAGACTAATTTCGTTCTAAAACATGATCGTGAACCAAAAATTGTCTTCGTTAATCTTGATTTGTAGAAAGACATGCTATAGAATCACTATTTTCTTGGATTCACGCAGTTTCATTGAAACTTGTGAATTGCGTCATAAGAAATGAAAACAAAATTCACAATTCACTGATTTATTTCCTTTCAACAAAGAAGAAAGAGCTTTGTACCTAATTCACAAAATTCGCGGTATGTGAAAACATTGTTACATATAATCTACTATAGGCCTATATCGCGTCATTGGTAGTAATGACGCAAAGATAAGAATCAAGCATCTGAAATTGGTGATTTGTCATTCACGAATTCATAGCGTTCTGTTCTTGATAATCAATAATTTTGTATACCTTGCACGAAATTATAACGGTTTTACGCGTTGGTAACGGGTTCAAACCCGTTTTCAATATGATGTACAATTGCTCATTTGTCATTCACTTTAATTCATAGCATTCTTGATTTGGAAAATCAGGCTATAGAATCACTATTTTCTTGTATTAGCGCACTTTCTTTTAAACTTGTGATTTCCATTTTAAGAAATGAAATCAAAATTCACAATTCAATGTATTGTTTCATTTGAACAAAATAGATTTGCGATCAGATTGACAAAATTGGCGGGATTGCAGGAATATTTGACGGTTTTACGTTAGAAACGGTGTCAAACCCGTTTTCAATGTAATGTACGATTTCCTAGTAATGGATTTCTTAATTTTTTTGACCGAGTAACAAAGTAGAAAAAATTGACAGAACGAATCAAAGGTAATTTCTCTCCTTAAAGGCGCGAATTCACGAAGGTGGTACAAATGAAACCATGGTTTAAACCATGAACAAAAACCATAGAGCGCCAAGTGTCGCACGGAATATTTCGTTAAGAAATTATTGGTCATTTCGTCGACAAAATGACCGTTTCGTTAATGAAATTATCATTTTGTGGACGAAATGTTCATTTAGTTACAAAATGTTGTCATTTCGTTACAAAATAATCATTTCATCGACGAAATGACTGATTTCGTAACGAAATATTCCATGCGACAATTGGCGCTCCATGGTTTTTGTCTATAGTTTAAACCATGGTTTCATTTGTACCACCTTCGTGAATTCGGGCCAAAGAGTCTGTACAGTATTTATTGAGGTGGGGATTCATGCTTTTTTACATTTCTAAGTGAGATAATGAGAAACCTCTTATTAGATGATATGAAAGAGCATGTGATTTCAAGGATTCAACGTTTATTTGATGAAAATCGGTTTTGAAAGGGCTGAATATCCAAAAAATTGATAATCATAAGACTACAGGCCACGTTTTTACTTAGGATCTCTATGTTTCACCTTGTTTTTGGATATCTCAGCCCTTTCAAAACCGATTTTCGTCAAATAAACTTTTGATACCCCTTAAAATTGCATGCTCTTTGACATCTCATAGAGTGATTTCTGAATATCTTGCTAAACGTTAAAAGCTAAAGCCTCACCTCGACCAGAATTGTCCCTTAAAGGAACACATCGAAAATGCTTGCTCGATGTTTATGTCTTTTTCGTTATTACCGTCAAATATAAAATCTGCAGGAACTTCAGAGAAACTTTTATAAAACGCTAATTCCATTTCATTACTGTTATATCAAACTCCCTTACGCAAGTATGGAAATTACATGTTTCTAAAGAAAAAGCGTTTAAAACTGTCAAATTGGGAAGAAATTCACCAACGGCAGATTGTACGAGTTGTGGTTATTATGATCTGAGTAGACTTCGTCAAAGTTGCGCGCTTATTGGCATCTTTTTGCAATAAAACGTCAATCGTCACTTTTGTTATAATTTTGAATGGGAGTTTGCTTGAATGACCTGTAAGTGGGACAGTTCGATTTCCAATTGTTACGGTAATCTAAAGTACTTTGGAGAAGGTAACACAATTTCGTATATTAAGAATGTAGACTCATTACACGGAACTATATCGTTTTAAAACATAATCGTGGCCCAAACCTTCTATTTTGATCGAAATCTGTAGCAGTTTCTTTTAAACTTGTGAATTCCATTTTAAGAAATGAAATCAAACTTCACAATTAAATGTTTTGTTTCATTTCAACAAAATAGCTTTGCGATCAGATTGACAAAATTGGCGGGATTGTTACAAATCACTACAAAACATTGCGTCATTAGTAGTAATGACGCAAAGATGAGAAACCATAGGACACGCAATTAAGGATAGAGAAGAAAAAAGGCATTTCATTCGTTCTATTTACTTTTAAATACTTTGGTACTTGTGACAAACTGCAATAGATTATCAAGCATCTTATCTTGGTCATTTTTCATTCATTTGCATTCATTACACACTCTTTTTTGAAAATTGATTATTTCGTTTACGTTGCACGAGGGTTTTCCGTTGGAAACGGTTTCAAACCCGTTTTCAATGTAATGCCCGATTTACCCAATAACGGATTTTTGTCATTTTGTCGAAAATTTCATTATGCGCTAATTCGATTTTATCACCGTTATAATACCGAGAGTCATTAAACAGACTAATCTCGTTCTAAAACATGATCGTGAACCAAAAATTGTCTTCGTTAATCTTGATTTGTGAAAGACATGCTATAGAATCACTATTTTCTTGTATTCACGCAGTTTCTTTGAAACTTGTGAATTGCGTCATAAGAAATGAAAACAAAATTCACAATTCACTGATTTATTTCCTTTCAACAAAGAAGAAAGAGCTTTGTACTGTACCTAATTCACAAAATTCGCGGTGTGTGAAAACATTGTTACATATAATCTACTATAGGCCTATATCGTGTCATTGGTAGTAATGACGCAAAGATAAGAATCAAGCATCTGAAATTGGTGATTTGTCATTCACGAATTCATAGCGTTCTGTTCTTGATAATCAATAATTTTGTATACCTTGCACGAAATTATAACGGTTTTACGCGTTGGTAACGGGTTCAAACCCGTTTTCAATATGATGTACAATTGCTCATTTGTCATTCACTTTAATTCATAGCATTCTTGATTTGGAAAATCAGGCTATAGAATCACTATTTTCTTGTATTAGCGCACTTTCTTTTAAACTTGTGATTTCCATTTTAAGAAATGAAATCAAAATTCACAATTAAATGTATTGTTTCATTTGAAGAAAACAGATTTGCGTTCAGATTGACAAAATTGACGGGATTGCACGAATATTTGACGGTTTTACGTTAGAAACGGTGTCAAACCCGTTTTCAATGTAATGTACGATTTCCCAGTAATGGATTTCTTTTTTTTTGACCGAGTAACAAAGTAGAAAAAATTGACAGAACGAATCAAAGGTAATTTCTCTCCTTAAAGGCCCGAATTCACGAAGGTGGTACAAATGAAACCATGGCTTAAACAATGGACAAAAACCATAGAGCGCCAAGTGTCGCACGGAATATTTCGTTAAGAAATTGGTCATTTCGTCGACAAAATGACCGTTTCGTTAACGAAATTATCATTTTGTGAACGAAATGTTCATTTAGTTACAAAATGTTGTCATTTCGTTACAAAATAATCATTTCATCGACGAAATGACTGATTTCGTAACGAAATATTCCATGCGACAATTGGCGCTCCATGGTTTTTGTCTATAGTTTAAACCATGGTTTCATTTGTACCACCTTCGTGAATTCGGGCCAAAGAGTCTGTACAGTATTTATTGAGGTGGGGATTCATGCTTTTTTACATTTCTAAGTGAGATAATGAGAAACCTCTTATTAGATGATATGAAAGAGCATGTGATTTCAAGGATTCAACGTTTATTTGATGAAAATCGGTTTTGAAAGGGCTGAATATCCAAAAAATTGATAATCATAAGACTAACAGGCCACGTTTTTACTTAGGATCTCTATGTTTCACCTTGTTTTTGGATATCTCAGCCCTTTCAAAACCGATTTTCGTCAAATAAACTTTTGATACCCCTTAAAATTGCATGCTCTTTGACATCTCATAGAGTGATTTCTGAATATCTTGCTAAACGTTAAAAGCTAAAGCCTCACCTCGACCAGAATTGTCCCTTAAAGGAACACATCGAAAATGCTTGCTCGATGTTTATGTCTTTTTCGTTATTACCGTCAAATATAAAATCTGCAGGAACTTCAGAGAAACTTTTATAAAACGCTAATTCCATTTCATTACTGTTATATCAAACTCCCTTCTTTTAAACTTGTGAATTCCATTTTAAGAAATGAAATCAAAATTCACAATTAAATGTTTTGTTTCATTTCAACAAAATAGCTTTGCGATCAGATTGACAAAATTAGCGGGATTGTTACAACCTTGCGTCATTAGTAGTAATGACGCAAAGATGAGAAACCATAGGACACGCAATTAAAGATAGAGAAGAAAAAAGGCATTTCATTCGTTCTATTTACTTTTAAATACTTTGGTACCTCTGACAAACTGCAATAGATTATCAAGCATCTTATCTTGGTCATTTATCATTCATTTGCATTCATTACACACTCTTTTTTGAAAATTGATTATTTCGTTTACGTGGCACGAGGGTTTTCCGTTGGAAACGGTTTCAAACCCGTTTTCAATGTAATGCCCGATTTACCCAATAACGGATTTTTGTCATTTTGTCGAAAATTTCATTATGCGCTAATTCGATTTTATCACTGTTATAATACCGAGAGTCATTAAACAGACTAATTTCGTTCTAAAACATGATCGTGAACCAAAAATTGTCTTCGTTAATCTTGATTTGTAGAAAGATATGCTATAGAATCACTATTTTCTTGTATTCAGGCAGTTTCTTTGAAACTTGTGAATTGCGTCATAAGAAATGAAAACAAAATTCACAATTCACTGATTTATTTCCTTTCAACAAAGAAGAAAGAGCTTTGTACCTAATTTACAAAATTCGCGGTGTGTGAAAACATTGTTACATATAATCTACTATAGGCCTATATTGCATCATTGGTAGTAATGACCCAAATATAAGAATCAAGCATCTGAAATTGGTCATTTGTCATTTACGAATTCATAGCGTTCTGTTCTTGATAATCAATAATTTTGTATACCTTGCACGAAATTATAACGGTTTTACGCGTTGGTAACGGGTTCAAACCCGTCTTCAATATGATGTACAATTGCTCATTTGTCATTCACTTTAATTCATAGCATTCTTGATTTGGAAAATCAGGCTATAAAATCACTATTTTCTTGTATTTAGCGCACTTTCTTTTAAACGTGATTTCCATTTTAAGAAATGGAATCAAAATTCACAATTAAATGTTTTGTTTCATTTGAACAAAATAGATTTGCGATCAGATTGACAAAATTGGCGGGATTGCACGAATATTTAACGGTTTTACGTTAGAAACGGTGTCAAACCCGTTTTTAATGTAATGTACGATTTCCCAATAATGGATTTCTTTTTTTTTTGACCGAGTAACAAAGTAGAAAAATTGACAGAACGAATCAAAGGTAATTTCTCTCCTTAAAGGCCCGAATTCACGAAGGTGGTACAAATGAAACCATGGCTTAGACAATGGACAAAAACCATAGAGCGCCAAGTGTCGCACGGAATATTTCGTTAAGAAATTGGTCATTTCGTCGACAAAGTGACCGTTTCGTTAACGAAATTATCATTTTGTGAACGAAATGTTCATTTAGTTACAAAATGTTGTCATTTCGTTACAAAATAATCATTTCATCGACGAAATGACTGATTTCGTAACGAAATATTCCATGCGACAATTGGCGCTCCATGGTTTTTGTCTATAATTTAAACCATGGTTTCATTTGTACCACCTTCGTGAATTCGGGCCAAAGAGTCTGTACAGTATTTATTGAGGTGGGGATTCATGCTTTTTTACATTTCTAAGTGAGATAATGAGAAACCTCTTATTAGATGATATGAAAGAGCATGTGATTTCAAGGATTCAACGTTTATTTGATGAAAATCGGTTTTGAAAGGGCTGAATATCCAAAAAATTGATAATCATAAGACTAACAGGCCACGTTTTTACTTAGGATCTCTATGTTTCACCTTGTTTTTGGATATCTCAGCCCTTTCAAAACCGATTTTCGTCAAATAAACTTTTGATACCCCTTAAAATTGCATGCTCTTTGACATCTCATAGAGTGATTTCTGAATATCTTGCTAAACGTTAAAAGCTAAAGCCTCACCTCGACCAGAATTGTCCCTTAAAGGAACACATCGAAAATGCTTGCTCGATGTTTATGTCTTTTTCGTTATTACCGTCAAATATAAAATCTGCAGGAAATTCAGAGAAACTTTTATAAAACGCTAATTCCATTTCATTACTGTTATATCAAACTCCCTTCTTTTAAACTTGTGAATTCCATTTTAAGAAATGAAATCAAAATTCACAATTAAATGTTTTGTTTCATTTCAACAAAATAGCTTTGCGATCAGATTGACAAAATTAGCGGGATTGTTACAACCTTGCGTCATTAGTAGTAATGACGCAAAGATGAGAAACCATAGGACACGCAATTAAAGATAGAGAAGAAAAAAGGCATTTCATTCGTTCTATTTACTTTTAAATACTTTGGTACCTCTGACAAACTGCAATAGATTATCAAGCATCTTATCTTGGTCATTTATCATTCATTTGCATTCATTACACACTCTTTTTTGAAAATTAATTATTTCGTTTACGTTGCACGAGGGTTTTCCGTTGGAAACGGTTTCAAACCCGTTTTCAATGTAATGCCCGATTTACCCAATAACGGATTTTTGTCATTTTGTCGAAAATTTCATTATGCGCTAATTCGATTTTATCACCGTTATAATACCGAGAGTCATTAAACAGACTAATTTCGTTCTAAAACATGATCGTGAACCAAAAATTGTCTTCGTTAATCTTGATTTGTAGAAAGATATGCTATAGAATCACTATTTTCTTGTATTCAGGCAGTTTCTTTGAAACTTGTGAATTGCGTCATAAGAAATGAAAACAAAATTCACAATTCACTGATTTATTTCCTTTCAACAAAGAAGAAAGAGCTTTGTACCTAATTTACAAAATTCGCGGTGTGTGAAAACATTGTTACATATAATCTACTATAGGCCTATATTGCATCATTGGTAGTAATGACCCAAATATAAGAATCAAGCATCTGAAATTGGTCATTTGTCATTTACGAATTCATAGCGTTCTGTTCTTGATAATCAATAATTTTGTATACCTTGCACGAAATTATAACGGTTTTACGCGTTGGTAACGGGTTCAAACCCGTCTTCAATATGATGTACAATTGCTCATTTGTCATTCACTTTAATTCATAGCAATTCTTGATTTGGAAAATCAGGCTATAGAATCACTATTTTCTTGTATTAGCGCACTCTCTTTTAAACTTGTGATTTCCATTTTAAGAAATGGAATCAAAATTCACAATTAAATGTATTGTTTCATTTGAACAAAATAGATTTGCGATCAGATTGACAAAATTGGCGGGATTGCAGCAATATTTGACCTTTTTACGTTAAAAACGGTGTCAAACCCGTTTTCAATGTAATGTACAATTTCCCAGTAATGGATTTCTTATTTTTTTTGACCGAGTAACAAAGTAGAAAAAATTGACAGAACGAATCAAAGGTAATTTCTCTCCTTAAAGGCCCGAATTCACGAAGGTGGTACAAATGAAACCATGGTTTAGACCATGAACAAAAACCATAGAGCGCCAAGTGTCGCACGGAATATTTCGTTAAGAAATTATTGGTCATTTCATCGACAAAATGACCGTTTCGTTAACGAAATTATCATTTTGTGGACGAAATGTTCAGTTAGTTACAAAATGTTGTCATTTCGTTACAAAATAATCATTTCATCGACGAAATGACTGATTTCGTAACGAAATATTCCATGCGACAATTGGCGCTCCATGGTTTTTGTCTATAGTTAAACCATGGTTTCATTTGTACCACCTTCGTGAATTCGGGCCAAAGAGTCTGTACAGTATTTATTGAGGTGGGATTCATGCTTTTTTACATTTCTAAGTGAGATAATGAGAAACCTCTTATTAGATGATATGAAAGAGCATGTGATTTCAAGGATTCAACGTTTATTTGATGAAAATCGGTTTTGAAAGGGCTGAATATCCAAAAAAGTGATAATCATAAGACTACAGGCCACGTTTTTACTTAGGATCTCTTTGTTTCACCTTGTTTTTGGATATCTCAGCCCTTTCAAAACCGATTTTCATCAAATAAACTTTTGATACCCCTTAGAATTGCATGCTCTTTGATATCTCATAGAGTGATTTCTGAATATCTTGCTAAACGTTAAAAGCTAAAGCCTCACCTCGACCAGAATTGTCCCTTAAAGGAACACATCGAAAATGCTTGCTCGATGTTTATGTCTTTTTCGTTATTACCGTCAAATATAAAATCTGCAGGAAATTCAGAGAAACTTTTATAAAACGCTAATTCCATTTCATTACTGTTATATCAAACTCCCTTACGCAAGTATGGAAATTACAAGTTTCTAAAGAAAAAGCGTTTAAAACTGTCAAATTGGGAAGAAATTCACCAACGGCAGATTGTACGAGTTGTGGTTATTATGATCTGAGTAGACTTCGTCAAAGTTGCGCGCTTATTGGCATCTTTTTGCAATAAAACGTCAATCGTCACTTTTTTTATAATTTTGAATGGGAGTTTGCTTGAATGACCTGTAAGTAGGACAGTTCGATTTCCAATTGTTACGGCAATCTAAAGTACTTTGGAGAAGGTAACACAATTTCGTATATTAAGAATGTAGACTCATTACACGGAACTATATCGTTTTAAAACATAATCGTGGCCCAAACCTTCTATTTTGATCGAAATCTGTAGCAGTTTCTTTTAAACTTGTGAATTCCATTTTAAGAAATGAAATCAAAATTCACAATTAAATGTTTTGTTTCATTTCAACAAAATAGCTTTGCGATCAGATTGACAAAATTGGCGGGATTGTTACAAATCACTACAAAACATTGCGTCATTAGTAGTAATGACGCAAAGATGAGAAACCATAGGACACGCAATTAAGGATAGAGAAGAAAAAAGGCATTTCATTCGTTCTATTTACTTTTAAATACTTTGGTACTTGTGACAAACTGCAATAGATTATCAAGCATCTTATCTTGGTCATTTATCATTCATTTGCATTCATTACACACTCTTTTTTGAAAATTAATTATTTCGTTTACGTTGCACGAGGGTTTTCCGTTGGAAACGGTTTCAAACCCGTTTTCAATGTAATGCCCGATTTACCCAATAACGGATTTTTGTCATTTTGTCGAAAATTTCATTATGCGCTAATTCGATTTTATCACCGTTATAATACCGAGAGTCATTAAACAGACTAATCTAAAACATGATCGTGATCTAAAACATGATCGTGAACCAAAAATTGTCTTCGTTAATCTTGATTTGTGAAAGATATGCTATAGAATCACTATTTTCTTGTATTCACGCAGTTTCTTTGAAACTTGTGAATTGCGTCATAAGAAATGAAAACAAAATTCACAATTCACTGATTTATTTCCTTTCAACAAAGAAGAAAGAGCTTTGTACTGTACCTAATTCACAAAATTCGCGGTGTGTGAAAACATTGTTACATATAATCTACTATAGGCCTATATCGTGTCATTGGTAGTAATGACGCAAAGATAAGAATCAAGCATCTGAAATTGGTCATTTGTCATTCACGAATTCATAGCGTTCTGTTCTTGATAATCAATAATTTTGTATACCTTGCACGAAATTATAACGGTTTTACGCGTTGGTAACGGGTTCAAACCCGTTTTCAATATGATGTACAATTGCTCATTTGTCATTCACTTTAATTCATAGCATTCTTGATTTGGAAAATCAGGCTATAGAATCACTATTTTCTTGTATTAGCGCACTTTCTTTTAAACGTGATTTCCATTTTAAGAAATGAAATCAAAATTCACAATTAAATGTATTGTTTCATTTGAAGAAAACAGATTTGCGTTCAGATTGACAAAATTGGCGGGATTGCACGAATATTTGACGGTTTTACGTTAGAAACGGTGTCAAACCCGTTTTCAATGTAATGTACGATTTCCCAGTAATGGATTTCTTTTTTTTTGACCGAGTAACAAAGTAGAAAAAATTGACAGAACGAATCAAAGGTAATTTCTCTCCTTAAAGGCACGAATTCACGAAGGTGGTACAAATGAAACCATGGTTTAAACCATGAACAAAAACCATAGAGCGCCAAGTGTCGCACGGAATATTTCGTTAAGAAATTGGTCATTTCGTCGACAAAATGACCGTTTCGTTAACGAAATTATCATTTTGTGAACGAAATGTTCATTTAGTTACAAAATGTTGTCATTTCGTTACAAAATAATCATTTCATCGACGAAATGACTGATTTCGTAACGAAATATTCCATGCGACAATTGGCGCTCCATGGTTTTTGTCTATAGTTTAAACCATGGTTTCATTTGTACCACCTTCGTGAATTCGGGCCAAAGAGTCTGTACAGTATTTATTGAGGTGGGGATTCATGCTTTTTTACATTTCTAAGTGAGATAATGAGAAACCTCTTATTAGATGATATGAAAGAGCATGTGATTTCAAGGATTCAACGTTTATTTGATGAAAATCGGTTTTGAAAGGGCTGAGATATCAAAGAAATGTGATAATCATAAGACTACAGGCCACGTTTTTACTTAGGATCTCTTTGTTTCACCTTGTTTTTATATATCTCAGCCCTTTCAAAACCGATTTTCATGAAATAAACTTTTGATACCCCTTAGAATTGCATGCTCTTTGACATCTCATATAGTGATTTCTGAATATCTTGCTAAACGTTAAAAGCTAAAGCCTCACCTCGACCAGAACTGTCCGTTAAAGGAACACATCGAAAATGCTTGCTCGATGTTTATGTCTTTTTCGTTATTACCGTCAAATATAAAATCTGCAGGAAATTCAGAGAAACTTTTATAAAACGCTAATTCGATTTCATTACTGTTATATCAAACTCCCTTCTTTTAAACTTGTGAATTCCATTTAAAGAAATGAAATCAAAATTCACAATTAAATGTTTTGTTTCATTTCAACAAAATAGCTTTGCGATCAGATTGACAAAATTAGCGGGATTGTTACAACCTTGCGTCATTAGTAGTAATGACGCAAAGATGAGAAACCATAGGACACGCAATTAAAGATAGAGAAGAAAAAAGGCATTTCATTCGTTCTATTTACTTTTAAATACTTTGGTACCTCTGACAAACTTCTTCGTTAATCTTGATTTGTGAAAGACATGCTATAGAATCACTATTTCTTGTAATCACGCAGTTTCTTTGAAACTTGTGAATTGCGTCATAAGAAATGAAAACAAAATTCACAATTCACTGATTTATTTCCTTTCAACAAAGAAGAAAGAGCTTTGTACCTAATTTACAAAATTCGCGGTGTGAAAACATTGTTACATATAATCTACTATAGGCCTATATCGCGTCATTGGTAGTAATGACGCAAAGATAAGAATCAAGCATCTGAAATTGGTCATTTGTCATTCAC
The DNA here is from genome assembly GCF_040938485.1 of Diadema antillarum. NCBI lineage: Eukaryota > Metazoa > Echinodermata > Echinoidea > Diadematoida > Diadematidae > Diadema > Diadema antillarum. The sequence goes on from NW_027272756.1 coordinate 147,501, forward strand.
GAATTCATAGCGTTCTGTTCTTGATAATCAATAATTTTGTATACCCTTGCACGAAATTATAACGGTTTTACGCGTTGGTAACGGGTTCAAACCCGTTTTTCAATATGATGTACAATTGCTCATTTGTCATTCACTTTAATTCATAGCATTCTTGATTTGGAAAATCAGGCTATAGAATCACTATTTTCTTGTATTAGCGCACTCTCTTTTAAACTTGTGATTTCCATTTTAAGAAATGAAATCAAAATTCACAATTAAATGTATTGTTTCATTTGAACAAAATAGATTTGCGATCAGAGTTGACAAAATTGGCGGGATTGCAGCAATATTTGACGGTTTTACGTTAAAAACGGTGTCAAAAACGTTTTCAATGTAATGTACAATTTCCCAGTAATGAATTTCTTATTTTTTTGACCGAGTAACAAAGTAGAAAAAAATTGACAGAACGAATCAAAGGTAATTTCTCTCCTTAAAGGCCCGAATTCACGAAGGTGGTACAAATGAAACCATGGTTTAGACCATGAACAAAAACCATAGAGCGCCAAGTGTCGCACGGAATATTTCGTTAAGAAATTATTGGTCATTTCATCGACAAAATGACCGTTTCGTTAACGAAATTATCATTTTGTGGACGAAATGTTCATTTAGTTACAAAATGTTGTCATTTCGTTACAAAATAATCATTTCATCGACGAAATGACTGATTTCGTAACGAAATATTCCATGCGACAATTGGCGCTCCATGGTTTTTGTCTATAGTTAAACCATGGTTTCATTTGTACCACCTTCGTGAATTCGGGCCAAAGAGTCTGTACAGTATTTATTGAGGTGGGATTCATGCTTTTTTACATTTCTAAGTGAGATAATGAGAAACCTCTTATTAGATGATATGAAAGAGCATGTGATTTCAAGGATTCAACGTTTATTTGATGGAAATCGGTTTTGAAAGGGCTGAGATATCCAAAAAAGCGATAATCATAAGACTACAGGCCACGTTTTTACTTAGGATCTCTTTGTTTCACCTTGTTTTTGGATATCTCAGCCCTTTCAAAACCGATTTTCGTCAAATAAACTTTTGATACCCCTTAGAATTGCATGCTCTTTGACATCTCATAGAGTGATTTCTGAATATCTTGCTAAACGTTAAAAGCTAAAGCCTCACCTCGACCAGAACTGTCCCTTAAAGGAACACATCGAAAATGCTTGCTCGATGTTAATGTCTTTTTCGTTATTACCGTCAAATATAAAATCTGCAGGAAATTCAGAGAAACTTTTATAAAACGCTAATTCCATTTCATTACTGTTATATCAAACTCCCTTACGCAAGTATGGAAATTACATGTTTCTAAAGAAAAAGCGTTTAAAACTGTCAAATTGGGAAGAAATTCACCAACGGCAGATTGTACGAGTTGTGGTTATTATGATCTGAGTAGACTTCGTCAAAGTTGCGCGCTTATTGGCATCTTTTTGCAATAAAACGTCAATCGTCACTTTTTTTATAATTTTGAATGGGAGTTTGCTTGAATGACCTGTAAGTAGGACAGCTCGATTTCCAATTGTTACGGCAATCTAAAGTACTTTGGAGAAGGTAACACAATTTCGTATATTAAGAATGTAGACTCATTACACGGAACTATATCGTTTTAAAACATAATCGTGGCCCAAACCTTCTATTTTGATCGAAATCTGTAGCAGTTTCTTTTAAACTTGTGAATTCCATTTTAAGAAATGAAATCAAAATTCACAATTAAATGTTTTGTTTCATTTCAACAAAATAGCTTTGCGATCAGATTGACAAAATTGGCGGGATTGTTACAAATCACTACAATACATTGCGTCATTAGTAGTAATGACGCAAAGATGAGAAACCATAGGACACGCAATTAAAGATAGAGAAGAAAAAGGCATTTCATTCGTTCTATTTACTTTTAAATACTTTGGTACTTGTGACAAACTGCAATAGATTATCAATCATCTTACCTTGGTCATTTATCATTCATTTGCATTCATTACACACTCTTTTTTTGAAAATTAATTATTTCGTTTACGTTGCACGAGGGTTTTCCGTTGGAAACGGTTTCAAACCCGTTTTCAATGTAATGCCCGATTTACCCAATAACGGATTTTTGTCATTTTGTCGAAAATTTCATTATGCGCTAATCCGATTTTATCACCGTTATAATACCGAGAGTCATTAAACAGACTAATTTCGTTCTAAAACATGATCGTGAACCAAAAATTGTCTTCGTTAATCTTGATTTGTAGAAAGACATGCTATAGAATCACTATTTTCTTGTATTCACGCAGTTTCTTTGAAACTTGTGAATTGCGTCATAAGAAATGAAAACAAAATTCACAATTCACTGATTTATTTCCTTTCAACAAAGAAGAAAGAGCTTTGTACCTAATTCACAAAATTCGCGGTGTGTGAAAACATTGTTACATATAATCTACTATAGGCCTATATCGCGTCATTGGTAGTAATGACGCAAAGATAAGAATCAAGCATCTGAAATTGGTGATTTGTCATTCACGAATTCATAGCGTTCTGTTCTTGATAATCAATAATTTTGTATACCTTGCACGAAATTATAACGGTTTTACGCGTTGGTAACGGGTTCAAACCCGTTTTCAATATGATGTACAATTGCTCATTTGTCATTCACTTTAATTCATAGCATTCTTGATTTGGAAAATCAGGCTATAGAATCACTATTTTCTTGTATTAGCGCACTTTCTTTTAAACTTGTGATTTCCATTTTAAGAAATGAAATCAAAATTCACAATTAAATGTTTTGTTTCATTTGAACAAAATAGATTTGCCATCAGATTGACAAAATTGGCGGGATTGCAGGAATATTTGACGGTTTTACGTTAGAAACGGTGTCAAACCCGTTTTCAATGTAATGTACGATTTCCCAGTAATGGATTTCTTTTTTTTTGACCGAGTAACAAAGTAGAAAAAATTGACAGAACGAATCAAAGGAATTTTCTCTCCTTAAAGGCCCGAATTCACGAAGGTGGTACAAATGAAACCATGGTTTAAACCACGGACAAAAACCATGGAGCGCCAAGTGTCGCACGGAATATTTCGTTAAGAAATTGGTCATTTCGTCGACAAAATGACCGTTTCGTTAACGAAATTATCATTTTGTGGACGAAATGTTCAGTTAGTTACAAAATGTTGTCATTTCGTTACAAAATAATCATTTCATCGACGAAATGACTGATTTCGTAACGAAATATTCCATGCGACAATTGGCGCTCCATGGTTTTTGTCTATAGTTTAAACCATGGTTTCATTTGTACCACCTTCGTGAATTCGGGCCAAAGAGTCTGTACAGTACTCATTGAGGTGGGGATTCATGCTTTTTTACATTTCTAAGTGAGATAATGAGAAACCTCTTATTAGATGATATGAAAGAGCATGTAATTTCAAGGATTCAACGTTTATTTGATGAAAATCGGTTTTGAAAGGGCTGAGATATCCAAAAAAAGGTGATAATCATAAGACTACAGGCCACGTTTTTACTTAGGATCTCTTTGTTTCACCTTGTTTTTGGATATCTCGGCCCTTTCAAAACCGATTTTCATCAAATAAACTTTTGATACCCCTTAGAATTGCATGCTCTTTGACATCTCATAGAGTGATTTCTGAATATCTTGCTAAACGTTAAAAGCTAAAGCCTCACCTCGACCAGAACTGTCCTTTAAAGGAACACATCGAAAATGCTTGCTCGATGTTTATGTCTTTTTCGTTATTACCGTCAAATATAAAATCTGCAGGAAATTCAGAGAAACTTTTATAAAACGCTAATTCCATTTCATTACTGTTATATCAAACTCCCTTACGCAAGTATGGAAATTACATGTTTCTAAAGAAAAAGCGTTTAAAACTGTCAAATTGGGAAGAAATTCACCAACGGCAGATTGTACGAGTTGTGGTTATTATGATCTGAGTAGACTTCGTCAAAGTTACGCGCTCATTGGCATCTTTTTGCAATAAAACGTCAATCGTCACTTTTTTTTAAATTTTGAATGGGAGTTTGCTTGAATGACCTGTAAGTAGGACAGTTCGATTTCGAATTGTTACGGCAATCTAAAGTACTTTGGAGAAGGTAACACAATTTCGTATATTAAGAATGTAGACTCATTACACGGAACTATATCGTTTTAAAACATAATCGTGGCCCAAACCTTCTATTTTGATCGAAATCTGTAGCAGTTTCTTTTAAACTTGTGAATTCCATTTTAAGAAATGAAATCAAAATTCACAATTAAATGTTTTGTTTCATTTCAACAAAATAGCTTTGCGATCAGATTGACAAAATTGGCGGGATTGTTACAAATCACTTACAATACATTGCGTCATTAGTAGTAATGACGCAAAGATGAGAAACCATAGGACACGCATTTAAAGATAGAGAAGAAAAAGGCATTTCATTCGTTCTATTTACTTTTAAATACTTTGGTACTTGTGACAAACTGCAATAGATTATCAATCATCTTACCTTGGTCATTTATCATTCATTTGCATTCATTACACACTCTTTTTTGAAAATTAATTATTTCGTTTACGTTGCACGAGGGTTTTCCGCTGGAAACGGTTTCAAACCCGTTTTCAATGTAATGCCCGATTTACCCAATAACGGATTTTTTGTCATTTTGTCGAAAATTTCATTATGCGCTAATCCGATTTTATCACCGTTATAATACCGAGAGTCATTAAACAGACTAATTTCGTTCTAAAACATGATCGTGAACCAAAAATTGTCTTCGTTAATCTTGATTTGTAGAAAGACATGCTATAGAATCACTATTTTCTTGTATTCACGCAGTTTCTTTGAAACTTGTGAATTGCGTCATAAGAAATGAAAACAAAATTCACAATTCACTGATTTATTTCCTTTCAACAAAGAAGAAAGAGCTTTGTACCTAATTCACAAAATTCGCGGTGTGTGAAAACATTGTTACATATAATCTACTATAGGCCTATATCGCGTCATTGGTAGTAATGACGCAAAGATAAGAATCAAGCATCTGAAATTGGTGATTTGTCATTCACGAATTCATAGCGTTCTGTTCTTGATAATCAATAATTTTGTATACCTTGCACGAAATTATAACGGTTTTACGCGTTGGTAACGGGTTCAAACCCGTTTTCAATATGATGTACAATTGCTCATTTGTCATTCACTTTAATTCATAGCATTCTTGATTTGGAAAATCAGGCTATAGAATCACTATTTTCTTGTATTAGCGCACTTTCTTTTAAACTTGTGATTTCCATTTTAAGAAATGAAATCAAAATTCACAATTAAATGTTTTGTTTCATTTGAACAAAATAGATTTGCCATCAGATTGACAAAATTGGCGGGATTGCAGGAATATTTGACGGTTTTACGTTAGAAACGGTGTCAAACCCGTTTTCAATGTAATGTACGATTTCCCAGTAATGGACTTCTTTTTTTTGACCGAGTAACAAAGTAGAAAAAATTGACAGAACGAATCAAAGGAATTTTCTCTCCTTAAAGGCCCGAATTCACGAAGGTGGTACAAATGAAACCATGGTTTAAACCACGGACAAAAACCATGGAGCGCCAAGTGTCGCACGGAATATTTCGTTAAGAAATTGGTCATTTCGTCAACAAAATGACCGTTTCGTTAACGAAATTATCATTTTGTGGACGAAATGTTCAGTTAGTTACAAAATGTTGTCATTTCGTTACAAAATAATCATTTCATCGACGAAATGACTGATTTCGTAACGAAATATTCCATGCGACAATTGGCGCTCCATGGTTTTTGTCTATAGTTTAAACCATGGTTTCATTTGTACCACCTTCGTGAATTCGGGCCAAAGAGTCTGTACAGTACTCATTGAGGTGGGGATTCATGCTTTTTTACATTTCTAAGTGAGATAATGAGAAACCTCTTATTAGATGATATGAAAGAGCATGTAATTTCAAGGATTCAACGTTTATTTGATGAAAATCGGTTTTGAAAGGGCTGAGATATCCAAAAAAAGGTGATAATCATAAGACTACAGGCCACGTTTTTACTTAGGATCTCTTTGTTTCACCTTGTTTTTGGATATCTCGGCCCTTTCAAAACCGATTTTCATCAAATAAACTTTTGATACCCCTTAGAATTGCATGCTCTTTGACATCTCATAGAGTGATTTCTGAATATCTTGCTAAACGTTAAAAGCTAAAGCCTCACCTCGACCAGAACTGTCCTTTAAAGGAACACATCGAAAATGCTTGCTCGATGTTTATGTCTTTTTCGTTATTACCGTCAAATATAAAATCTGCAGGAAATTCAGAGAAACTTTTATAAAACGCTAATTCCATTTCATTACTGTTATATCAAACTCCCTTACGCAAGTATGGAAATTACATGTTTCTAAAGAAAAAGCGTTTAAAACTGTCAAATTGGGAAGAAATTCACCAACGGCAGATTGTACGAGTTGTGGTTATTATGATCTGAGTAGACTTCGTCAAAGTTACGCGCTCATTGGCATCTTTTTGCAATAAAACGTCAATCGTCACTTTTTTTAAATTTTGAATGGGAGTTTGCTTGAATGACCTGTAAGTAGGACAGTTCGATTTCGAATTGTTACGGCAATCTAAAGTACTTTGGAGAAGGTAACACAATTTCGTATATTAAGAATGTAGACTCATTACACGGAACTATATCGTTTTAAAACATAATCGTGGCCCAAACCTTCTATTTTGATCGAAATCTGTAGCAGTTTCTTTTAAACTTGTGAATTCCATTTTAAGAAATGAAATCAAAATTCACAATTAAATGTTTTGTTTCATTTCAACAAAATAGCTTTGCGATCAGATTGACAAAATTGGCGGGATTGTTACAAATCACTTACAATACATTGCGTCATTAGTAGTAATGACGCAAAGATGAGAAACCATAGGACACGCATTTAAAGATAGAGAAGAAAAAAGGCATTTCATTCGTTCTATTTACTTTTAAATACTTTGGTACTTGTGACAAACTGCAATAGATTATCAAGCATCTTATCTTGGTCATTTATCATTCATTTGCATTCATAACACAGGGGCGTCACCAGCTTTTTTTCAAGGTGGGTGCGTTTTGACACTAAATGTAACGAGATTTTTTGGATAGACATTAGGAAGCTCTCAATCAGTACTGTTTTTTAGGGAAACCAAGCGGGGAAAGGGCACCGGCGTAGCTAGGATTTCATCTTGGGGGGGGGGGGTGTTAGTATGCGAGGGAGCGAGCAAGGGGGGGGGGGAGGGTTTTGAAGTGCCTGTTGTCCCCACCCCCCTCCTCCCACGGTGAGAACTTTTTGTATTTTGATGTTGTAAATGGTGCAATTTGATGCATGTTTTGCTTGAAACAGCCCCACTTGTTTAAGGTAGCAGCATATTTTGATGTAGATTATCATTGAACAATTTGCCTATGAAATAGTATAATCCAAATAAACTTCCTGTTTTAATATATACACTGAATATCATGAACGCGGCCAAGTAAGAGCGAGAAAGGTGAGCGAGGGGGAGGATGTGGGAGGGAGTGTCCCCCTCCCACGGTGAGCATTTTTTGCATTTTGATGTTTTAAATGGTGCAATTTGATGCAGGTTTTTTGCGTGTTTTATCGACTTGAAACAGTCCCACTTGTTTAAGGTATCAGTACATTTTGAAGTAAATTGTTATTTAACAATTTGCCTATAAATGGTATAATTCAAATAAACTTCTAGTAATAATTCTTACACTGATGTCATGAACGCGACCGAGCCCGAGCAAGCGGAACGAGCAAGGGGGGGGGGGGTTGTGGGAGGGGGTTGTCCCCCCTATGAATGGATTATGGAATGACGGTGTGAAACGACAAATTACTTGCAGCAATATCAGGAGAATGGCATAACAATTACATGCGAGCGAGCGGAGCGAGCGAGCTTGAAAATTTTGACATTTTACAGTCCCAAAACTGCCGTTTGTAGCCATATTTTTTTTGCCTTGGAAATTAAGGGGGCGCTCCGGGCGCAACTGATGGCAATTACTGGCAGCAACATCAGGTAAATTGCATAACGATTAAATGCGAGCGAGCGAATAGAGCGAGCTTGAAAATTTTACATTTTACAGTCCAAAAACTGCCGTTCTTAGCCATATTTTTTCGCTTTGGAAATTAAGGGGGGGGGGGCGCGCACCGGGAGCAACTGCTGGCAATTACTGGCAGTAAAATGAATTGCATAACGATTCAATGCGAGCGAGCGAAGAGAGCGAGCTTGAAAATTTTGACTATTACAGTAAAAAATTGCCGTTTGTAGCTATATTTTTTCGCTTTGGAAATTAAGGGGGCGCACCGGGCGCAACTGCTGACAATTACTGGCAGTAACATCAGGAGAATTGCACAAAGATTAAATGCGAGCGAGCTTGAAAATTTTGACATTTTACAGTAAAAAAAACTGCCGTTTGTAGCTATATTTTTTCGCTTTGGAAATTAAGGGGGGCGCACCGGGCGCAACTGCTGGCAATTACTGGCAGCAATTTCAGGAGAATGGCATTACGACTAAATGCGAGCGAGCGGAGCGAGCGAGCTTGAAAATTTTGACATTTTACAGTCCAAAAACTGCCGTTTGAAACTATACATTTTCGCTTTGGAAATTAAGAGGGGAGGGTGGGGGGGGGGGATGCCCAGTGCGCCCCTCCCCCTGGATCCGCCACTGGTAGTCAAGGGTGTCGGTTTATGTTCATGACTGGGGGAGGTATGACCATCGAGGTGGCGTCGAAGTGACCAAGCGGGGGAAAGATGTGTGCGTGTTTGTTTGTGTGTGTGTATTATATACATGGAAAAGTTAGGAGTGCAGGTCAAGTCTTTTTATTGTCAATGCAAGACATTTTTATATAGACTATAGTATTTAAAGCAACACTGCAAAATCAATGATCTAGCTTTGATATAACGAAGCGTAAGGTACAAAGGTGTACATTCTACATCACATTGCGCACATTGTAGCGACTCTTTTTGCCGTTCGGATGTCCTCAGTACACTGCGCACATCCTGCTTATGGGCAGCATGCCAACCAGGAATCACGCTGAATTACAATCTTTTGTCGGCTCCGGGCTTTTTGAACAATGTTTCACACTATAATATACCTATTTAATTATGGTTAAAAGAAATCATAGAAAAATATTTTATTTCTTGATCACCCTTTCACACTGGCGTAGCCGGGGGGGGGGGGGGGTGATGGGGGCGGTCGCCCCCCCCCCCCCCCCCCCCCCACCCAAGATTTGGACTGGGGATTTGGGAGGCGGAAAAAAAAAACATGCGTGTATACTGTATGCATGCACATGAAGCGGGTCTCCTTTGCAACCTTTCATCAAATCAGATATGTTTTTGAATATTTCACTCAAAGTGTGCACCAGATCGTTGAATTTCAATTCAAAATATGCAAAATCTCTCGTGCTTGGTAGGGGGATACCCCCTCCCAAACCCTCCCCCTCTGTGCCTCTTTCCCTAGCTTAGTACACTTTTTAGATTTACACAAAATTATGAATAATTCTGAGTGCACAAGACTTAGCACTTATATTCCGAAATTTCACCCTCAAAAAGGCAAAAGCTCCATCGGAAGGGAAGGGTGGAGATAACACTCGCCCACGCCTTCTACCTGCTCGCCCGCCCCTCCCTTCCCCCCTCCCGCCATGCATAGAAGTAGACTGTGGCTATACCCAGATCGCTTTATTTCAATTCTAAAAACACAAAAGCTCCGCGAGCGGGAGGGGGAATCCCCCTTCCCCTAAGCTCTACCTCACTAGACTTTATACATACACACAGATGGTGCACATTCGGAATAAGAGCTAAATTCCGTGATTTTATCACTTCGATGAAAAAGTATTGCACCAAAACTTTGCACCAGATCGCTGAATTTCAGGTCTGAAAACGCAAAATCACCTTCGTGTGGGAGGGAATATACCACTATCTACAAAGGTCTGAAAACGCAAAATCACCTTCGTGTGGGAGGGAATATACCACTATCTACACCCTCGTGTGCATGCTTTTTCTGTTTGATTGCTGAATAGACAGCGTTCATGATATTCAGTGTAAGAATTAATACAAGAAGATTATTTAAATGATACCATTTTATAGGCAAATTGTTCAATGATAATCTACACTAAAATATACTGCAACCTTAAACAAGTGGGACTGTTTCAACTCGTTAAAACACGAAAAAACATGCATCAAATTGCACCATTTGAAACATCAAAATGCAAAAAAAAAAAGTTCTCACAGTGGGAGGGGGGTGTCCCCCTCCCACACCCTCCCCTCCCCCTTCGCTCGCTCCGCTCGCTCGGGTTCAGTCGCGTTCATGATATTCAGTGAAAAGAATTGATACAAGAAGTGTATTTAACTTATACCATTATAGGCAAATTGTTCAATAATAATCTACACTAAAATATACTGCTATACCTTAAACAAATGGGACTGTTTCACGTCGATAAAACGCGCAAAAACATGCATCAAATTGCACCATTTACAACATCAAAATGCAAAAAGTTCTAATACCGTGGGAGTGGGGTGTCCTACCGTAGGAGGGGGACACCCCACTCCCACACCCTCTCCTCCCCCCCTCGCACGCTCCGCTCGCTCGGGTTCAGTCGCGTTCATGATATTCAGTGAAAAGAATTGATACAAGAAGTGTATTTAACTTATACCATTTTATAGGCAAATTGTTCAATAATAATCTACATCAAAATAGATTGCTATACCTTAAACAAGCGGGACTGTTTCACGTCGATAAAACGCGCAAAAACATGCATCAAATTGCACCATTTACAACATCAAAATGCAAAAAGTTCTTACCGTGGGACCCCCCTCCCACATCCTCCCCCCCCCCCCTCGCTCGCTCCGCTCGCTCGGGCTCGGTCGCTTCGCTCCCTCGCAGACTAACCGCCCCCCCTAAGATGAAATCCTGGCTACGCCGTTGCCCTTTCATTCAAAAGCAGTTTACTAACCCTTGAATTACTATTTTGGTAAGTCTTCTTTTCTTTTACCAGCGGATGGGGGGGGGGGGGGGCGGACACCCCCCCCCCTGCACCCCCCCCCTCCGTAGTTACGCCACTGCTTTTGGGTGAAATAGTTGGACAGATTTCTATCAAAAAAGCAAGAAAATCTTTTCATCGCGGGAATAATGATTATGTGGGGTGGGGCAAATGGTGCGCTTGCCTTACAATATTTTTATGGAGTCATTTTTGTTTTCTTTCAAAAACAAGAAAATCTTCTCGTCTCTGGAATTATGGAGGGGGGGGGGGTGTGTGCAAAATTATGTGCTTGCCCCTCCATTTTTTTCTTTTTTTTTTAATGAGGCTAAGGCTCGCACTTGGGCTGGCAATATGGATTGGTCCGAAGTAACGTACATAGACCTTACATACTTGTAAGTAGCACACGTACATGCAAACGTGTGCGTGCTCCGTACCGTACGGATGTACAGTACGGTCGATGAATAGTAAACACTGTATAGAATACTAGTAGATATGTACAAAATCAGTGCTGCCAGAACCAGGGGTACAAATTGTTTTTGCCCACGATTTTTTTTTTTTTTTTTTTTGTCCCTGGTGCAAAATAAAAAAAAAGAATGAAAAGAATAATTATTTAGCGTCCGGCGTTGAGGTCGCTCGCAGACTGAAGTTTTTTTTTTTTTTTTTTTTTTTTTCAAGGATCTGAAGGGGGTGCGTTCGCACCCAACGCACCCCCCTGGTGACGCCCATGATCATGAACGCTGTCTATTCAGCAATCAAACGGAAAAAGCATGCACACGAGGGTGTAGATAGTGGTATATTCCCTCCCACACGAAGGTGATTTTGCGTTTTCAGACCTGAAATTCAGCGATCTGGTGCAAAGTTTTGGTGCAATACTTTTTCATCGAAGTGATAAAATCACGGAATTTAGCTCTTATTCCGAATGGGCACCATCTGTGTGTATGTATAAAGTCTAGTGAGGTAGAGCTTAGGGGAAGGGGGATTCCCCCTCCCGCTCGCGGAGCTTTTGTGTTTTTAGAATTGAAATAAAGCGATCTGGGTATAGCCACAGTCTACTTCTATGCATGGCGGAAGGGGGGAAGGGAGGGGCGGGCGAGCAGGTAGAAGGCGTGGGCGAGTGTTATCTCCACCCTTCCCTTCCGATGGAGCTTTTGCCTTTTTGAGGGTGAAATTTCGGAATATAAGTGCTAAGTCTTGTGCACTCAGAATTATTCATAATTTTGTGTAAATCTAAAAAGTGTACTAAGCCAGGGAAAGAGGCACAGAGGGGGAGGGTTTGGGAGGGGTTATCCTTCTCCCACTGGGAGCACGAGAGATTTTGCATATTTTGAATTGAAATTCAACGATCTGGTGCACACTTTGAGTGAAATATTCAAAAACATATCTTATTTGATGAAAGGTTGCAAAGGAGACCCGCTTCATGTGCATGCATACAGTATACACGCATTTTTTTTTCCGCCTCCCAAATCCCCAGTCCAAATCTTGGGTGGGGGGGGGGGGGGGGGGCGACCGCCCCCATCACCCCCCCCCCCGGCTACGCCAGTGTGAAAGGGTGATCAAGAAATAAGATATTTTTCTATGATTTCTTTTAACCATAATTAAATAGGTATATTATAGTGTGAAACATTGTTCAATAAGCCCGGAGCCGACAAAAGATTGTGATTCAGCGTGATTCCTGGTTGGCACGCTGCACATAAGCAGGATGTGCGCAGTGTACTGAGGACATCCGAACGGCAAAAAGAGTCGCTACAATGTGCGCAATGTGATGTAGAATGTACACCTTTGTACCTTACGCTTCGTTATATCAAAGCTAGATCACTGATTTTGCAGTGTTGCTTTAAATACTATAGTCTATATAAAAATGTCTTGCATTGACAATAAAAAGACTTGACCTGCACTCCTAACTTTTCCATGTATATAATACACACACACAAACAAACACGCACACATCTTTCCCCCGCTTGGTCACTTCGACGCCACCTCGATGGTCATACCTCCCCCAGTCATGAACATAAACCGACACCCTTGACTACCAGTGGCGGATCCAGGGGGAGGGGCGCACTGGGCGTCCCCCCCCCACCCTCCCCTCTTAATTTCCAAAGCGAAAATGTATCGTATCAGGACAACTCCCCCGGAGGACTACTCCCCCGGGGACTACTCCCACCTGACAGCTCCCCCGGAGGACCACTTCCCCAGAGGACGTCTCCCCCGGAGGACTACTCCCCCGGAGGACGTTTCCCCCGGGGGACAACTCCCCCGGGGGACAACTCCCCCGGGGGACAACTTCCCCGGGGGACTACTCCCCCGGGGGACAACTCCCCCGGGGGTCAACTCCCCCGGAGGACCACTCCCCCGGAGGACCACTCCCCCGGAGGACCACTCCCCCGGAGGACCACTCCCCCAGAGGACCACTCCCCCGGGGGGCAACTCCCCCGGGAGGACAACTCCCCCGGGGGACAACTCCCCCGGAGGACAACTCCCCCGGAGGACAACTCCCACCTGACAACTGCCCCGGGGACGTCTCCTGGGGGACAATCCCATAACTGAACAGAGATGTTTCTTTTTCATGTCCTAGAAATTAAAATTAAATTCATCTGTGTAAAAACAGTATTCTTTTTATATAAAATTTAAATTAAAGTTAGCGTTACCTAAGACACGTCCATCTTTATAACAAAGTTTTTGAAATCTCAGCACAAAGTTTTTACCATTGTACACACTACATGTAATGTCGAAAAAAAGTAAAAACGCAGGTCCATTTTATCACTGAAAGTTGGTCAAGAGATAAACACATTGACGGAAACACGCTTTTGAGGGGAGAGTTCATTCCTTAGCATGTACCTGTTTTTCTTCATTATTTTATAATATTTTAAGAAGTCCATTCTTTGATGATTTTCTTTTTCTTTTTGCAATTCATGATTATGATAAGGAATATGTTAAATGAAAGAAATATATTATTCAGACGGGTGAAGGCTCAAGTTTTTGAGTTTCTTCAGTTTGTCTCCCTCTACAAAGGAATATGTTGTTAGAAATACCCTTTTAATGGGGTTATGATTTTTATCTTACATTCTTATGATAGTTACTATCCTTTATGTCACTGTCAGTAATACTTTATTGTGCAATTTTCGTTTGTTATGTTGACTGAGAATTTATCTGAACATCATTACAATTCTTAATGTCGGAGAAATAATTGACAGAAAAAAAACATGAATATTCTGTGCCTGAAAAGACTTGAACGTGTAAAAAGGTAATATCTTCCAACAACCCTGGGAAAGCACACCCGCACGACCAACACAAATCCCTCAACCACAAAGATGGGATGATTCGAGTTTCATTTAATTGAAAATTGAGTTTTGTTTCACACAATTTTATTTGATAACGTTTGAACATGGAAAAAAAAATGTCTAGCGTATGAGTACTTGAAGTATGCAAACAACACTTTTGCACGTAATGGTATACCGGAGATTGTGGTATCAGATAACGGTACACAGTTTACAAGTGACCAGTTCAAAGAGTTTGCTTGTCAGTACCAATTCAAGCATGTCACGTCTTCATCACTTTCTACATAGCAATGGGAAAGCTGAAAAGACAGTACAAATCGCAATGTCTAATGGAAAAGGCAATGAGAGATGGAACAGATCCAGATTTGGCATTTCTTGACTATCGGAACACACCGATCGATGGGCTAGATGCTAGTCCTGCACAATTGTTGATGCAGAGGAGGACAAGGACCACCCTGCCAACAGCTAGCCAGATGCTGAAACCAAAATTAATAAAAAAAATGTGCAAACAAAGCTGACCAAGAAACAAAAGTGCAGTAAAATTAGTTTGATCGAAGCGAAAAAAAGCTCTCTCCACTCAAAGAAGGAGAACAAGTGAAGATGCGAATGTAAAACAATCTCTGGAAAGATGCTGTTGTTGTTTAAAAGACAAAGTTTCCAAGAAGTTGCATAGTGGAATGTGAAGGAAAAATGCTCCTGTCAAAACAGAATTGACATCAGAAGAGGTACAGCTGAAAACAATCCTTAATGCAACAAAGCTAGATGACTCAACATAATATCGTATCACAAGATCAGGTCAAAAATATGGACCAGTGTACAAACTGATCTGTTTTATAGGATAGATACCGGAATTTGACGGGAAATGAAATGACAATGATCACGGGATTGTGATAATGTTCTAGATGTTGAACTATGGAGAGTAGAGTTGGTTACATTTTGAGTCCAATAAAAGTGTTTCATCTAACTTATCCAAAGTAACAGCTCTGTTGATTATTATAAGAGAAACAATGATTAACGTTTCTTCAAAGACAAAAATAACACATTTCTAAAAGTGAACAAAAGTACAGTTTACAAAACAATCACTAGTATTCCTCCAAGTGTGAAGAACGAGATTAAACTTACGTCGTTACAAGAGTGCGTTGTAATGTGTCATGCAAAGCCGTGATATCTCAACATTGAAGTGAAGTGTTACTCACTTTACAAGTAGTAATGTTTGTGTTTATAAGATGTGTTGCTATGATTACACATGTAGTAAAGTTGAATGTAAGATATAAGATATGGCAAGTCAAACACGCCCATACATGTAAAGTATTTCCATTATTACTCAAATAGGACAAGTATATTGTGTGAACAACGTATCAAATAATTGCCATGATAATCCTAAAAAGACAATGCCTTATTAATTCAGTTTCAGTGGTAGTTGATAAATGAAAAAATCTGTGTGAAAAAGAGAAACTTTACTTTTCTAAAGAAAGGGAGATGCCAAATGTTTGAAATTAGTACAGTTTGAACGCACAGACTAGTGCCTAGCTGTGCAGCACCAACCAATCCCCATAGAGATGATGCTGTTGCTATGCTCTATAGTTACCCCTCTCGAGAAACCCCGGAGGTAGATGTACTACCTCAGCAAACTTCCTTACTTGCACCCAAGACCTAGAAGAATAAAAACATACCAACCTACCACCTGCGTGTTAACAAAGTGTGCACATATACTTTTTGACCAGTGTCCGTTTCTTCCCTTGGGCATCCGATGCAATCGATATCGCAAAAGCATTTGCATTGTTCAAACTCGTCATGATTGTAATACAACAAATTACTGCCAAGATCGTGTGCTTATTCTGACTGATTAAAGGAACAACTAACTCTCTAAATAACAGCCTAGATATTACAGTCGTCATCCTTTGATATCTCTTAGAGATGGGCTAAAGAGGGTGAAATTTTCAGAACATGCTCATCACACCTTAGTTTGATGACTTTGTGCCTACTGACACCATTTTTGAAAAAAAGAACGAAAAATGCGAAATCCAGGGTGCCCCGGCCAAAATCGTAAAAAATCCAAGCTGGTCGCCGTTTCGGCTTTAAAAAGACATTTCTGGTTATAACTCGGCTATTTTTTGGTCAATTGTGATGGTTTTGGTGTCTAACCCTAAGTTTTTGTGGTCAAGGAAATGGATTATAATGATAATTTTAGTGTAAAACCTAATCTTCCACATGATACTAACCTTTTGCCCATATTTAGGCATAAATTTCCTTGCCCTTTACCCCTTCCCCAACTGCCATTTTTTGCACTTTTTTTCTGTATTTTTTCAAGTAGTATTGACTACCATACTCTTAATAACAAGTTCTATCTATCAATCTGGTGTTTTCTGCCAACAATAGTACAGCAAGGGTTGTGTCATGCAGATACCGGTATGGGGCTGGTGCATTCAGGATGCATGGTAACTGTGCAACCAGTGCTAAGACCAAGAAATTTGGTTGGTAGGATTAAGATATAATGAAGACTTCATGGACCAAATTTGGCCTTCATATCTTAATCCTTTGTATGTTAGGCTCAAAACTTTTCAGTCGCCCCTCGTACTGTTTCTGCATTTTAGTGCCCAATGCCTGTTGGAAGATATTACCTTTTTACATGTTCAAGTCTTTTCATTAACAGAATATTCATATTTTTTTTCTGTCAATTATTTCTCCGACTTTAAGAATTGTAATGATGTTCAGATAAATTCTCAGTCAACATAACAAACGAAAATTGCACAATAAAGTATTACTGA
The DNA here is from genome assembly GCF_040938485.1 of Diadema antillarum. Classification (NCBI taxonomy): domain Eukaryota; kingdom Metazoa; phylum Echinodermata; class Echinoidea; order Diadematoida; family Diadematidae; genus Diadema; species Diadema antillarum. The sequence continues at coordinate 164,560 of NW_027272756.1, forward strand.
CAGTGACATACAGGATAATAACTATCATAAGAATCTAAGATAAAAATCATAACCCCCATTAAAAGGGTATTTCTAACAACATATTCCTTTGTAGAGGGAGACAAACTGAAGAAACTCAAAAACTTGAGCCTTCACCCCTCTGAATGATATCTTTCTTTCATTTAACATATTCCTTATCATAATCATGAATTGCAAAAAGAAAAAGAAAATCATCAAAGAATGGACTTCTTAAAATATTATAAAATAATGAAGAATAACAGGTACATGCTAAGGAATGAACTCTCCCCTCAAAAGCGTGTTTCCGTCAATGTGTTTATCTCTTGACCAATTTTCAGTAATAAAATGGACCATGCGTTTCTACTTTTTTCGACATTACATGTAGCGTGTACAATGGTAAAAACTTTGTGCTGAGATTTCAAAAACTTTGTTATAAAGATGGACGTGTCTTAGGTAACGCCAACTTTAATTTAAATTTTATATAAAAAGAATACTGTTTTTACACAGATGAATTTAATTTTAATTTCTAGGACACACACACACAAAAAAAAAACCATCTCTGTTCAGTATGGGATTGTCCCCCAGGGGACGTCCCCGGGGCAGTTGTCAGGTGGGAGTTGTCCTCCGGGGGAGTTGTCCTCCGGGGGAGTTGTCCTCCGGGGGAGTGGTCCTCCGGGGGAGTGGTCCCCCGGGGGAGTGGTCCCCCGGGGCAGTGGTCCCCCGGGGGAGTGGTCCCCCGGGGGAGTTGCCCCCCGGGGCAGTTGTCCCCGGGGGAGTTGCCCCCCGGGGCAGTTGTCCCCCGGGGCAGTCGTCCTCTGGGGGAGACATCCCCCGGGGCAGTCGTCCTCTGGGGGAGACATCCTCCGGGGGAGTAGTCCTCCGGAGGAGACGTCCTCCGGGGGAGTTGTCAGGTGGGAGTAGTCCCCGGGGGAGTTGTCCTCCGGGGGACAAGTCCTAGACCCAAAATGTATAGTTTCAAATGGCAGTTTTTGGACTGTAAAGTGTCAAAATTTTCAAGCTCGCTCGCTCCGCTCGCTCGCATTTAGTCGTAATGCCATTCTCCTGAAATTGCTGCCAGTAATTGCCAGCAGTTGCGCCCGGTGCGCCCCCCTTAATTTCCAAAGCGAAAAAATATAGCTACAAACGGCAGTTTTTGGACTGTAAAATGGCAATTTTCAAGCTCGCTCGCATTTAATCTTTATGCAATTCTCCTGATGTTACTGCCAGTAATACTTGTCAGCAGTTGCGCCCGGTGCGCCCCCCTCCCTTAATTTCCAAAGCGAAAAAATATAGCTACAAACGGCAGTTTTTTTTACTGTAAAATGTCAAAATTTTCAAGCTCGCTCGCATTTAATCTTTGTGCAATTCTCCTGATGTTACTGCCAGTAATTGTCAGCAGTTGCGCCCGGTGCGCCCCCCTTAATTTCCAAAGCGAAAAAATATAGCTACAAACGGCAATTTTTTTACTGTAATAGTCAAAATTTTCAAGCTCGCTCTCTTCGCTCGCTCGCATTGAATCGTTATGCAATTCATTTTACTGCCAGTAATTGCCAGCAGTTGCTCCCGGTGCGCGCCCCCGCCCTTAATTTCCAAAGCGAAAAAATATGGCTAAGAACGGCAGTTTTTGGACTGTAAAATGTAAAATTGTCAAGCTCGCTCTCTTCGCTCGCTCGCATTTAATCGTTATGCAATTTACCTGATGTTGCTGCCAGTAATTGCCAGCAGTTGCCCCCGGAGCGCCCCCTTAATTTCCAAAGCAAAAAAATACGGCTGTATACAAACGGCAGTTTTGGGACTGTAAAATGACAAAATTTTCAAGCTCGCTCGCTCCGCTCGCTTGCATGTAATTGTTATGCCATTCTCCTGATATTGCTGCAAGTAATTTGTCGTTTCACACCGTCATTCCTTAATCCATTCATAGGGGGGACAACCCCCTCCCACAACCTCCCCCCCCCCCCTTGCTCGTTCCGCTTGCTCGGGCTCGGTCGCGTTCATGACATCAGTGTGAGAATTATTACTAGAAGTTTATTTGAATTATACCATTTATAGGCAAATTGTTAAATAACAATTTACTTCAAAATGTACTGATACCTTAAACAAGTGGGACTGTTTCAAGTCGATAAAACACGCAAAAAACCTGCATCAAATTGCACCATTTAAAACATCAAAATGCAAAAAATGCTCACCGTGGGAGGGGGACACTCCCTCCCACATCCTCCCCCTCGCTCACCTTTCTCGCTCTTACTTGGCCGCGTTCATGATATTCAGTGAAAAGAATTGATACAAGAAGTGTATTTAACTTATACCATTATAGGCAAATTGTTCAATAATAATCTACACTAAAATATACTGCTATACCTTTTACGTCGATAAAACGCGCAAAAACATGCATCAAATTGCACCATTTACAACATCAAAATGCAAAAAGTTCTAATACCGTGGGAGTGGGGTGTCCTACCGTAGGAGGGGGACACCCCACTCCCACACCCTCCCCTCCCCCCCTCGCACGCTCCGCTCGCTCGGGTTCAGTCGCGTTCATGATATTCAGTGAAAAGAATTGATACAAGAAGTGTATTTAACTTATACCATTTTATAGGCACATTGTTCAATAATAATCTACATCAAAATAGACTGCTATACGTTAAACAAGCGGGACTGTTTCACGTCGATAAAACGCGCAAAAACATGCATCAAATTGCACCATTTACAACATCAAAATGCAAAAAGTTCTTACCGTGGGAGGGGGGACACCCCCTCCCACAACCCCCCCCCTAAGATGGAATCCTGGCTACGCCGTTGCCCTTTCATTCAAAAGCAGTTTACTAACCCTTGAATTACTATTTTGGTAAGTCTTCTTTTCTTTTACCAGCGGATGGGGGGGGGGGGGGGGGGGCACCCCCCCTCCGTAGTTACGCCACTGCTTTTGGGTGAAATAGTTGGACAGATTTCTATCAAAAAAGCAAGAAAATCTTTTCATCGCGGGAATAATGATTATGTGGGGTGGGGCAAATGGTGCGCTTGCCTTCCAATATTTTTATGGAGTCATTTTTGTTTTCTTTCAAAAACAAGAAAATCTTCTCGTCTCTGGAATTATGGAGGGGGGGGGGGTGTGCAAAATGATGTGCTTGCCCCTCCATTTTTTTTCTTTTTTTTAATGAGGCTGAGGCTCGCACTTGGGCTGGCAATATGGATTGGTCCGAAGTAACGTACATAGACCTTACATACTTGTAAGTAGCACACGTACATGCAAACGTGTGCGTGCTCCGTACCGTACGGATGTACAGTACGGTCGATGAATAGTAAACACTGCATAGAATACTAGTAGATATGTATAAAATCAGTGCTGCCAGAACTAGGGGTACAAATTGTTTCTGCCCACGATTTTTTTTTTTTGTCCCTGGTGCAAAATAAAAAAAAAAGAATGAAAAGAATAATTATTTAGCGTCCGGCGTTGAGGTCGCTCGCAGACTGAAGTTTTTTTGTTTTTTTTTTTCAAGGATCTGAAGGGGGGTGCGTTCGCACCAAACGCACCCCCCCCCCCCCCCCCCCCCCCCTGGTGACGCCCATGAATCATCGCGTGGCAGCCTCCGGCGGTTCGCCCGAGGGTACCCCGCGTCTACCCTGGTCGATCGAAGGGTAAGGTTTCGCCCGAGGTTACCCCGCTGCTACCCCGAGGCTGTCCACTGTGTTGCGTCTTAACAGACACAGGGGAAGATTCTTCACCCGAGGCTACCCCGAGGCTTCCCTGTGTTTTTAAGACTTCGCCCGAGGCTACACCGCGGCTACCCCAAGCCTGTCCACTGTGTTGCGTCTTAACAGGCACAATCTTCCCAGGGGAAGATTCTTCACTCGAGGCTACCCCAAGGCTACCCTGCGTTTTGTGGCCTGTTAACGGGGTATTAGTTGATCTGTCACTTTACACATGTATACAATTGTGACGGACTGAATGATTGATTGATTGATTAAATGAATGATTAATTGATTGATTTGATTTGATTGATTTGATTGATTGGATTGATTGAATGATCTGAGGATACATTAATTTTCTACTTTTCTTCTTGACTGAGTGACTGGCATGTGGGTTCGATATGTCTGTGCATGATTTCTGATAACTGTGCTTAAAAGATCTTGATATTGTTAATCAACCTTCCATAACACAATGGAATCATTTAAAACGTGACAGAAAATCGCCAGAAAATTCCTAAACAATCATAACACAATCAATTGAAACTGTGAGCAAAAGAGCAATTTGTTTGAATGAGAACACTTATTTGGACTGCTGGCTGAATTTTCCATCTTCTTTCAATTTGGTGCAAGCCATTTTTCACACTCTCGACAAAGAGTGTCAGTGTTCAGCCAAGCGTGAACAAAATTTGTTTTGTTGATTGCACTTGATAGATGAGACTATTGGGTATCTACAAATATGAAAAAATCTTCCAAATATTTTGAAATGTAATTTAGACAATTTTTTCATCGAAGTGTAACGTTTTTTTGATACGCCCTGTACCAAGCATTGTGCATCTTCTTGGGTGAACACAGACTGGAAGTAGGCATTTAATGCCTCTGCCTTGTCAGGGGCTGTTGCACATAAATTTGTAGCAGACATAATAGGGATGGTATGCCTATGTGTTCTGAACAACGACAGCTCTTGATGTACGACCAGAATGTTTGGGGTCATCCCACTAGACCGACACCCACGAGTCATACAGCCCACGCGTTCGACATTGAAAACAGGTCCATGAGTCATACAGCTCACGAGTCATACAGCCCATGAGTTCAACACTAGGCAAATAAGGCCCATGAGTTCGACACTAGGTAAAAACGGTCCACGAGTTCGACAGGTACAACATGGCGCGCAATGTGTCAGTCTCGTGGGCCTTGTTGGCTTAGTGTCGAACTCATGGGCTGTATGACTTGTGAGCTGTATGACTCGTGGGCTGTATGACTTGTTGTGAACTGTACGACTCGTGGGCTGTATGACTTGTGAACTGTATGACTTGTGGGCTGTATGACTCGTGGGTGTCGGTCTCGTGACGTGCACCCGAATGTTTATGGGTTTTTGGTAATGTTTGGTCCCATGTTGTTGATGTATGTATCATGGGTCTTATGTACGACTTTAGCAACTTGATTATGAAAGCGTTTGTAGGTGTCCCAAGCAGATGTGGTGGCTTGGCGACGTGCTTTCTTGAAAAGGCGATCTCGCTTTCTCATCTGCCACTTGATATCTCGAGTAATCCATGGAAGGTATCTCCTTCCCTTGCTCAGTTTTGAAGGAACAAGTTCACTCAAACATCTGGTCAGAAAATTAGAGATCATCCTCCAATTCGCCTCTTCAGATCGTTTTTCTGGATCAAACTTGAGGAAATCAGCAGAAAAGTCATGGGTGGCTTTCCTAAGTTGATCGACAGCAGCCTTGTTAAATAAATGTATCTTTCTCACTGGTTTGGGTTGGTGTTTTGAGTTTAGTGTTGATTTCAAAAGTCAGCAGGTAATGATCCGATATTCCTGGGTGGACATCAACTTTTTCAATCAATCCTGGATTTGATGTGCAGATCAGGTCGAGGATATTCCCAGATGAAAGACGGGTTACTCCTTGGACCTTCTGTATCAAGGAATTTTGTCGTAGTATGTCCAAAAGCTTTTGGTGGGTGGGTGCACTTGAGCTAGTAGTTGACTGACTATTCCAGTTGATATCCGGATGGTTGAAGTCACCAGCAAGGATAACATTTCGATGGTTCCTTCGGTTCCCCATCAATGAATTTAGTGACTCCTCAAGACTGGATAAACTTGCTTGGCGGTTGTTTGGAGGACAGTAGTATGACCCAAGGAAGATTGGTTTACTGTGAATTGTTGTTATTTTGTTAATTGTGTTTTTGTGTAATACAGGTGTTTGTAAGACTTTTTGCCATCTGTTTCCAATATAGTATTAGGTACTGTACAATGTGTAAATGTCCAACATTGTACGTGTCATGAAACAGATACATTGTATCTCTAAGTTCACATGTATATTGTACCTACATGTACGTGCAATTGCATCAAACCTGTGTCTGGGTACGTTAGGCCTCCACAGTTCGTTTTTGTAAGTTTATAAGATAAAATTGCCAGTTTAGATTTTGAACACATGCATTTGTCGGTGCATCTTTTAGATATCTGTGTAAAGAGGGAAAAAGAAAAAGGCAGCCACGCCAGTATATATATATATATATATATATATATATATATATACATTATTGAATGTTGTATCTGTTGATGTTAACGCCATCTAACGGTAGTGGTCATTGAGCTGACTTGAGCTCGGTAATAAAAACCTCACCACTAAAGGGGCGATCACACATTGCCGGTTTAGATGGCGATTCATGACGGTTCTCAAACCACCGTGAATGGTGTCCCAACGATGGCGGAAAGCACTTAAACGTGACGTGACTACGTTCTCAACACATTATGAACACGTCGCTAACGCGGATTGGCACGGTAGTAACACGGATCTCCCCGAAAGGTGGAGGAGTCCATACCAAGTCCCTATAGTTGGATGCAATCAGAGTCCTTTCACTCGTCTTCAATGGGTTACAACAAGGAGCGTATTGCTTTCTTATGTATTTATAAACACAATCTAAAAGAAATGGCGAAACATTGTAACCCCCTGTGTATTTACATATTGATATTAGTGATGCAATAAGCAATTGTCTTCAAGTTTCAACATGCTTTTTTTCTCTCTCTCTTTTAACTTTTAAAATATCTGCATTAACTGTCATAAAAAAAGACATGTCAAAGCAGAATCCATCATAGTTTACAAACTTTCCTTTTCATTTGCAGGTTTACATATCAAGTGATGTACAAGTAGGGCCTACTTGTTTGTTTCAACATCTCTTTATTTTTCTCTTTATTAGTTAAGTTTACATACACTTGTATATCTCTAATAACAGTCAATGAAAATACTAGGTGTTTCAAAAAACATTTCCCACTTTTGATCATAAATATTTCAAAAACTATTCATTTGATAAAACTGTCATTGACATGAGTAACAGCTGGATAGTGTACAATTTGGTTGGAGGTGATTTGCACGTGAAAGCATAAATCAGTTTCATTAAATCTAAGATTGATTTTGAAGTAAGGTTTCAGATTTTGGTCAAATTTTAACCCTCTGTACAAAAATTGAACTTCGCACAGGAACCAATGATGTGTATGTGAGTGTGTGCTGACAATGGCCCTGAACAATGGACATGCCTGAACCATCTGTTGACTAGGCGTCAGTCTGGCGCTCCCTGGCACATGAATGCTTGATCAATAATTCATGTGGATTGCCCTGGGCACTGCTAGTCTGAATTCATGCACGGTAAAGTGCTTGCAAACACCACATTTCATTCCAGCTGGCAATCATTTTCAAATTTTGCTTCTGACATATCACCAAATTTGGGATATAGATAAGCATAAATGATCTAAAGTTCCTCATTTCAATACAACTGTCTACTAATTGGTAATAGTCTGACAAAATTTTCGCTTTTTCAATAAAAAGAGATCATTTTTGGTAAAGAGTTCAGCAGCATTTATCATTGGGGCGATTTGTTTCAGAGTAGATTTATTTAAGGCTCCATATACACAAGTCTATACTCTAATTGATTTGTTTCTTTACTTCCTGTCACCACGTTTACGATAGCACAGAAGGTATTCATTGTAATTTTGTTTTTCAGAAGTAGGGAGAGCACTGACGCGACTTAACGACAGTATCGACAGGCGTTTGACTTTACACAGATACTGCCAGAGGCTGAATAAAGACTAGCTGTGATAGTGGAATTTCTCATGAATGAATAATGAAGCATTCAAACCCTGGCCATTGTTCAGGACCATTGTCAGGGTGTTAACCACACACTCCCATACACACCCATTGACCCCTGTGCAAAGTGAAATTTTGTACAGAGGGTTGAAAATAGAGCAAAGTCTGGAACCTAACTGTGAAATTAATCATGGATTTCATGAAACTTATTTATGCTTTCATATTTAAACCACCTTCAACCAAATTGTACACTATTCAGCTATCACTCATATCAATGACAGTGTTATCCGATATATAGTTTTTGAATTATTAAGAATCAAAAGTGGGAAATGTTTTTTGAAACACCTAGTACATACATATCAAAGAAGTATACAGTATATCTACATAGTATCCTGTTTATTTACAGGTTCACGTAACATAATAATGGTGTTTTTTTCTCAGGTTTCAACACGGTTTTTCCCTCTTATACTCTCTTCAGTTTCAACATATCTGTATCAACATGCAGTCTTACAAAAAGGCATACATTAAGAAAGCAGAACCCAACATATTATTTACATATGTATTCTGTGTATAATTTACAGGTTCACGTAGCTGTTAAGCTTTAACAAAACCATGAACACACCTGTTAAAGTAACTGATGTACTATTCAAAATACCAACTTTTTGAACATTACACTTTCTTTGTTACTCCATGCGTTATATAAAAAAAAAAGAATAATGAAACTTTAGCATTTAATACATTTATCCGATCTTGTATAATGGGTTCGCTTTTTCCCCCATTTTTATTGCTCCGCCACGAAGTGTCGCCGGAGGCATTATTCTCTTTTAAGTTCAACATTTGTTTTTGCATGAAAAGTTATGGCGGTGTTAACATGGTATCATCACGGATCTTGCGATGCAAACACGGAGGATGCCGTTCTTTACACGGTGAACAGCGTTTTAAACACGGTCCATTTCAAGCCGCCAAGATCGCCACGAAAAATTAAACATGTTTAATTTCTGTGGCGGTTCCCCGCGTTTCTCGGGGTTTACGGCGGATGAGTGACGGATGACCAAATAGACTCGACAAATGCATGTTTCGTATAGATTATGATCATGCCAAATGTCATTTTATTTTCATCTCAATTGTTGCTATTTCACTTGTTTTCTTTTGCCTCTTTTTAAAATTTCTATAATGATCTTCAAACAATAGAAAGACAATGCTCTCCTTTATAAATGCCATTGGAATTGAACTGTATAAATTCCAGTTGTATACATTTTTGTAATTAGTTTCATTCCTGACAAATATTTAGAATAATTTTGATTGTTGTGTAATTGAATTGTACTGTAGTCCTTCTCAAAGTATATTTTTTTTAAAACTCTGAATTAACCTTTCAGCACCAACCCCTTGCGAGATATGTGCCACAACAGCAGCTTCTTGCCAAAGGTGTTCATGAAGACACCAACCCTACCAGCTCCTGCCCAAGCCAACAATGCCCCACCAAGCCAGCCACTGCGGGGACACCAACCCAGTCAGCTCCTGCTCTACGCCAAGAGTGCTCAAGAGACAGAACATCCAAGCGTGTGACCCTTCCGCAGGAACTGGTAAATTGAATACCAGGGGTACACGATTGCATATGTAAATTATAATTCTTGCTCTTTTCAACTTGCACTCCAGTTCCTCAAGCAGGAATTAATTGATTGAAATTTTAGTTGATACAGTTGTATTGTAAATTTTTGTTAATGATTACAGAGCAGTAGAAAAAAATGTAATGTTCCATTTTAAGATGCCACTGAACGCCTTATAAGTCAAGAAATTTAATTGTACACATTTTAAGAGTACAGTAGTCAAATGAATTATGGGCAGTATCTTGAATGACTGCAATCCTTCTCTGGCTGTCATATAATTTTAGTTCTTCTTGAAAAATATTTTTTAAACTCTGATTTACCTTTCAGCACCAACCCCTTGCCAGATATGTGCCACAAAAGTAGCTTCTTGCCAAAGGTGTATGAAGACACCAACCCTACCAGCTCCTGCCCCACCTAGCTGGCCACTGCAGGGACCCCAACCCAGTCAGCTCTTGCTCAAGTGCTCAAGAGATGGAACATGCTGGAAATGCTCCATTACAGCTTGTTTGTATGGCCCTGCCGCAGGAACTGGTAAATTGAATGCTGTACAGAATTGCATCTGTAAATTATTATTCTAGTTAAACCCATTTTGTTTGGTCAGTATAACACTCAAGGTTTATCCCCTAAGTCAATAGAATGCTCATGGAGATCAACTGATGCCCCCTCATTCTGCTCTTAGGTTTCACTGGTTGTAATCATGCTGGGTGAGAACTGTCTGGGCAAATGCCCCAGACATGTCCCACTATTCATGTATCGAGACATTACTCAATATGGCTGCTTTTCAGTTATTCAGGAAAAAGATTCTACTTTTGTTGACTTTTTTGGGATTCACAAGTGACATTGAACAAAGAAGAAGTGATGTTGCATATTTAACAAGACAATGTTGATGTAAGAAAAATAAGTGTGTGAATAAGAATTGCAAATGTAAAAAACGGGCAAATTGTGGTCTTGGTTGTACAATTGTACATGCAGGAATTTTACAAATTTAGATAACCATGTAATTATGGAAAGTGAAGGTAGTGATAGTGACAATGTAAAATCTAGACACTGCAGATTTGTCTAAAAATGGTATAGCCTTGCTTGCATTGTGATCAAAGTTGCACAGACCAAGCATATGTGCATTTATACCTGTTTACAGAAAAAATGATTATGAAGATGTGTCCGTCAGTTTTGATAAGTTATTTTGTCTAGTGCAGTGTGTGAAGAATGTGCATGAATAATGAACATGTATTCATCTATTAGAGCCGTCCTACCTCTGCATACTATACTGATTCTTTGTTTTAGTTTTCTTGTATAAAGCCTGTATTGTAGTTTAAATACATTTATGAGTTATGATATTTGCCCTAGGTTTGTGTGGCAAACTAAAGTTTTGATGGGCAGAATGTGACCAAATACCTACCCTAATCAAATTTGAAGTCCCACATACCAGTAATCATTCTCTTACAAAGCTTTTATGTATGTGAAAAGGATAGTACAAATACAGATGTATCACTGAAAGTAGCTGTGTATGACAAAGGAGGTACTTAGCCTCCTTGGTATGGTATTATATTGTATGTATAATAGAAACCAGGCATGCAGCCAAACTTTTAAAGACACTTATGAGATTGGGAGAAAACTGGAATAACGAAATGTTGACCATCAGATACCTCAGTCTATGAAAATGTGAGTTATACATTGTATACATACAGCTGACTTATTACACTTCTATCTATAAGCGTGTTGTCAGAATCATTCCTATGACTACCACTTATGTATGATACACTTACATGCATTGATGATCTGCTTGGTTACGCATATGTACATATTCATGTGGTTGTGCAATAATTACTGCTATTATTATTACATCATAATAATACAAATTGATCTTGACTGCAAGTCAGCATGCTCATACGAAACGCACAATGCCTCTACTCAGATACCTCACATGGACATTGCAATAAGCATTCCCCATGACTACCACTTATGTATTATTATAAAGTGAATATTCATTTTGTCTATTTTCATAATTGTTATTGTGGACCCTGAGGAAGACATGTGTATTCGTCGAAAATTTGGCCTGAATAAATAGCGCTGTTGGACTGAAATGCATTACTACTCTACTTCGCCATCTTTAATATACTGTGTATAATATATATATATATGTATGTATATATATATATATATGTATATATATATATATATATATATATATATGTATATATATATACATATATAGAGTGTACTAGTATATCAATCTGTTCTTGCCAAATACATGTAGTACTAGTGGTACATGTGCAACCAACCATGCCAACATAATGTTTACCTTCAATTCAGTACTTTCCCAGGGATGTCTACTCTTAACTTAAAGAAATGGCATGCCTTTCAAGTTCTTGTAAGTTTATGACACAGATGAAGACAAGTTTGAATTTATTATTTGCCTTTTAAACATTTAGGAAAGTAGACTTTGTTACATATATTATACCGTGTAAATATAATATGTACAGATGTGAAATATACAAATTGTTTGTGTGTGTGTATGTATACATATATATATATATGTATATATATATATATGTATATATATATATATATATATATGTATATACATATATATATATATATATATATATATATATATATATATATATAGATAATGTATATTGCATTTCATTGGAAATACTGCACAGAATTCTTTTTTTTTTTTTTGCATCACATGCTGTTTAACAAAAAGAAGTAATGCTTACAGTATTTTGTTAGTTTGTTATGAACTTCAGGGTAATACGTATGATAATGAAAAGTTTTTTCCTGTCATCCTATTCTGGCAAGTGCTTGAAAAGAAAATGCAGAATAACTGAAGAGCTATTGTGGAAACTGGGTAGACTAGAGGAGAGAGAAAGAAAGAGAGAAATGTCCAGTTTAAGGAGGGGAAAGCAAGCAAGAGTGTGAAAGTTGTCTCTTGTGGAATTTGAATGTGGATTTCAAATCAGCGTAAATTAATGAATGCTACACTGATAATTCTTTTTTTCTGTTTTGGTAAAAAGGCTCGAGTACACATCAATCTGTACAATCCATAGTACATTTGCAGCTTTTGTTCTGTTGTCTTGCTGGCAGCTTGCTTCCATCCACCAGAGACAAAAGATGAAATGTAAAAAAAATAAAAAAATAATAATAAATAAAACATATACAGTGTACATTTAAATATATAAGAACGTAACAGATCCGCAAAGAAGCCAGCTTGTTTTGATTATTGTCATTCTCTTGAGTCCCATCAGTGATTAGTTAGCCTATGTACCGTCTTGTCATCTGGACACTACAATGATCAATGCACCCATTCACACAAGTGTCCAGAGAAATACAAGTACACCTATGCTGGACTACGTACGGGCTGCTGCTGCTGCTATGGTATTACTAGTAGTAGTAGTACTACTACTACTAGTACTAGTACTACTACTACTACTAGTACTAGTACTACTACTACTACTAGTACTAGTACTACTACTACTACTAGTACTAGTACTACTACTACTACTACTATAGCTACTACAGTGTACTACTACTAGTTCATGACAATCTCGGAAATACCTGCTTCTGTCGTTCACCGGAGCGAGTGTTCGGTGCAGTGACCGTTTTTGCTGCAATCGCAACACTGCAAAACGAATACTTGGGACTACACTGACGGGTTCGTGTTTGCACTCTGTATATATTCACATTCTTACTATCTGTCAATTCTTTTATTTATTTTGATCGATTGGACTCATTAACAGACGAGATACATACTGAAATTTGATAATAAGTGTTCAAATCAACTTCAAAATGGTTTGATGTTAGTCTATAAACAGTTAGTTTTACGTCGGGCCCGGCAAAAGCAGAAGCCGTAAGTGGAGACTCACTATGACATCATACAGGTCAGCCTCAGCAGACAGTAATAATCGACCAATCACAGCACAAGAAAATCGGATTGTCTTCATTAGGGCTAGTTGACGGTGTATTTGCTCTAGATTTTGCTGGATCCTGACCCATCTACACGAAATGACCCATAAAGAGTTACATTTTTCTATTGATTGATACATTTCTCCCCATTTCGTGTAAATTTTTTATGGGCTCATTCTCTAGAAAAGTGAAATTTAACGGATGATTTTGAATTGAATTATTTTTTTTCAACACGTTTTTTGTCGTGAAATTAGAATATGTTATCGCAGTCTTTTCCACTTGACATTATGATTTCTGAAAAATTCAAAATTTCGCTGATCATCTGCAAAAAACCTGGTTTTAATATCATGCAAATGAAGTGAAATATCGAAGATTGAAAACCAGTTTTCGCGCACGGCACGAGACGTCATTTCAAGGTTACACTGCTGCGCTGTAGAATGATTTAGACACATTTTCGCGACGCTGCCGGCTGGCTGGTCTCACTGATGCTGTGGCTGATCTTTTCTGTGAGGTTATCTTCACGGGTGCACGTCACGAGACCGACACCCACGAGTCATACAGCCCACAAGTCATACAGCTCACAAGTCATACAGCCCCGAGTTATACAGCTCACAAGTCATACAGCCCACCAGTTATACAGCCCACGAGTTCGACACCGAGTAAATCAAGTCCATGAGTTCGACATCAAGTAAAATAAGCCCACGAGTTATACAGCCCATGAGTTCGACATTATGCACAAAAGGCTCACGAGACCAACACTAAGCAAAGAAAGCCCACGAGACCGACACTGCACTTAAAAGGCTCACGAGACCGACACTAGGCAAAAGAGGTTCACGAGACCGACACTAGGCAAAAGAGGCTCACGAGACCGACACTAGGCAAAGAAGGCCCACGAGACCGACAGGATGAACAGTGCCCCCTATAGATCAAGTAATTGTATAGGGTGTCCAGATAATGGCATAAAGGAGGTATAAGAGATGGAAAAGGAGAGTTGCTAGGGTATTACCCCGTCAATTGCCCTCCCTCACCCCCTGAACGGTTCAAGATCTTTAATTGTGTTTGCATATGTGAGCGTTTGTGAAAAAAATAAACAAAATTCAGTAAAAGTGCATGAGATGTTTCAACATTACTTTCGAAAATGAAAAAACACCCTCGTTTCCCTATCTGCAAAGAACATACCGGTACGTGTATATACCTACTTAGAAAAAAAAATAATGAAATGATATAGACATTCAAATCAAACAACTCGAAAAATACCCAGGTATGAAATGAATTTCACTACAAGAAAATTATTCACAAAATGGTCAATGTACTGCAAGGTTGTTGAAATAACGAAAAATCACAGAAGATAATGTAATTGTCAATTAAGGCAGCATTAAGAATTCGGAAAAAGAAGATGCATCCATGAAAGTAACTTTTCTATTTCATGAAAAATGTACTGTTTTCAGAAGAATAATTTTACAAACACAAGCTACTGAAATCGAGATGAATCGCTGCGGTAAAAAAAAAAAGAAAGTTTTCATCCATTGAATTTCATACATCAAAGTTAGAGAGAAACTTACAAATTGAACTCTAAGGAGGGTAAAAGCAGGCAGAAAGGTTATCTAATAAGGCCTATTGACTGGTGAAGCGAGAAAGAAAAGGGCGAAAAAAAACCCCTCAGATCCTGTCCACCGTCTAAGTAGAAATTAGGAAAGCCTACTAAATATAGCATGATGACATGGGGGCCTATGAAGAGGACAATTCTATTAAAAAAAAAGAAAAAATGGTAACAATGTCGCTCCCCGTAGGGTGACAGAACTGCCCCCTAAAAGCCACACGTGTAGAAATACATACTTAATGTCGTTGATATTTAGATGGTGCTGTTATTAGTTAGTAACAATCTCTCGCTCGACAGCGTAACAAAATTGCACCCGCCAGTATGTAATTTTCCCCTTAATTGAACGCCCTGTACAGGTACATATTTGTTATTGACATGTAGATGGCGCTGTTCATCCTGTCGGTCTTGTGAGCCTTCTTTGCCTAGTGTCGGTCTCGTGAGCCTTCTTTGCCTAGTGTCGGTCTTGTGGGCCTTCTTTGCCTAGTGTCGGTCTCGTGAGCCTCTTTTGCGTACTGTTGGTCTCGTGAGCCTTAATTGTGTAGTGTCGGTCTCGTGGGCTTTCTTTGTTTAGTGTCGGTCTCGTGAGCCTTTTGTGCCTAGTGTCGAACTCATGGGCTGTATGACTTGTGAGCCGTATAACTCACAGGCTGTATGACTCATGGACCTATTTTTGATGTCGGTCTTGTGGACTGTATGACTCGTGGGTGTCGGTCTCGTGGGATGACCGCATCTTCACTTTTGACGGCAGTTTGTGTGTGAATATTGTTGGAATGATGCCATTATTCAGTATTTTCCCGGGATTCATGCCCAACAGCCAGATACACATGTCTTCTTCAAAGTCACTTGCAACAAAGTGGTTCCTGCAAATTACGTAATTTCTGTTGAATATGGCTGCTATTTCATTACTATTGGATAGCAGCGAAACACTTTGTGCATCATGCTCATTGCTTTTCTGGCTGTGTTATGGGCTGAAAACCTTTCTCCCAAGATTTTTCAATGCTATTCCACTTCCACAACACTATGTATAGCACCACGATGAAGGCATGGGTAAGCCGAACAAGAGCTTGTTTATGTTCAAAAATATGTCATATATATGCAGGGGGCTACACCATACAGAGTAAACATGCATCTCCAATGTTTGCAAACAGTGTCACCAATTTCTATTAAATACAGACACTTCGCAAGTTCTATAGGGCTACTTAGGGGGCCAATTTTGGCCATCTATGTATCAACTGAAACTCCAGGGGAACAAAATATATATTTACTGTTGAAATTCTATTAAGTACTCTCTTGAAAACAGAATGAGCCAATACTTAGCTAAGTCATATATTAAGGAAAATGAATAGCCTACTTATTTTATGTATTGAATCAAATACAAGCCTTGGTATTCTGTCAACTGAACCCATTCATAACATATATCTTTAGCTTCGGGAAATCTGAAAAAAACAAACAAACAAACTTGTAATGTGGATATTTCTTAGATGTGCAATGACACTTAAAAACAATACACATAGACATGACTGATGTGCTCAAGGTACAGTGATAAAGAATGAATGATGAAATACAAAAATCATCACAGGCACATGTACATGTATATGAAAGTAAGTAAAAGAATGTAATAATAAGAAAATACATAATATACATATAAATCCACTGGAAAACGGTTTTAAACGAATGAGTCTAAAGGCTAACTGTAACACAGTCAACAATAAAAATGTAATGGATAACTTGATGCAACTGATTTCACAGGTAAGGGTGTGATTTCACGGAGCACGCGAACGATTTGCGAAGGACGCGAATGGAAAAATCCAATATTCGGAAAGGTTTTTCTCCGAATGTGTTGCGACAATGAAGCTGAAAACCATTCTTGCGCAATTTGTGTGAAGTTCTCACGACGTATGTGCGAATGTCGTGTGTGTCATTGCTAAAGTACAGCATGTTACGTACACAGAGAACACACGACGGAGATGCGAACGCAATCTTTTTAGTATCATGGGAGAAAATGTACCCACGGAGAGGTGGGAGCTGTCTTGAATTGAAGTTTTTTTTCTTTCCTGTATTTCTCCTTTCTTTTTCTCTCTTTTCTCTATTGTGTGCGTGCCTTGAGTTTTTCTTAGGACCTATCTCCACTAGTAAAGCATTATTATTATTATTTTTTTGCAGTTTCTCTAACACATAATCTCGAGTTTCAAATGTAACTTTGGCATACTTTAGATTCATTTTAAGTGTATTCTTGTTTTTTTTTGTACATCAAACATTTCTTTCTCTTTGCTAGTATTTAATTTGTTTTTTACTATATAGTTGTTAATAATTGTCTGATGTTTAGATGTATGCTACGATTTTGATTTGTAGAAGACGTAGGTCATACATCCCAAAACATGCGCTAAATGTTCGTGAGAATGTCTCAAAAGGTACGCGAACAGTTTGCGGTTACGTCGTAAAATGATCGGAAAAACTTCGCAGATTTCGCGAAATATACGCGAGACATTCTCCAAAGTTTGGGGATCTGTTTGGGGTTTCACGAACATTTTGTGAACATCGCGTGTGTTTTGTGAAGGTCTTGCGCATATGATGAGGCTTTAAAGACACTTTCGAGAACAAATCATGAGCAAATCACGACCAAGTGTGCAGAAAAAATTCACAGAAATTCTCGCCGAAGTAAAAACGACATTCGCGAACAATTGACGACGCTTGCGAAGCCTCACGTTCGTTTGGCGATCTTTTGCAGACTAAAATATGTATGTTGGATTTTGCCATTTGCGTCTTTCGCAAATCATTCGCGTGCTCCATGAAATCACATCTTAAGGACCAGTATGTTTGAATGACCAATCCCCCCACGATTTCCTTGGAGTTTGGAACAACAAGCAATCTACAATCGGATGATCTTAACATCTGGGAGGACTATAAAGTGTCACCAACTAAACGTCCTCATTGGCAAATCTGCATATGTAATTAAAAGCAAACAATGATGACTCCAATACTTTGTAATACTGATCAGGTAACCAATGCAGTGAGGACAGAACAGGGGTAATGTGAGTATTTCATCTGGTAAGGGTAACAATATGGGCTGATGTATTTTGCAATTTTTGTACTGTGAAAGTTGAGATTGTGGCAGCTGAAACAGAAGTGCATTACCAGTCAAGTCTATGGGATATGAGGGCATTATCATTATCATTATATAAGTTATTTTTATCTTTTTTATGAGTTTTTTTTTTTTTGCGGCTGAATGAGTTAAATACTTGCAAATAATCCCTAAATCACATAACTGACACCACATGGATTTAGAAATGGCAGAGATCTTCGGTCAATTCCATGACATGACATTCAGACATTTAAAAAAATAATAATTAAAACCATCACACAGTGGAATTGGCAGTCTCCAAAAGATCTTAATTGAGTTTATCAGCCACATTTAAGTATCAGTAATGTAAACATAAAATGTTATTGGAATCAAGTGGTTGTTGAGAAATTGCATTTTTTGCTAGCATAACAGACACGACACTAAATGGACAAGGCATTTTACTCTTCTTATGATTATGAAAATTCCTCTCAAGTTTGGGATAAAATGCACCTAGTTTTGGTCTTGATTAAACCTTTAGGTCACACTTTATGCATAAAGTCATATTTTTGAATAGTTTTACTGTTTATTCTTTTTTAACCCCTTGAGGATGAGTGCCGAGTATACTTGGGCAGGTGCCTATGGGAAATGCGTGTTGTAGCAAAATCAAATTGTCCTCGATGGGTTAATAGTTTAAAATAGTGTATAACGGACATGACACTTTCAGTGCAACTGACATAACAGTTTTGTCCACTTTTTGTAAGCTACATTGTAACAGATCTTTTTTTTTAAAATTACAAGGTATGGCGATATTTATACATTGACATAGTTAGGTTAGAATATAGGGACACACATTATAACTGCAATTATATAATATCTCAATTATATTTCTACCATTTTGCAGGGGTTGTTCTTTTTAGATATTTACAAAACAAAAAATATAAAAACAAATTTGCTCCTGCACCAGCTACCTACAGTTAATGAGAAATTTCCAGTTTATACCACCCACCATAAAAAACAGGACATATAACTATCTTATACTATGACCTTTTTTCCTCATGTGGCCTAATATTTGACGCTTAGTATTCATACACTATCATAATGGACATGACACCCTTGCAAAAAAACCTAAAAACAACCCATATTTTCTTTCTGTTGTTTCAAAATAAAAAGATTTAAACACCTGCACACTACTACTTCATTATATTCTTGGCACAAAACATAAAAACGTTCTTTTGCAGGCTTCAGAGATCAAACAGCTACTCTAAAGCACATGGAATACAATGCCCAGAGTACCACAATGGCATACAACACATAAGACCATGTCTCCATCTCTGAGGCAAAGAAAACTGAACAAACCAGATAAAACTAGAAATCTCGCTATGGCGACGGTATGCCTCCACTACAATGCATGGTTCTCCTAATAGGTGTATAGTGCATGGTCGTCACAATGTGTGATGGCAGTTTCACAGAACTGGCAAATATTAAAATGACAGGCTTGTCGCAAATGTGTTGAATGTTCCCTGAACAAGGTTTGCTATATTGTCTAAGAGTGCAGGTACATGTATTTGGGAAATTGAGGATTTTTGCTTGACTTTTGACCCACTTATAAGTTAATGCATTGAGTGATTTTCAAGGTATGAAGAAAAAGTGTAATTACAGTATAAAATAGATTTTTTTTTTTGCATTTTAGCCTGGCCTTTGACCCTTAACCTTCCACCTTTCACCTTCTGCCAGGAAATTTCCCAGAAATTCTCCATTATGTAACACACGTATATATTAAGTTTTAAGAAAAATCCTGCAAGCATTGCATCCATACATGAGGAAAATAGTGCAATTTTGAGGAGTTGACCTTGACCCACGACCCCTAAATTTCTTATATAATCCCTGTCAGTCAGTACCTGCATATGTACCAAGTTCCATGAAGATAGCTTGAACCATTTGCAAGAAAAGTGAAATTTTAACATTTTCACCTGACCTTTGGCCTCACGACATGAAACTCTCTCTGGTGAATCTCTAATATGCAGTAGTACATGTCTACACTAAGTTTCAAGAAAATACCTTTAGGCATTGCATAGATATGGGGGATATAGCAAAATTTTTAACATTTGACCTTGACCTTTGACCTCTTACCAATCTCACTAAAAAAAAAAACTTCATTAATTGCCCCATCAGACGTCATCCTTGGACCAAGTGTGGTGGAAGTTGCTTCCTCCAGTCTTGAGTTATTGTGTAAACAGATATAATTTCATGATTTGACCTTTGACCTTTGACTGATTTCACCCAAAATCTAATCAAGTAATTGCCCCGATCATACTTTATACTTGGACCATGTTTGGTAAAATTCCAGTCAATATTACCCAAGTTATCACGTAAACGAATGGGGATGGATGTACAGACAGACGTACGGATGGACAACCCGAAAACATGATGCCTCTGGCACCCTTCGGGCGGAGGCATAATAAAGAGTTTGAAAACATCACTAAAATGCACTTTTATGCAATGAAACAGGACCACAAAACTGTTTGGTATCATTATCAAATTAGTGTTATCATCTGAAGGAAAAATGGTATGTTCTTTTCATTTCCGTAAAGTTCTTTCATCTAGTATTAAAGGGACTGGACAGTACTGGTTGAGGTGGGGATTCATGTTTTGCACATTCCTAAGTGAGATAATGAGAAACCTCTTATGAAATATGAAAGAGCATGTAATTTTAAGAAGGGTTCAACGTTTATTTGATGAAAATTGGTTTTCAAATGGCTGAGATATCCAAAAAAGTGATAATAATAAAAGGCGACAGGCCACAACTTTATTAGGATCTCTTTGTTTCACCTTGTTTTTGGATATCTCAGCCATTTAAAAACCGATTTTCATCAAATAAACTTTTGATACCCCATGGAATTGCATGCTCTTTGACATTTCATAGAGTGGTTTCTGAATATCTTGCAAAACGTTAAAAGCTAAATCATCACCTCAACCAGAACTGTACACACCCTTTAATGCCATCCTTGGAGTAGAATCATCCTCTGTTATCCACTCTTGGATAGTCTAAAACTTCCACTGCTAGTAGCCTATCATTTTCAACAAATGCTTCCTTCGATTCTTATCTGGAAGTGAATAATCAAGCCCCTTGTTTTCTGAGAATTTTAACAACATATACAGTTGGCAGCAAAATTATTCACCCCCCCCACGCATTTTCGACACATTGGCGAAAAGAATAATATCGCAACTGCAGACTGTTACTAAATCATTCACGTAGTCAACAGATAGTTTATCACAATTGAATACCGAAACATAAGTCAAGATTTACTTCATAATCCATCCAAAATTGCAATTTTTACACAAAAACCATGTTGCAAAATTATTCAACCCCCTGTATAAATACACATGGATGAATACACAAATAATGACAAATTAAAAGCCATATGCACATGTTCTGAGGTGAAAGCCAGATTTTATTTATCGTCCATCCAAAATTGGAACATTTACATGCACAAACTAGAAATGTCGCTTCAGCGACTGGTTATACCCCCACCAAACAACATTTCATAAGCTTTGGTCAAAACAACATTTGATAAGCTTTGGTCAAAAAACTGAGGAAGTAGTTAAATCCGCAAGATCTTTCCTTGATCTTCTGCCATTAATATGCCGTTACCATGGCAACGTACTTTCGGGTACTGTCGAAAAATGCGTCTTGCACATCTACAACCAAAGGCACACATCTGTACCAAGTTTCACGGAAATTGGGTAAAAACTGAGGAAGTAGTTTGCAACACAAAATTTTCCATCATTTTGGCTCATAATATGTGAGCTGTTACCATGGCAACATACTTTTTGTCACTGTCAAGAAATGTGTCATGCTGACCTATATCCTAAGACAAACATTCAATATGAATTCCATGAGAATTGGAAGAACACTGATGAAGCAGTTTTGCCATGAAGCATTTTGCCCTATATTTTACCAATAACATGCCGTTACCATGGCAACGCACTTTTTGCCACTCCGGAAATATGTGTCTTGCACATTAATATATTCAGATGAACATCTGTACCTAATTTCATAAAAATTGATCAAAAACTGTGGGAGGAGTTCGCGACGCAAGATTTGTACCCATTTTTGCCCATAATATGCCGTTACCATGGCAACATACTTTTGGGTACTGTCAAAAAATACGTCTTGCACATCTACAACCCAAAGCACACATCTGTGCCAAGTTTTATGGGAATCGGTTGAAAACTGAGGAAGTAGTTCGCGACGCAAGATTTGTACCCATTTTTGCCCATAATATGCCGTTACCATGGCAACGTACTTTTGGGTACTGTCAAAAAATACGTCTTGCACATCTACAACCCAAGGCACACATCTGTGCCAAGTTTATGGGAATCGGTTGAAAAACTGAGGAAGTAGTTCGCGACGCAAGATTTGCAACCGACCGCTCCGACCGCCCCGACCGCTCCGACCGCCCGACCGCCCGACCGCCCGATCCGACCGCTCCGACCGACCCGCCCGACCGACCGTCCGCTGATTCCTATATACCCCCTTCAAACTTCGTTTGGCGGGGGTATAAAAAACAGGTTGTAACATTACTCAACCCACTAGGGTGTGTCTTTAGTACTTAGTACCTGCTGTAGATGAGAGGTACAGTCTCTCACTTCTGGTAGCGCTCCATGGGGATTTTGTCCCATCCCTCATGGGCAATGGTCTCCAGGGGGGCATTTCATGAAGCGCTTTGGCTGGATATTTTTCTGACAAACTGTTAAAAGCTGCTGAAATCCTTGCATCTGATTGGCTGAGAGCAAAATTGTCTGACAACTTTGTCGGCCCAAATGCTTCATGAAATGCCCCCCCCCCCCACGTCAGCAATGCTTGTAGGTCTACGTGCTGTAACGTTACAACCTGTTTTTTGTGCATGTAAACGTTCAAATTTTGGATGGACGATAAATAAAATACGGCATTTACGTCAGAACATGTGCATGTGGCTTTTAATTTGTCATTATTTGTGTATTCATCCATGTGTATTTACATATACATGGGCTTGAATAATTTTGCAACATGGTTTTTGTGTGAAAATTGCAATTTTGGATGGACTATGAAGAAAATCTTGATTTTTGTTTATGTATTCAATTGTGATAAACTATCTGTCGACTACGTGAATGATTTAGTAACAGTCTGCAGTTGCAATGTTATTCTTTTCGCTAAAATGTCAAAAATGCGTGGGGGGTTGAATAATTTTGCTGCCAACTGTAGAGTGGTTCCCTGGGCAACAAATAATTTCATGTTTTCTTCATGGCAAATTCAACTGGTACAAATTGTTCCCATGTTAACATGATTACGATGGAATAATAACCACATCATTGTCAACCTTTAGAGAAGACTGACCTTGTCTAGGAGAAAATATAGAGCCAATAAACAACAATTCTTACTTGTACCTGGCATGATGACGGTAGATGTTGACAACATTTAATAATTTTGCAATCTACGTAAAACTTAGAAAGATAATAACTACTCCCTCCTGGACCTAGTCCAATCCCAATGGTGGTACCGTACTGCAGAGCCAGTGCAGTGCATGCATATTAAGTAGGCACTTGAAAAAGTATCACGGGCTTAGCCAAAGTGCTGGCTTAACACAAGTTCCTTTTCTCTGCACAAATTGCAAGTGGACAACAAGCAGTAAAAGTATTGATTTTTCCCCCCAAATGAAGTATATCTCGGTTAAACAATGAAACTAGAGCAGGGGTCTGAAAAGCTACAAAGTTTACACAAAATGAAAATTGCTCAGAAATGAACACTTCAAATGTTCGATTAAATCAGGAACCATTCTGTGTGGGTTTTTTTTTTTTTCTTCATCAAGGCAAAGACTAAGGAGACAAGAATATGAGCAACTCACATTTTGTTTAATTTGTAAGCTTTTTAACATGATGGAGTAAGATAAAAAAACCCCCAAAACAAATACCCACTATTCAGGTACACTGCTTGATTTAAGAATACAGTGAAAAAAAATTGATTAGATAAGACACATATCAAAATCTTATAGAGGAACTTGATAATAATATTGGCTAAAATTTCTTCAATAACGCCATTAATATCAAAGACATGCATAAACACAAAGTGTTTGAGAAGTGCCACCAATATCCTGCAACAGCTGTCCCCCAACAAAAAAGAAAATGGAGAATCAGTATATTTATACAATGGAAATCTTAAAAAATTCTCTGAACAAAGAAATCCTGACAATGTGACCTACATATTACTATCCCAAAGTGTCAAACATGTGGTCAATTGATGTATACAGGCATCTCGCTTGCATTTGACTCTAAACTGAAGATAACTATATAGATTCATTTCAAATGATGGGATAGTATGAAAGATGAAATGGGTTTCTGGAGAATGGCACTACATCTTGATAACAGACTTCCCCTGTTCTTCTTCAGCCTTGGATATCAAGTCTGCTGCTGCCTTGTCCATGTCCTGTTTACGCACATAAGTATAAACAGCAGAACCGCCCAGAACCATGATGTTGCTGCCCCACCACAGTGATGTCTTGATTTGATGGAAGTAAGACACTGCTAGGATTGTCTGTGCACAAGCCTTGGCTGTCCCACTGATATTGTGTGTGAGTGGGCTGGTCACTTTGATCTGTAGTCCAGTAACATAACCTATGGCAAAGCCAAAGAGACCACTTATTGACATCATGATCCAGAAGTGGAGGCTGCCCAGATGTTCGAAGTGGTGTACAATGGTGAACTCACCATTAAGAAGCATTAGTGGGATGAAGAGAACAACGGCATTGAGATTGTTGTAGAACATGAGGCGCCAGATGTTGTTCTCAACTACATTGAGCATCTTCTTGGTGTAGATGGAGTTGAGGGAGACACAGAGGCTGGCCAGAACACCAAACAGGACTCCTACGTATGACAGGGTTCCTGTTATGAAAGGGACACAAAACTAAACATGACAACAAAATTTTGAGATGCATGAACATATGTACAACCCCCCAGCAAACAAACAAAAACATGCTATACCTTGCCATTTCTGGTCAGTGAATTTGCTGAAAATAAAAATAGGTGATCTGTGAAAGCTCTTTCTTTATATCTTTTTTTTTCAGTACAAAAACTAACTGCTTATCTCTACCAGCACAAGCTCTTGAAACTTGTAGCACAAAGGTCTCAGATGCCGTAACTTTGTTATCTATGCGATCGCTCAACCTTGACATAATTTTGACATTTTCTGAATCACATTAAGGGCGGTGAGTTGGCTCAGTCGGTAGCGCATCTGCCTCACGATCCTAAGGACCCACGTTCAAACTCGAGTCTGGACTGAGCAATGCTGTGTGTAATCATATCGTCCCCTCTAGCAAGAGGCAAAAAACTCTGTCCCTTGGAAAGTACATATAATGGAGGTCCCGTGTATGAGAGAGTCACAACTCATGCACGTAAAAGATCCCACCTCATTCATTCATCGCAAAGAGCAGGGTGTTTAACCTGGCGAAGTGGTCCCACCTCAAAACCAACTGGACCCCATGAAAGACCAGCTTAGTGTAGCTGAATACGGGCTATCCAGCCATCTTCTCAGATGGAAATGAACAAACAAACAAACAAATAATTATCTCTTCTCCATTTGTAAACATAATTTTGCAATGAAAATTGGCAAATATATAATATGTATGTAATGCTCTATATCTTAGTTTAAACTAGAAATGTCACTATGGCGACTGGTATGCCTCCGCCATGATGTATGATTCTCCCAATAGGTACATGTGGACAATGTGTGATGACAGTTTCACACAAGTGGCAAAATATTAAAATGACAAGTTTGTCACAAATGTGTTGAATGTTCACCTTGCTTGACCTGCAATGTAGGTTTAACTGGATGAATGGGAGAGCATGTATTTAGGGATTTGAGGACTTTTACTTGACTTTGACCCTTTTACAAGTTTATACATTTAGTACTCAGCAGCTCCAAAATTCATATTTTTCCATCAGAATTCGTATTTTTTTCAATCTCCTTATTTTCACTATTTTGAATAAAACTCGCCAACTTATGAGGCCTACAGGCTCTAAACATAACATTACGACACATGCCAAAGTACCGAGCTGCTCACCAGCACCATAAAGATTCCAAACTATGCAATGTTCAGCGTTGATTGCTTACTTGCAATGAATGTGTACTAGTGCAGCTATGTACCTCCAAAAACTTGCTGGGCTGGTTATGGAAACCTCCACTACCTAGCAGGGGTGGAGGAATGCTTTCATCTTCTCAAGAGAGCTTTTGTGTGAGCCAATGCAAAATTCTGTTAGGTGTTTCCAATTATTGTTTACTATAAAACATAATCATGCATTGTTTTCAGGCTTTTTCATTTCATTGGATTTTGAACATCATCATTTTCCCAAGTATTCCAGTTTGGAATTATTCGAATTTGAAAGGAATGCGCCATGTGCTCCTGCCTAAGAGGTTACTGCAAGTTCGATGGATCGAATGCGCCATAGCTCAGCTTAAAGGAGACCTCCGGATGATTTTCAAATTTTCACATTTGAACATGTATAAATTAGTTATACTTGGTACAGAGTTTCAGGATTTATAATGATTGGGATGAAAAATAAGAATGTTTTCGAAGTTTCTAACAAATTGCTATGAACAAGGATGATGACATGGCAGCCTCACCATGAGAATGCATGAGATGTGGCTCAAGGAAGCAGAACAAAAGAGGAAGGCATGCATAGATTACACACAGGTGAGCTTGCAAGCATGCGGTATTGTAATGGAATGACACTGCTACATTTCTGAGATATGTGAGGCTCTATGTCATCATCTTTGTTCAGTGTAATTTGTTTAAGGTTTTTGAAAGTACTGTTTCTCTGCTCAAGAACCACAATAAATTCTACAAATCTATACATGAAGCTGTTGATTTATGTACTACATGATGTGAAATTATGAAAATCGTCCGGAATGCCCCTTTAATGGCTTGGTTATAGTAAACATGCAGTTTACGCTCGATACAAAGAAATTATTACGTCTTTCACGAGGGGAAAAACACACAAAACAAACAAATAAAAAGCACCCAAGGAAGTATGTTAATAGCCAAATCTTTGAAAAGTAATAAGCAGTTTTGATGAGCGTAAAATTAATTGTCATAATTTTGCTGTCTAACCAGGTGATGACTACATATCAGAGGACCTACTCGTAGTGAATTTGTCTGGGCATACGAGACCTTTCATGTATTTCTATGATTGCATTTTTACTCAACTGAATAATCAATCTTTTTTTTTTTATTGTATAGGGAACATACAAGATATTTGATCAAGTACACTATAATTGACTGTTCGATGTTTCCTGATGCCCCAAAAGAAAGGGTATAGAATAATGATATCTTTGCAATGATTCCTTTAATTCAACTCATTGAGCTAGTTCTTTGATCGATATTTCCAGGATATTAACATGCTGTTTATTCCAGTGCGTGCATTCTTTTGTGTGGCACGCACCTGGGTCTGGCACCTGGTTTTGTGGAAATTTCCACAAGGGTAGCGGGGTGGGGTGTCAAGTTTCTTCGAGCTGAAGAGACTGCATATACAATCTCTTCACTTCTATTTACTGTCATTCATGTTTTCCCCTTATTCTTTGCTGGCAATGAACATTTAGATTTAACTTTATGAAGGTTGATAGCAAATGCTTCTTTCTGTTGTGAGGTGTATGTATTTTCTTTTTTATCATTCTTGGGAGGGGAAAGAAGAGTAAGAGGGAAAATGAAACAAAAAGAAGGGCACGTACACTCAGCATTCACAGGAAGTCATCTTTTACACCAGTATCGTTAATTATCATCACCATCAGGCATCACTCAGCTCATTTTGTCCTTTTCCTATCAACATTTAGAAACACGATCACCATCATCACTCGAGATAAACACCTAGGAAAGTAAATCACAAATACAAAGTATCAACACCTTCCGACAACAACACAACCATTACAAAAGACAACACACAGCACACCGAAGCGGCTGAGATCAAACTCGCTTCGAAATACATAGTATTGCAGCAAAGCGGAGAAATCATCATCACGAAAATGCATATACAGTGCGAGACACTTGAAAGAATTACTTTTATTAAATACTTCAAAGTATAAAGGGAACGTGATATCAAACAGAAGAAATCGTACCAAACGACGCATGAGAAACGACAGAAATAAAACGATAAGTTTAGTAGGCCCTAGCAGAAGTTTGCAGCACTGAAAACTACGCGAAAATAAATACACAGTGGAAACTTGGTATTGCGACGAGATCCTTGGGATCAAGTCAACGATACAAAACATAGGAAATCAATTCATTTGGACCGGAAAAATAGTTTGTTATAAACTTTCTGTTACATGAGATCTCCTTTAAATAGGCCTAGAAATACATCAAATTTCCACGATACACGGGAAAGAAAGTTCGAACGTTTTTCACCTGCACTACTGCAGTGCACATCAACACATGAAGAGAAACTCACCTCGTGCTTGCAGAAAAATGATGCAATAAGGTTGTAAAAAAAACCACACAACACACTATAAATCATTTCGTACTTGGGAGGCAAGGGAAAAGTGGATAAAGAAGAAGAGAAAAAGAAGCAGACAACAGAATGCCTTCGGAACGCCTTCTACCCCGCCTCAAAACAAAATAGGGTATGTGGCTGCAAGCTGGCTACAGTGTGTAGCTACTTGCGCTCTCCCAGCCGGCCACACATGGGGATACCACGCCGATCGATGTAAACATCCAGGGTCCGTGGCAGGGATTCACACGCGCGAAGTTCTGTTCGGTGTACACAGTACGCAAGCAGTGATTTGCGTGTGCGCACACTTTTCTATTCAGCGCTTTCCATATACAGTGCGTATGCATTGCATTAATATCCCAGCCGAGTACAGACAAAATGGCACATAATGCGATGCGCATTTGTCATTTTTTTACCCATTTTTTTTTTCCCACTGTGAATTCGTATTTTTTAAGGACATTTTCATATTTTCATATTCCCTTCAATTTTTCGTAACAAATACGAATTTTTCGGAAAGGATGGCAGCTCTGTAAGACCCTAAAGTTCATAAGAGATCACTGTCAGGCAGAACATGCATAAATATGTACTAAGTTTTAAGACATCTTGAGCCACTTCCAAGATGGAGGAAGAAGTAAAGTTCAGCACTTTCACTTGATCTTTGACCTGACATTTGACCTTTTTGGCAAAGACTTCCCAGAGAATCTCTATTGGGTAATACATATATACACCAAGTTCAAAGAAGAAAAGCCTGCAGGCATTGCATAACTATGAGGGAAATAGTCAAATTTTGAAGATTTGACCTTGACCTTTGACCCAATGACCCCCAAATTCCCTAAATAATCACTGCCAGTCAATACATGCATATATACTATGTTCCATGAAGTAACCTTGAACCATTTACACGATATGGAGAAAAAAGTCAAATTTTAACATTTTCACTTAACCTTTGACCTCATGATCTGAAACTCTGACCAGTGAATCTTAATTGGGTAGTACATGTATACACTACACTAAGTTCCAATACAATATCTTCAGGCATTGCATAGATATGGGGGAAATAGTGAAATTTTGACCTGTTGACCTTTGACCTTAAGCATGTGCACCCAAAAGTTGATAGGCACAACTTCACCCCCTCATACACATACATGCCAAGTTTCATTAGGATACCTTAACCCTATAAAGCCCGAGGGGGGGGGGGGGCACATTGTGCCCCCCTACCAGATTTTCATTTGCCACTCCTTCGCCCTTTATCCGATTTCAACCAAATTTGGTGACTTTTCCTAAAATCCTATTACGAACATTTTGATATATAATTTAGCTATATTTGATGTTTCTGGTTGCCATGGCAACCATAAACTGACAACCATGTCAGTCAGATTTTGCATCTTTTTTCTGTTCCCATTTCATTTAACAGCATTACAGTGTATGAAATGGGTGTTTCTTGGCTGAAATTTGTTGAAGGAGCAAAATTCGAAGTAATTATGGTCCTGGAAAGTTTTTCTTATTATTTCCCTTGTTTTTATGTGACAAAGGCATAAAACAAAAGATATAATAGAGATAATTGAAAACAATGATATTTTCTAAAGATTGCCCTTATATTTTGAGTTATTTTGATTCCTTCACCAAAGTTATGCCTCTGATATCATTAGTTTATCATATTATCAATTTGCAATCTCAAAATTCCAGTATTATGCAAATATGAAATGTCATAACTATACATGTACCCATCCCAAACATTTCATCTCAAGTCTCATAATGTATCACTATGTTGATATGAATAGCGCCCCCATGTGGTGACCTTGAGAAATTTCAACCATAACAAATAATGAAATTCCACTTGCTTATCATTTGTGGCAAATATGAAAATGACTGGTCTATAATAAGACATATATAATGGGGATAAAGAAATTATACAGAAAAATCATGTTTTCAGCATATTTCCTATGTATTTCTTCATATTTTGGTAAATAGCGCCCTCCATGGGTGACCTTGTGAAAATTCAAATGTACGGTAATGTAGAGTATGAGTTACTCTACCCACGTGCCAAATATGACGATGATACATCAAATAATAAAAAAGTTATATAGGGGGGCACAATGTGCCCCCCCTTGGGCCTGCGAGGGGTCAAAATAGCTTGGGCTTAATAGGGTTAAAAGGTTTTTTAGTTACGCTGTCCACAAAATTGATTACGGATGGACGGAAGGATGGAAGGATGGACAGACCGACGGACAACCCAAAAACATAATGCCTCCGGCACCACATCATGGCAGAGGCATAAAAAGTGCCCTTATTCCCATGTACATATGCGTTTGCGCAAAATTTGAAAATGCTCCAATCAACAAATAATTTTACATACCTTTCAAACCTTTTTGAGCATTTTCAAATTTTGTGCAGTCATTCGCGCGTATATGGAGTTGGTAAGGCAGAAATTATAATATTGCATGGAAACAGTTTTTAATTTGACAGATGTTTCTACCAAATTTCAATTCTATTCCAGTTGATATAACATCATAAGGGCCTGTCAAAATTGAAATCTCAAGCATGTGTCAATGGTAATACACAGTGTAAAAATACAAGACATGCGCCAAAATGTGTCTCACCCATTTGCGCAGAAGAAATTGTTTTTTTTTCTAAATCCTGGAAGGTCATTGACCCCGCCTATGACCTTTGACCTTGCAGTGACCTTCAACTCCCCTAGGGACATTTACTAGCCAAATTTGGTTACAAACAGACATGGATAAAAATTAATGAGCCACGATAAAAATGTGCCGTAAAAACTTAAAGTGAAAACTAAGTTTCGGTAAGTGCTTGAGAACCCGTCTAGCACCAATTCATTTTTTCTTGCAATATATCGAAAGAGTCCACTAAGAAACTTACCTGGCTGACGCGGTTTGCCGGAATGATGAGTCGGTTTGGAGTATTTTGGGAAAAATAATAATAGTAGGAAAACCGACTTTTATTCCAGAAGGCTCCAGACTAACTCGGTCTCGGGGAAAAATTCGACCCTACTTCAGACAATTCACACGCAGTTCGTGATCGCCACATTCTACTGGCCACACTGGACTGCATAATACCAAATGAGGCCTAACTGAATGGACAGGAAAGTGCGTGCTATTGTATTACGTAAATCCTGTACAAAACAAAACAAAAATGACAGCGCGCGGTCCTCAGTTGCTGAGACGCGCGGTCTTTGGAGTTTTTGTTGTTGTTTATCAAGCGCCTTCGATTGTTTTAGAGGTGCTTAATAGGCGCACACTAATTTTGCATGCGCGCAAAAGAGGTTTTTGATGCGCGCGTTGTAACAACTCGGACCATTACTGCGAGTAGCCAGAACACGAAGCGCTAGTTTATACAGGCCGCTCCCATAGGACAACACTGTACACAGAGGGACAACCATTACAACTCATCCCGCCGTCATCAAAGCGAAGCCGAGTTATCCCCGAGTCCGAGTTTAGCCTGACCCCGTTCGGGTAAGTAGGGTTGACTGAACCTTTTTGGTTAATATTTCGCATTTTCGTTGTTACCCATCGAATATTTTGTTATAACATCGTTATCCTGCACATTTCCTAAGCATACGTTCACATTTGGGAGCGAAATTTGACAACTTTTGTAGTCGTACCAGAACTTTGTTTGGGCTTTAACATTGGGTCCTAAAAGTCCATTGACCCATCTGTGACCTTTGACCTTGTGATGACCTTCATCTCCCCAAGGGACATCTACCATCCAAGTTTGGTCACAAATGGACAAAGGAGATCAAAAGTTATGAGCCGTAGTTGAAATGCACCATAAAAACTTAAAGGACAAGTTCACCTTCATAAACATAAGGATGGAGAAAATGCAACAATATTAGTAGAACACATCAGTGAAAGTTTGAGGAAAATTGGACAATCGATGCAAAAGTTATGAATTTTTTAAATTTTTGTGTTGGAACCGCTGGATGAGGAGACTACTACAGCTTGTGAGTCATATGCGTACAACAGTATAAAGAAAATATAAAAGAAAATTCAACATACTTTCACTTTTATCGCATAATAAAAGAGCAATTGACTTGCCTCTTTCTAAAGGCAGGGGGAATAATATTACCCATAACATTTATCGGTAACGAGTCAGGGGAATGTGTACTTTTTTCAAAAGATGGAATTTTGTGAAATTCTCTTTATATTTTCCTTATATTGTTGTACGCATGTGACATCTAAGTTATTCATACACTGCAGTAGTCTTCTCATCCAGCGGGTACTGCACAAAAACTTCAAAAATTCATAACTTTTGAACGGATTGTCTGATTTTCCTCAAACTTTCAATGATGTGTTCTACTAATATTGCTACATTCTCTCAATCCTTGTTTATGAAGGTGAACTTGTCCTTTAACATTGGGCCCTAAAAGTTCATTGACCCCTGTCTGTGACCTTTGACCTTGTGATGACCTTCATCTCCCCACGGGACATCTACCAAGTTTAGTCACAAACGGACATAGGGATCAAAAGTTTTGAGCCATAATGAAAACACAACTTGAAAACTTAACCTGTTCCTTACGGGAACCTGGTTTACCAGGTTCCCGTAGGACCAACTGATATACGGGAACCTGGTTTACCAGGTTCCCAAAATGAAGGCAAGGGTGCCTGCTTCAGTGGCCTAAATTCATGTTTCTTTGTGTTAAAATGCTCAGAAAAGTGGGTTTGATAAAAAGATCAGAGTTTATTCTATCAGGATTTGTTCTCCTGCTGTTTAAAAAAAGGGGGGATTTACAGTATTATGTACCTTTTCCTGATTTAGTTTTTTGCTTGTTCTGCTGTAAACTCGTAAGAACATGTACATAAAGATCAAGGCTGAGATCAGTTAGAAATGCGGGTTCGCTGACCCCAGTCACCTCATTCAGGTACCTGGTTTTTATGTAGAACAAAAGATTCTGAGAGCTCATCAGCGCATGCTCTATTCATACCTCGCACCCGATCGATATTTCCATTGTTCACGGGCACATGTAGTTGACCGTAGAAAGGGGGACACAATGAACCGCTTGACTGCCTTCACACAGCTGGATTACCAACCTGTGTGCCTCTCTGTTGACGGGCGAAAAGAATCTCGTTTGGGGGCATTAAAGGCACTCAGAGAATTGCGGAAGGAACCGGGCCTTAAAGTTCATTGACCCCTGTCTGTGTTTGTGACCTTTGCCCTTATGGTGACCTTCAACTTCTCAAGGGACATCTACTTTCCAAGTTTCGTCACAGACGGACATATACAAAAAAAGTTATGAGCCATAATCAAAATGCGACATGAAAACTAAAAACTGGGCCCTAAAGTTCATTGACCCCTGCCTGTGACCTTTCACCTTGAGGTGACTTTCATGTCTGGTAAAATGTGTAACTTTGTATAGCCACTCTTCCCTCTAAGTTTAATTGAAGTTCTTAGTAGCGAGTTATTCAAGTTTTTGTAGCGTTACGAACAGACGACAGACGGACATACGCCGCAGGCGATCCCTTAGTCTCCCGCACCTCCGGTGGGCTCAACAAAAATGGGGAAAAAAGGCATGTAAAATTATAATTGGGATGGACAATGAGTCCTATTTTTTGTTAGATTTTCTGAAAGATGATGAGTTGTAGAATGGTCGTCTGATGGGTCCTCAAGGCTACCAAATTTATTTAAAGTAATCAAATTTCTGCACAGAATTAAATATACACAATTTCATAATGACATCAGATTTAAATTTTTTTAAAGCAAATCTCATCTATCCTTGATAACTTTGTTCCCACATTTCAGTGTTGTAGCTTACTTTATTGTCTATCGAATTCATATTTACATTTTTTTTTAAAATTCAGTGATGTCATCAACATGAAAATAATGAGTGAAGTTACCCTTGTAGAATTTTACCATTGTTTGTATCATCTCTATAGCAGTCAATTTTTTTGCAATGTGACAACTGACATGACTGTGTTCATTGAGCAATAACTCTCTATCCTTCAGTGAATTTCTTCCATATTTCAATATGTTGCAGCTGACACTTTGGGTCATTGGACAATGTCTCTGATCTTTGGATTGAATGTCAAATTCATGTCTACAATTCAGCTGATTGATATGAAAAAGTGATATCCAAAAATAACATCATTAAATTCCAAAACTTGTTGAGCATATCTCACCTATTGTTGACCAATTTTTACACAGATTTTGGTATGTTGTAGCTTACAAAATTCTCCATCAACCGTATAATAAAAGTTTTCAATTTGATGACATTATCAGTGTGAAAGCATCAACTGAATTCTACCCTGTAAAATTTTACCATTTTACTTGGTGTGATCAAACATCATACTTATTTGAGCATATCTCACTTACAGTTGAACCTCTCATATCCGGACAAGTCGGGACCGGGGCTCATCCGGATAAGGGATTTGGCCGGATACGGGAGACTCAATGCTTTATACATGTACATACATACACATGTACTGATGAAGCCCATTGTAGTACCACATGTAGTAATGTGTATACTGCAACCTTTTTTTCCATTGTTACACTCAGTAACAGAACCCAAAATAGAGGTTCGTGTTTGCAAGAATGAAATCATTGTCTTTTATAAATTCTTAGGATGATTTACCTAAATAACTATTAAGAAATGTCTCAAGTAGATCTTGAAAATAAACAGTACGAGTCGACGAAACTACGCTTCAAAATTCGATCATCACGGCTCGGCAAAGTCGACTGTAGGTCGCCATTGTTAGATGGTCTCCCTCTCTCTCTTTGTGTGTGTACTGTGTGTGAACAATTTTTGAGTGTTCAATATCATTCGTTGCTCAGCCAATGACTCGAAACAATGCATGTCTATCTAGTCATATCGACGGCTGTGTGTGGACCTATATGTGGCAATGCGATATGAGAGGACTCGAGCGCATAATCTGTCCATGTTCTTGCGATGATTTGGGGATGTTTGGGGATGTAAAAATGTCTAAAGATAAACAATTTGGAAGGAAATATGTAATTCATGTGTGTTTGTGTAGGAGTTCTCGAGGAGTTGGGAGTCCCCCTTTCCTCCCGTAATTATTATCAAAAAAAAATCACGGCGAGATTGCATCCGTATAATAGAGAGATCCGGATAAAGGGAGGCCGGATAAGAGAGGTTCAACTGTATTATTGATTTAATTCAAAAGAGATTTCCATATGGTATAGCTTGTAAAATTCTCCATCCTAATTTACAATGACAGCTATTTAATTTGATGATGTCAGAGTGAGAACAACAATCAAAGTAAAGCATGTAAAATGTGACCATTGTATGTGATCATGACATCAAATGTCATACTTTTTATGCATATCTCATACATTGCAGACTAATTTTTGGCTAGATTTCAGTATGTTGTAGCTCACTCCTTTTTCTATTGAAGTGCTTTAAATGGATGTCATCACTGTAGAAAAATTGATTAAAGTTAATCATGTAAAATCTATTACAAACCATTTGACTCATCTCTGTGGCAGTCCACTTTTTGAAGTAACAATTCACATGACTTTAATCAGTGAGCAGTAACTCACTTATCCTTTGACAAATATCTTCCAGATTTTGGTGAGTTGTAGCTGATATCTAAGGCTTTTGTAACATGCCCTTTGTGTATTGATGACATGTTGGGATTATGTATAAAATTGGGATTGAAACTGAAGCTTAGGCTTCAAATTAGCAAGGTTTTGTGCAACACTTATTGTGAATAACCAAAACCTGTAGCTTATTGTCTGCAAGATGCCAAGTTTGAATACCATAAAATTCTGTGTGTATGGGGCATCTGTCCATCAGTCACGCCCACACTCTGGGACTTGTCACATGTTACTGTATGGGTATTCCCTTGTATGAAAACTGATTTGTTGGTGATCAGTTCTCAGCAAAATGCATAAAAGCAGGACGTTGTAGGAAGGGATGCTCTAGCATGGAAACTGATTCACCTGTGATCAGTTATCACTAAAGAGTACAGAACCGCACTCATCCGTGTGTTAGCATATGATGGTGTTACTAGCATGTCGATGAGCTGGTACCAGCAGCTTTGAAAGGGCAACTGACCTTCTGGTGCTGTGCTAGAAAGCAAATGCCACGTTGCACAATAACGCTGCAGACATTTAGTGAAAGCTTGAGCTATGTAGTTTTCGAGACAATTACCATTTATTAACCTGTGCAAACTCACATGCACATATTCTCAATTCAATTCAAATGAATCTATTTGGAATTTTCTGCACTGAATATATATTACAAATGAATTACAGTCATTTCTTATTGTTTCAAGACAACAGAACATACAGTGTGCACATCCAAACATAACTGAGATATACGTGTACAGATTAAAGAAAAGAATAAGAGAACACATCAATTGGAAACCACTCGGGATAAAGTGAATCATTATGATCTGACTAAATTATGACACATGTATTGGGAGAGTGAATGCCAAAGACTGTAGTCAAATAAGCATATTAAAAGCTTGAAGATACGACAGCCTTGAAAGAGAAGAAAAAAAGAAAATGGACAAACTATTCATCATGTATATTTATCAGAAAAAAAAAGAAAAGAAAAAAAATAGACACTCTGGCATTACATTGTGAAACCAGTAGTTTTGGAGTTCTGTTTTTATTGTTTAAACTGCGAAGTTAATCTGTATAAGTTGGGTGTAGCAGTATGTTATGTTGTATAAGATGAATGATAGGGTGAATTGGATCATGCCACTAAGTTATAAATCAGGTGTGTGTACAAACCTGAGTGAAAATACACAGAATCATTACTACTGATATTAATAAATTTTGCAGTTGTCTGGTTTGGTTCTCAACCAGTCAGGGCCTGCCACATACAGAATCCACAAGTACAGGATAGACACACACTCCATTGGTCAAGGACCACAAGGAACGTCTGGCCAGACTCCCACGAGTCGTTATCGTCTTGTGTCACCTGGAGACCTGAGCTGTGACAAACCAGCATTGCTCATGAGCGTGCTCAGTTTGCCAGCTCATCTCTTCAGCCTGTCTGAACAGCGTTGCCTTGGGTAATGACAGATAAGAACCCTTGCATGGGTTTAAAAGACAAGGCTTGCCCGAAAGTCAGCCGGCTTAGGGTGGACGTCCACTTGGTCGCGGACAAGCCTACAAAGGGTTGCGGAAGCAAATTCCGTCATTTTAGCATCCTGTCCGTGTCACACGCGGAATAAGTGTGTGAATTGGCTTGTCCTGGGACATTCCTAGGAATGTCCACGGAATGTCCACGGACTGACTGCGGACATTCCTAGGAATGTCCTAGGAATCACTCCGGAAGAGCGCGGAATATGCTAATCGTAGCCAGGTAGCGTGGAAACATCTAGGATTTCACCAGGAATGATTAAGTCATGAACGAGGACAACCAGGATGACTTGCGGACAACAAGAGTTAGATATGCGGACGGTATGCGGAAATAGGGCAAGGTTGTAAATCGGGAGCCGACTTTCGATTTTTCTCATTTGACTGCTAGCCGTCATGGAGGTCACACCAGCAGAAATGCCTTTACCCAACTCCCTAAAAACATGAACATCTGTTTTCTTTCAAGGTTAGTTTAAAGAAATATATTTTAACTCAATATATTTCGTAAACTAAAGTATAATAATTGATATGATTTTGTTTATGTTTTGGTCTCCATTAATTAGTATTATTGTACTGATATACATAAGAACAACACAAACATTCAACTCACCCATAGTACTCGCACAACACTCACTCACATCTTTTTTTCCCTCTAAAGCATACTATTGTAATGTAAAACAAACTAGAAATGTCGCTATGGCGACTTATATGCCTCCGACATAATGCATGATTCTCCAAATAGGAGTATAGTACAATGTCTTCACAATGTGCAATGACAGTTTCACATAACTGTTAAATCCCCATAATTATTACAAAATCCCCTTTATTTTCTCCAAATTTGCAAGAATTGCAGAAAAAGGTACCAAAAAGGAGTTAAGGTTTTAAAGTTGGGGTTTACATTCTCATTCTTGAGCAAGCAGCGCCCTCACGCGACACAAACCACCGAAATCTCTCAAATCCTTGTCAGGAACGTTTTCTGTTAGGAGTGGGATATAGGAGAAGGTTGATAATACAACTTATGCTGTACATTCAAAACCCATGTCATTTTTATGAAACTTGACCAAATTGTAGAAGAAGGATTACTAAATGCAGAAAAGTTGTAAAAACAGGTGGTTCATGTACTCGTTTCTGTGCTAGCAGCACCCCCATGCGGCAGAAATCATCGTAATACCTCAAAATTTGGTCATAAACTTAACCAGGGATACCTTAATGGGTGGGTGCAAGAATCTCATGCTATGCATTCAAAACCCATGTCATTTTCATGAAACTTTCATTAAACTGCAGGAAATGATAAAAATGGTGTTTTTTAATGCTTGTTTTTGTGCTTGCAGCACTCCCATATGTCAGAAATCATTATATGACCCCAAAATCTGGTTAATAACATTTCCTGGATGCCCTGATCAGTTGGGGTTCATGAATCTCATGCTGTACATTCAAAACCCATGTCATTTTCCCAAAACTTTACAAAAATGTAGAAGAAGGGTTACTCAATGCAGAAAAACAATGAAAATAGTTTATGTGCTAGTAGCGTCCCCATGCTACAGAAATCATCGAAAGACCACAAAATTTTTGAAGGAAGGTGTTTTCATGGTGGTGTACATAGCATGTGCTCGGTTTTTCGGTTTACCATGTGTGAGTCCTTAAAAGGACTGTTAGAATGATAGGAGGAAAGAAAAGGTAGGATAAGAGGCCAGAAATTGATTGAGAGTATTCTTTCTGGAGTGTGTGCAGTCCTGAAAAGGACTGTGAACTGGAGAAGGATAGAAGAGCTTAGGAGAAGGACTCGACGTTTCGGATAGTTGACTGTCCGTCCTCAGGAGTGAGAGAAGACAGGAGATGCAGGGGATTAAGTAGGTACGATGCGGACATGGGTGAAGCCGGCGTGGCGGTGGCGGTGTAGATGCGGACGTGGGGGTAGTACGTGTCACGGTCGACGTGTGAGTGGGTGGAGGTTGTAGCGGGAGGTAGTGATGCGTGTCGGGAGAGTTGCGGCCCAGGTCTCAGGTGAATTGGTGCTGCCCTGCCAGCTACTAAGGACACCGTCATCAACCTCAGCCAGCATCTCACCGATACCGAACGCAACGTCCTATCTCTGGGCCCGAATTTCACCGTGGCTCCGAAGAAAGTCCCTTTCTCGGAGATCACCCAACAAGTCTAACCGAAACTCCGATTCCTCACGAAGGCAGCCGCCGACAACATCCGACTCAAAGTCACCCAAGCTCTCTGCGACGCAAACCACCCAAGCCCAACATTACTAAAGAAGAACGCTCAGCCATTAAAGACCTTCGCCACAACAAGTCCATCCACATCCTACAAGCCGACAAAGGCAACGCCACTGTCGTCATGGACAAACAAGACTACGACGACAAGATCCAAGACCTACCTGATGACCTCAACACCTACTCCAAACTCATGAGGGACCCCACTGCCGCTGCCGAAAGAAGAATCAACCAGAAACTTCTCTCTCTTCACAGATTTGACGTACTACCAAAACCTCTCTACTTAACTTCGCTCTCTTCCTCCGCAACCTGCCCCATCCTCTTTGGCCAACTCAAGATCCACAAGCCTCTCACTCCACCCCGCCCCATCATTGCCACCCAAGGTTCCCCTTGCTACAATACAGCCAGACACCTCGCCACCTTACTGCAACCTCTCGTAGGACTCTCCACCCACCACATGACCAATTCCCAGCACTTCGTCGACATCATCTCCAAGACCCAAATTCAGCCATCCAACCTTCTTGTCAGCTTTGATGTAGTCTTCCTCTTCACCAGCGTTCCCGTCAACGAAGCCTGCGAGATCATCAAGCGACGACTCATCTCCGACCCAAACCTGCCAGAACCAAACTCACGATCTGCTGCTAACATGCCTGAACTCCTTCAAATGGCGCACGGACTACTACAAGCAACTACAAGGAGCAGCTATGGGATCCCCCTCTCTCCAACCATCGCCAACATCTTAATGGAATACTTCGAAACTGAAGCACTCCGATCCTCTCCCACTCATCCTTCCTTGTGGCTCCGCTACATCGACAACACCTTCGTCATCTGGCCCCACAGCAGATCCGAACTCGACCTCTTCCTGAACCACCTAAACCAACAGCACCCCAAGATCCAGTTCACCATAGAGATAGAACAAGACAGCTCAATCCTCTTCCTAGATGTCCTTGTCAAGAAGACTCCTTCCGGCTTCCCATCCCACCAAGTCTACCGCAAGCCCACACACACTGACCGTTACCTCCATTACCGCTCCCACCACCATCCATCCGTTGGCAATCAGTGCCCAACACCCTCATCAGACGAGCCTACCAACTCAGCGACCAGGAACATCTACACAAGGAACTCAAGCATGTCACCCACGCCCTCACCACCATCAACCAATACCCAAGACGGAAGATCCCCACACAACCACTAACCAAGAAGACCAATGACAGCGCCCCCATCGACCAAACTCTTGTCACCAACCTGCCAACAACTGTTGTACTACCCTACATCGGAAAGACATCTCACCAACTTCAACGCATCCTCGGAACAGCCGACATCAAAGTCAGACATCGCTCCTCCCACAAGCTGCACTCCATCCTCCACTCTCACAAAGACAAGAATCCAGCAAACAAGCAACCAGGCGTCTACAGCATACCGTGCGAGTACGGCAAAGTATACATCAGGGAAAAAGGCTGCAACTTCGACATCAGACTAAAAGAACACGAGACCTGCCAACAACTCTGTGACTGGGAGAAATTAGCCATCTTAAAGCACGCAAATCAAGAAGACCACCGCATCGACTGGAACAACAGCCAACTCATCTCTTCCATCCCACAATGGCACTTAAGAAGAATCAGAGAGCCCATAGAAATCCACAGACACAACACCGTTCCTCAAGACACTGGCCTCCACATCAACAACATCTGGTTCCCGATTCTACACAAGACCCATCTCAACACACCCGCCACCCAACATAGCTCCCAGCAGCACCAATTGACCCGAGACCTGGCCCACAACTCTCCCGACACGCATCACTACCTCCCGCTACAACCTCCACCCACTCACACGTCAACCATGACACGTACTACCCCCACGTCCCCATCTCAAATGTCCAACTCAAATGTCTATGAAGGTGAACTTGTCCTTTAAAGGACAAGTTCACCTTCATGGACATGTGGGTTGAGTGAATGCAGTAATATTAGTAGAACACATCAGTGAGAGTTTGAGGAAAATCAGACAATCTGTTTAAAAGTTATGAATTTTGAAGTTTCTGCTCAGTTACGGCTGGATGAGAAGACTACTATAGCTTGTGATGTCACATGAGTACAACCATACAAAGAAAGATTAAAGAAAATTCAACATATTTTCACTTTTCTTGCACAACAAAAGAACACTTGACTTCTCTCTTTCAGAAGGCAGGGGGTATAAATATTACCCTTAACATATGTCAGTAACAAGTCGAAGAAATGTGTACTCTTTTCAAAAAGTAAAGTTCTGTGAAATTCTCTTATTTTCTTTATGTCGTTGTACGCATATGACATCATACACTGTAGTACGGTAGTCTTCTCATCCAGCAGTGACTGTGCAGATACTTAAAATATTGTAACTTTTGAACGGATTGTCCGATCTGCCCCAAACTTTCACTAATGTGTTCTACTGATATTGCTGCATTCACTCAATCCACACGTATATGAAGGTGGACTTGTCCTTTAAATGAACGGTAGCGGCGGCGTGAACACACTCCCCGACCCGACTGCCTACGTTCCTGCGTGGTGCACAATGCATGCAGTGCCGATGTTTAAGCTCGGGCTGATGAAGACGCATTAAGGTTAGTACTCTATTTTGCATATTAGCTGGCTATTCTGCAAATAAGTCCAAGATTTCTTTGGCTTATTTTCCGATAGGAATAGTGTGCTTTTTCGGTCTTCATTGCAAAATTAGCGTGCTATTTTCTGATCGGGCAAATTCTTTGGATCAGAAATAGCAGGCTACTCTTCAAGCTCGAGCTGATGAAGACCCACCTCCTGACATATTCTTGTTTTTGTTTCCCTTTCTTGCAGTTGCAGGTGAAAGTGATAGTGGAGGAAGAAAAGTAATGAAATGGGAGTGATAGGCCCATGTACACTTGCTTGGAAAAATTGTGATTTTACTAAAATCGCGACATTTGGGTGCAAGTTGCTAAGCAACTCCACCCAAACGCCCTCGAAACATTGCAAGAAAAATCACCAGCTGGAGTGCGATTTTTTGAAACATCGCAATGTTTGAGGCGAAGTTAGTGAGTGTAAACCCAAGATGCAGAAATATCACGATTTTTCATCACGTGACTTTCGGTATCGGATTGCACCGGGAGTTTACGTGCGCTCCCAATCCCTCTTTGGAACGTGGAGAGAGGACGTCGGTCAGACGTCATTGGCCAGAGTATGAGAGTACAGGATTAAACGGCCGATTCTCGGCTCGTGGTCTCTCACCTCCCTCACTCTGATAAAACTAGTACATGTACGTGAAAACTAGTAGCAAACCTATGTTAGTTCTCCAACCACGTATCATCACCCCATGACGACTTAACAAAATAATGTTCTCCCAGAAATACGTTGATTGTGGGAGTGCCCATACTGCTCTCGGTATGATACGTTGTTTGTGGAATACAGGAGTACGTAACAAGTGTCGGTTTGTCTCACCTCCCTGGTTAAACAATGGTGAGTTCTTGCTGTCGCCTGATAAAATACCAGTCCTAACTTCCAAGTCCTACTTCTCACTTTCGTCATATCGGCGAAATTTCATGATCATCCTGAATGCTGCTTTCATCAACTTTTCCATACTTCAATGAAGTTTTACACACCTACTACGTATGTGATCTAGTATAGCAAGCTATATAGTCTTACCATAAGTAAACACTCCCGAGAAACACAAATTTATGTGTGCATTGTACTGATAAAAAGCCCTGGCTCAACGTTCCAACCAGCTAGCTGTGAACAAAATATACTGCACTGCAGTGAAAACGAACAGAATAGCCCGCGCTTCCACTCAGCTACCGTGTTGAAGAGAGGTAAATTACACAAGCGCACTACCGACCAAAAATTAGTGATGTTTCATGAAGCTCAAACTTCGCATGCTTTTGCGCAAGTGTAAATGGTGGAACCAAAATGTCGTGATTTTAAAAATCGCGATGTTAGTA
Source organism: Diadema antillarum (assembly GCF_040938485.1). Taxonomy (NCBI): domain Eukaryota; kingdom Metazoa; phylum Echinodermata; class Echinoidea; order Diadematoida; family Diadematidae; genus Diadema; species Diadema antillarum. The sequence continues at coordinate 208,236 of NW_027272756.1, forward strand.
GGTGTAAATGCGGCTATTGACATTAGTCTGTCCTCCATAGGAAAACTAAAATCTTGACATGATAGCATTGATTGTAGTTTGCATTTGTTGGTTGTTGCAGTGGTTGGTATGTTGTCAACTGTGGCGATGTACCTCGAGTACCCTACCCCCGAAAAAGGAAGCAAAAACAAAACACTAACTAGAGCACTCGCACAGGAGACCCGTTCGAGCACATGTATCCCCCGAACCCGTCTCCCATACCCCATCCGGATTACTTTTTAGGCCAGAATGTTGTATAATATGGCAACTTTCGCAGGATACAATAAAATCCGACGAGAAATGAGGCTAGTACATAGCACATACAAGGAATATGACATGTCATCCTATAAAAGTTTGAACAATGAGAGCAATGAAAACTTTTGTTACCTAGAATAACTCACCACAAACCTCAATAGCAAGTTCGAGTAAAATCCGACAAGAAATGTGGCTGATAGAGCATGCACAAGGAATGTGACTGGCATCCAAGTTGGAGCACTGAGGGCACCACCACCACAAACTGTTGTGTCCTACATGTACATGTAAAATGACCATCCGTTCACCGATCCTTAGCAAGACTGAATAAAATTGAACATAATACTTATTTAAGACATTGAAGTTATATAACCTAGGTGATAATTTAATCAAATGGATTAAAACCTTTTATAATGCAAGGTGCAGCTGTATTATCAATAATGATTTCATGACAAAACGTTTCTCCTTATCTAGAGGAATATTTCAAGGATGCCCAATCTCGCCATTACTTTTTCTCTTAGCTATTGAGCCTTTAGCTATCTCCATACGAAACAACCCACTGATTAAGGGTATCTCAGTAGGAGACTCGCACAAAAAACTAAGTATATTTGCAGATGATACAATATGTTTTCTAGATGGTACACTATAAAGTTTTGTGAATCTTTTTCACACATTGGAAGTTTTTTCGAAATTCTCAGGATGCTAAGTCCATATGAGTAAATGCGAAGCAATTCATGTTGGAAATAAAGAAAATGTTAAACACGAGCCATTCTGCGAGGAAGGTCTGTTTTGGCGCACTCAAACATTCAAGGCCTTGGGCGTCAACTTTTCTTCGAAACGTAAATCTCTATACGATCTTAATTTTGTGCCGAAATTACAAAAGTTGGAACAGACTTTACACTGCTGGGGTCATAGAGGTCTGTCTCTGATAGGTAAAATAGCAGTGATTAAGGCTCTGATTCTGCCTCAACTGTTACATTTATTTTCAGTCCTGTGTATCTCAATACCTAAGTCTTTTTTTCAAGAAACTCAATACGATGTTATTTAAATTTATCTGGAATAACGGTAACGATAGGGTTAAGCAGGAATTTCTGCTTAACAGTTTTGAGGATTGTGGTTTGTGTATGACCGACCAAGAAACTTATGCCTGTGCACAAAAAATGACTTGGGTTAAGCTGTTACTTGACCCAGAACATAACAGTTTTTGGAAAGCAATAGAGTTGGAATTTCTACTCTCTCTTAATAATGACCCTGGCACTCTATGGGTGGCAAACCCTCCAGAATGTGTCCTCAATAAATTATTGAACTGTCAAGTGAAGGAGTCATTAGTAACCTGGTATAAATACAGATCAAATGTTCTGATCGACCTCGGTTTGAACAGTTTCCACTTGCAAGAATTTTTATGGTGGAACAAGAAAATCCGGCTGAAACATCGACCATACTTTTATTACCCAGTCTGGTTTGAAAGAGGTGTTTGTCGTATTTCAGACTTATTTCAAGGTAGTCGTGTGAAATATTTGAAGAGCTGGTTATAGAATTCGATTTACCAATTCGTGACAGAAGAAAGTATGAAAGCCTTTTGAATGGCATTGAGTTGTGTTGGTTTGATGATAACTGTGAAGTTGATGAAAGTATTTACAATAAGATTGTTAGAGATTTATTGAAGGTTAAAAAGATTCCACGGCACTCTTACAAAATTTTGCTACAGAAGATTATACCTTCAAAAACGGAACTAAAATGGAATGAAAGATTAAATGAGAAGTTAGAAGAATCAGACTGGTCAAAGTATCATGTTGAAAATTTTAGATGTTTTATTGAAACACAAATTTGATCTTTTTATTTTAAGATCTTTCATAATGCTATTGGCATCAATGATTTTATGTTTAGAATTAAAAAGATAGAATCCCCGAACTGTTATTACTGTAAGGAGTCACCAGAGACGTTACTTCAGCTTTTCGGTACATGTCCAGAGATTCTGCCACTCTGGCAAGAACTGATATCCCTCATAAGAAAGAAAACAGGTTCTCACGACCTCTCTTTGACCAATAAGATGTTTGGAATTCATAACGACGAGATCCATGATCAGGGGATAAACTGTTTGTTTTTGTATTTGAAATTTTACATTTATAGATGTAGATTTCAGAAAAATCAACCAAATTTTCATGCCTTTATTGTGTTTATGAAATATAAAATAAAGATCGAGTATAAAAAAGCACAGAAACGAAATAAGTTAAATGCCCACTTCAAGAAGTGGTCCTTCTCAATACACGATGTAAATCAAGTCTGACCTCAACCTTCTTGTTCAGTTCTCACATGTTAAGATTTCAGAAAAATCAACCAAATTTTCATGCCTTTATTGTGTTTATGAAATATAAAATAAAGATCGAGTATAAAAAAGCACAGAAACGAAATAAGTTAAATGCCCACTTCAAGAAGTGGTCCTTCTCAATACACGATGTAAATCAAGTCTGACCTCAACCTTCTTGTTCAGTTCTCACATGTTAATACTATATAGCAACTAAACTACATATGTTTCATTTTACAATTCTCTTGTGTTACTAGTCTTGTGCTTCAATCCTTTCGTTAGAAACTGTGCACTATTTTTGTTAATATGTTACTTATCATTCTTCTCGTATCATTCTATGTTATACACTGTATATACGTTAATAAAAACAAAAAGATTAAAAAAAAAGTCAGAATAAAATCCCATGAGAAATGAGGTTACATGTAGTATAGCACATACAAGAAGTATGACATGGCATCCTTAAAAGACGGAACAATGAGGGTGCTGTCAATGGAAACTTTTGTTACCTAGAATAACCCCCCACAAACCTCCATAGCAAGTTTGAATAAAATCCGACAAGAAATGTGGCTTATAGAGCATATATACAAGAAATGTGACATGGCCTCCAAGTCGGAACACTGAGGGCGCCGTCACCACAAACTGTTGTGTCCTTCATGCATAAAGGATGGAACAAGCGAGGGCGCCACCACTAAAAACAATAGAGGCATCTTCATTTCACTATAATGCACGTTTTTGCCAAATTTGAAGAAAACGTGATAAGAAATGTGGCTGATAGAGCGCAACACTGAGGGCGCCATCACCACAAACTGCTGTCCTTCATGTAGAATGACTACCCATACACCTCCTTAGCAAGTCTGAATAAAATCCATTGAGTAACAATAAAATTATTGCATAAATAAGCACTTTTGCAAATTTTGACATGATCAGTATGACCTTTGACCCTGTAAAAGGTGGAACAGTGAAGGCAGCATTATCAATAGGTGTAGGTGTATAGATTTGACTATGATACATTTACATACCAAAGTTGAAAAAAAAATCGGTCAAGAAACAAGGCCAGTATCGCACACACAAGCAGACCCTGTTAAATTTACCTTTTCATGTATATAGACAGAACAAGTGAGGGCGCCACCACCAAAAAATATAGGCATCTCCATTTCACTATAATGCACGTTTTTGCCAAATTTGAAGAAAATCTGATATGAAATGTGGCTGATAGAGCGCAACACTGAGGGCCCCATCACCACAAACCTTTGTCCTTCATGTAGAATGACCACCCATACACCTCCTTAGCAAGTCTGAATAAAATCCATTGAGTAACAATCAAGTTATTGCATAAGCACTTTTGCAAATTTTGACATGATCGGTGTGACCTTTGACCCTGTAAACTTAGGTGGAATAGTGAGGGCAGCATTATCAATAAGCATAGGTGTATAGATTTGACTATGATACATTTACATACCAAATTTACAAAAATCAGTCAAGAAACAAGGCCAGCGTTGCACACACAAGCAGAACGTGTTAAATTTACCTTTTCATGTATAATGACGGAACAAGAGAGGGCGCCATCACCAAAAAGCGCTCACAAGAAAATCTCTGCAGCGGACGCGGACGCTGCGCAACGAGGCCAAATCCATAGTATCCTCCGAACTCTGTTCGGGGGATACAATAATGCCTCCGGCACTCTTCGGGCGGAGGCATAAAAAGAAAACCATGAAACAGCTGTTATCAACATTTGATGACAGGGTTTCAGAGTGGAGCAGAATAAGATTAATTTTTGAAAAAAAAAATCATTTGTGTCATGAACATTTGGAAAAGGATAACTAGAAATGTCGCTTTGGCGACTGGTATGCCTCCGCCATAATGCATGATTTTCCCAATAGGTCTAGATACAAATTGTAGTACATGTGGACAATGTGTGATTACATTTTCACAAAATTGGCAAAATATTGAAATGACAAGTTTGTCACAAATGTGTGGAATGTTCACCTTCCTTGACCTAGGTTTAATTGGATGAATAGGAGAGCATGTATCTAGGGATTTAAGGACTTTAACTTGACTTTGACCCATTCATACATTTAGGCATTGAGTAATTTTCAAGGTACAGGTGTGGAGAAAAAGTGCAATTTCTGAATTGAATAGTAAATTGTTACCATTTTCATCTGGCCCTTGACCCTAAAATTCATAAGATAATCACTTTCAGGTAGAACATGCATAATATGTACTAAGTTTCAAGATAACTTGAGCCACTTCCGAGATATGGAGGAAAAAGTTAGTTCAGCACTTTCACTCGATCTTTGACCTTTTGACCTTTGAGGCAAAAAAAGAAGAAAAAAAAAACTTTCCAGAGAATTTCTATTAGGTTACACATGCATACACTAAGTGTAAAAAAAAAAATAACCCTGCTGGCATTGCATAAATATGAGGGAAATAGTAAAATTTTGAAGTGTTGCACTTGACCTTTGACCCCATGAACCCTACATTCTCTAGATAATCACTTCCAGTCAGTACGTATATACTATGTTCCATGAAGATACCTTGAACAATTTTCCAAGGTACGGAGAAAAAAAAAGTTTTACCCAAAAGTTGATAGGCACAACTTCACCCCCTAATACACATACATGCCAAGTTTCATTAGGATACCTCAACAGGTTTTGATAGTTACCTTGTCCACAAAATTCATTACGGACGGACGGAAGGACGGACGGACGGACAACCCGAAAACATAATGCCTCCGGCACCACTTCGTGGCGGAGGCATAAAAACAAGAGACCCGGGGGTCATGCACTCACCTGAGCATCGAAATTTCACCTTCCATGCATTCTTGCACACTCTTACCTGAGAACATTGGAAATTTAGGTCTGCATATGGATTCCCCCCCCCCCCCAATTCCAGGGTGGGGGGCAGGCAGCCCTGGATCTGCAATGAACAAACTTGGAACTAGAGTCATCAATGTACAAACTCATGGTATTAACTTTGCTTTATCATTTCTGGTTCTAGAGTAGATTTTAAATATTCCTTAATGTGTGTGTGTGTCCCACGAGGGACATGGTGCCCATTTGAAGGAATTGAGATTCTATCCCCCTAGGGATGCTACCTGCTAAGTTTGGTCAAAATTCATCTTGAGGTTTTCAAGAAGAAGATACATGTACAATTCAGGCCCCATTACAACTGTAGGACTTCTCCCTATCCCATCTCCTGGGTTCCAAGGGAGGGGGGGGGGGGGGGGGGGAGGGGGCACCCCTCATTCCGCAAACCCAATGAACAAATTTGAAACTACAGTCATCAATGTACTAACTCATAGTATTATCTAAGCCCTATCACTTTTGGTTCTAGAGAAGATTTTTTTTTTTAAATTCCTTAATTTTAGGGGGTTTGGGCCCCCTGGGGGCCCCCAGGTGGACCATGGTGCCCATTTGAACAAATTGAGATTCTATCCCCCTAGGGATGCTACCTGCCAAGTTTGGTGAAAATCGGTCATGGGGTTCTCAAGAAGAAGATGAAAGTGTAAAAAGTTTATGCACGACGGATGAAGAGCAAAAGAACAAATTGAGATCCTATTCCCCTAGAGATGGTACCTACCAAGTTTGGTGAAAATCAGATACGGCGATCTCAAAGTGAAGATGAAAATGTACAATTTAGGCCCCATTAGGACCCCTCCCCACCCCCTGGGTCCCAAGGGGGGCACCCTTGATTCCCCCATGAACAAACTTGAAACTACAGTCATCAATGTACTTACTCATAGTATCAACTAAGCCCTATCACTTCTGGTTCTAGAGAAGAAGATTTTGAAATATTCCTTAATTTTAGGGTGTTTGGGCCCCCTTGGGGCCCCCCAGGTGGGCCATGGTGCCCATTTGAACACATTGAGATTCTATCCCCCTAGGGATGCTACCTGCCAAGTTTGGTGAAAATCGGTCATGGGGTTCTCAAGAAGAAGATGAAAGTGTAAAAAGTTTATGCACGACAGACGCCGGATGAAGAGCGATCGCAATAGCTCACTTGAGCCTTCGGCTCAGGTGAGCTAAAAACCAACATATCTTCACAATTTGTATGTATGCAAAAAATGGATCAGTTGAAGTTGTTTACTGAGTGACAAAATACTTGCTTGTAAGCGCACTTGTCATTGTTAAGTGCGTGCGGCAAATGCTTGTTTATTGTGACATCACTGACCAATTTGTGCAGCTACGATGCACACAAACATAACTGAGGAACGTCTTTAACTTGTTGTAGACAGTATGTACACACATCAGTTTTAGGATCGGAGCTCCAAGGTTAATATATAAGTCATAGGCATTTAACTAAGAGGCTGCTATTAATAAATTAAAAGAGATGTTTTTTCTCTTATAATCTGTGAATCTACGCAAATTCGCGTTTTTTCCTTTTCCATTGAGTTTGATATCAATAAATGATTGGTTGACACATGGACTGCCTGGTTAATTCTGTACCGAAGTGCCCCAGTTCTTATAGACATGTAGGTAAGCTCCATTTACAGTGGGGAATGGTGCCATTCGCACAGATATATCATATTCGACCACCCTAGCAATTATCCCTGCCAATTTGAGTGAAAATCTGACCATACCTTTTCAAGAAGATAAAAATATAAAAATTGGCCCCATTTTGGTTCCCCCTTCAGCCTATCCCCTAATCTAACACAAACAAACTTGAAAGTACAGTCACTAATCACTAAGGAATCAGTGAAAACCTGTCATGTGTTTTCAAGAAGATGAAAATGTAAAAACTTCATAGCTCACTTGAGCCTTTGGCTCAGGTGACCTAAAAAAAGAAAGAAAGAAAAAAGAGAACTCTCATAATCTGATTTGCCACTAGCCTGAAAATAGCATTTTGAGACGATTCAGCTAATTTGGGGTTTTAATTGTGTTCTGACAGAATTATCCCTTCACATCTATACCGGGTGTCCCAAAACAAGCGGAACGGTGGATTTTCAGTACCTTTCGTTCTAAAAGTGATATATTTTTTGACATCATTAGAAAGAGCATCGTCAGCAGAAGACCATGATACCAAAATCATTAAATTTGGTTCAGTACTTTTTATTCTACGCCAATTCATGTAAATGCAGTCATTTTCAATTTTTTGCGACTTATGAGATAATAATTTGGGTGCGACACGCGTTCCATACGGTGAATTGTGTGAGCTCGTTGATCCATGCGAACAAAAGATAACGCTTTCATACTGGGCGCGCACACACACACACAGACACACACAAGCACTGTTTTTTCCAGGCCCGCGCCCAATGTGAAAGTTGTATCTTTTGTTGACGTAGATCACCGAGCTTACACAATATTCACCGTATGGATCGCGTGTTGCACTCAATGTATTATCTCATAAGTCCCAACACGAGACCCGCAGGTCTAGCGCTCACCTGAGTATCGCAAGTTCACCTTTCACGCAGTCACTAATCTAAATAATTCACAGCTCTACTAAAATTTGACCAGGCATTCTCAAGTAGAAGATGAAAATGTACAATAAGGGCCCAATTTTTTAAAGATTCCTTAAGTTGGGGGGATTGGGGCCCCCTGGGGCCCTCTGGGTGTGGCATGGTGCCCATTTTGATAAACTGAGATCCTGACCCCCTAAGGATGCTACCTGCCAAGTTCGACGAAAATCCATCATGAGGTTTTCAGGAAGAAGATGAAAATGTACAATTCAGGCCCCTATTTGGACCTTCCCACCCCACCCCCTGCCCCCAAGAGGGGCACCCCTGGATCTGCTATGAACAAACTTGAAACTACAGTCATTAATGTACTCAATCATAGTATTATCTTAGCTCTATAACTTCTGATTCTAGAGAAGATTTTAAAGATTCCTTCATTTTTTTTTTTTTTTTTGGGGGGGGGGGGTTTGGGCCCCCCTGAGGGCCCCCTGGGTGGGGCATGGTGCCCATTTTAAAAATTGAGATCCTAACCCCCTAGGGATGCTACCTGTCAAGTTTGGTGAAATTGGGTCAAGGGGTTCTCAAGAAGAAGATGAAAATGTACAATTTAGGCCCCATTAGAACCCCTCCCCACCCCCCTCCCCTGGGTCCCAAGGGGGGCACCCCAGATTCTGCCATGAACAAACTTGAAACTACAGTCATCAATGTACTAACTTATAGTATTAACTTAGCTCTATCACGTCTTGTTCTAGAGAAGAAGATTTTTACAGATTCCTTAATTTTGGAGGGTTTGGGCCCCCTGGGGGCCCCCTGGGTGGGGCATGATGTCCATTTTAACAAATTGAGTTCCTAACCCCCGAGGGATGCTACCTGCCAAGTTTGATGAAAATCAGTCTTGGGGTTTTCAAGAAGAAGATGAAAATGTAAAAAGTTTACGCACGACGGACGACGCACGACGGACGACGCACGATGGACGCCGGACGAAGGGCGATCGCAATAGCTCACTTGAGCCTTTGGCTCAGGTGAGCTAAAAATCCGGCGAAATTTGAAAATGACTGCATTTTCAGAAATTGGCGTGAAAAAAAAGTACTGAACCAAATATAATGATTTTAGTATCATGGCCATTTGGCATCATTCTGCAGAAGATGCTCTTTCTAGTGATGTCAAAAAATATATCACTTTTAGAACGCAAGTTACTGAAAATCCACCGTTCCACTTTTTTTGGGACACCCGGTATTTCAAGATTAGAAGCACAAAATCCAACATGGGCAGTGTTATAAAGGCTTTTTACACTTTTTTTACAATTTTTGCTTAGTCCCGTACCAACGGTGGGGCTAAGGGGGGGTCTTAGCCCCACTGTTGGTACCGGACTTTCCTTAGCCCACTTTCTGTTTACACTCGTTTTTGCCAAAGTGGGCTAGTCCCATCAATAGTCCCGTACTATCTGGCCCTGGCTGGTTCCAAATGAATGAGTGTAAACGGAACGAAAAAATAATCTGGGGCTAAGCGACGGAGACGAAGTCCGACCCCCACTGACCAATCAGAAACGAGATAATCAAGTGCCTATCTCAGTGAATTTAAAAACCAACATGCTCTGCTGGTACGATTAACCTTTTTCTGCTCATGCTCAAAGTGGAACCCCAAACTGGCTTATTGCACCTCATCTTCTCTGATCATCCTGACAGAGGTTGCAATGGCGTTTAAAATTCCAGTTCTGTTTCACACACAATATAGGGTGACTCAGTGCACTTGAACAGACCCTGGAGCAGAATGAAAAACCTTGCATTTCTCAAAAGTAGCCTAGTGGTATGTTTATTTTCTGTCATTATTTTGGTAGATAAGGAACATCAATTAAAGCCACAAATCTGCTATTTCAGAGTTTGATGTGAACTAAGAATCCTACCTGGCATCTTTTTGAGGGCTTTGTGATGCAGGGTCACAGTTGGATAGCTCCCAGTTTTCAGAACATAACCATAAGGATGTCACCCAAATATCTCATTTCCACAACCACATAAGGCCTCTAACGTGAGAAGTGAAATATGACATTGCAATGGGGACCCCATTTCCAATAAACCTATTTTTCAATTTTGTAGCCGCGCACACTTCGTATCATCAAAGTATCATGCACACATCCTCTTTCTTTGCAGAATCTCCTCCTTTGTCAATAGATTGATACGGTAATTCTTGAAATAATTATTACTTGTAGATATGATTAAAACTAGAGTGAATCAAAAATAATTCTATGTAGTTTTACATTTTCTAATTTTCTAAGGGAGCATTTATCTATATCATGGGTTTGTAAGTCTATTTTGCAGAGGGGCAATTCTGCAAAAAATGTCACTTTTCCTAAAAATCCTAAATCTGCTATGATTTGAAAATATATGAGCTACAGGGTCAAATTTAGTATCATATGCTAGAACTTGTCAAGTCCTTTCATTTGAGTGGTACTTTGATACAATTAAAGTGCATTTAGGGAAGGGATATTTATTCTCACTAGCATTCTACCGCGGGATCCCGCAAAGTTGCGGTAGGACGATTTGCCGAACGCGTAATACACGCTGAACGTTTTTTTCCTCGCGCAGCTTCAAGGGAAAAAAATGAATTGCCATCGTGCGGAGGAACGCCGTAGGACGCTGATCGTCCTGCCGTGGTAGCAACGGGCATGATTTATTCTTTGTGTGCACGCAACTACGGACAGATACTGAAGTGGTGCGCGCACATCCTTTCCCCGTCGGCTCTGTGGAACAACGTGACGTTTGAACGACTTGCTGGCCAAGCAGGGAATGCATGCACGATACACTTGTACACTAGCGCTGAAAATCTAGTACATGTGTCATGTTGCAGTGTGTATTTGGGCGGCTCATATGTCTCAGGGATAGAAACAGTGTGCTTCAATTTCTGAGTTCTCACGATCGTGAACATACACACTTTCTTTCGATCTCAACATCAGCAAAACTGTGTTTGACTTTTTTGCACTTCACAAATTCTCTGAGCTCTGTCCAGCACGATTATGACAAAGTTTTGTCAAAACTTTCTTTCAAATCACGCTCAGCAAAACTGTGTGTGATTTGTCTACAATCTAGCAAATTCTTTGGGGTCTCTCCAGCACGATCATGACATTTTTATTTTATTTTATCTTTCTTTTTTGTTCGATCACACGTTCAGGAAAACTGCGTGTTAATTTTTTTTTCTTTGAGTTTTGTACAGCACGATCAGGACATGTGAAGTAAACTTCATTCTATCACACACTTTCTCATACTAGTAGTAAGTTGGGGAAGCGTTTTGGAACAAGGAGAAAAAAATGCTTGACCGAATCGGGCAAGCAAATTATTTTGCAGCCATCCTTTTTCCCCACATTTTCCCTTCAACAAACCCATAAAATTAAGCATACAGAAGCTCAAACTAATGACTGTTTAGTGCTGCCACGTAGTTTCAACAACTTTCTAACACTTACTTTTTGATGCAACACCAACACTTGAGAGATCGCTATCGGAAGCACAAGGAAGTTGTACTTGAATATTCCATTGCAATTTGTGTGTGAATAATACTCTGTAGTGACAAAGCCCAATATTTTGGGAGTTAAAGTACTGGCAGTAAAAGTAGCCACAGCAGAGGAAACCTCATAAACAGCCATACAGTAACTGTTTGTGCACGTGTCCGTAGAGCACGCAGTGAGGAATTCGGAGAAACAAAACAGAATGCAGTCACGTAGACAAAGTTGTGAACACCAACTTGACCAAGAAGGAAAACATGAAAAATCCCAAGGTGGCAATGTGCCAGACTTGGGGAAGGGTGGGGCGGGTAGAATATAGAGCATTCAACAAAAGGAAACTGCGCGCACTGGTGCATTCCTGGAGGTTATAAACAGTCTGGGGCCTGGGGATGGACAGGTAGGGAAAGCAAGTCGAACACCGAGGGCGAAGACCAAGGATGTCAAACATTTTATACGATTCCTTATCACAGGTTATTTTTCTTTTTCCTCTCATTTCTTATCTGTATGATCTTTCATTTATCGGTAAAAAAAATAGTAATTGATGTCAGGATTTTAATAACTTTCTGTTCGTTTCTCACAGTTTACAATCCGAAGGTTTTTTTTTTAATAAAGAAAAAAAAATGAAAGAGAGAAAAAAGTTTTGGTTTTCCAAAGGTTCGCTTTACCAAATATCAAAAAAGAAGAAGAAAAGTTTATTATGAAGGTTTGTTGATTCGAAAGCGAAACACAATGTGTAATTCTGAAGATTCCTCAATCCCGAAACCAATAGGCCCTAAGTTTCGTACCATGCAGACCTTCACATGATAATTCGTTTTAAGATCAACAAACTTTTTTTCAGATTTACAAACCCTGGGAATAATGCCACATTAATATTTGTATTAACGAACCCTTACATTTTCTTTAACATAGATCTAGAGATTTTGCGTGTTTTAGATTCGAAATAATGGGGTCATCCCACGAGACCGACATCCACGACTCATACAGCCAACGAGTTCGACATTGAAAACTGGTCCATGAGTCATACAGGTCACGAGTCATACAGCCCATGCGTTCAACGCTAGGCAAATGAAGTTCACGAGTTCGACACTCGGTTAAAACGGCTCACGCGTTTGACACAAAATAAAAACAGCCCACAAGTTCGACGGATACAACACGGGATTTAATGTGTCGGTCTTGTGGGCCTTGTTTCCTTATGTTAAATGGGTTATTCAAATACTGGTTATTGATTGGCTAAACACAGTCATGTGATGGAGGCGCATTGGTTATGTTCGCCCATGGGTAGAACATTTTTGTAATGTTCTCCCATGGGGAAAACATTTTCACGTAACAAATGATAAACGATACCAAACGATTGAACGATCATATTTTCACACAAACGATAGGATAAATTTGCCTATTCCAAAATGTGAAAAAGCAGATGACCGATAACTGTAATGCGTGCGAAAGTGTGATGATTTGACTAACCCATAGGCCTAATATAACAGATGATGACTTTTGTTGTCGGGAACATCTACCAAACATTTCACCATCAGGGTTTGAAATGCTATTTCGGGAGGCTGTAAGTTCGACTTCGTCTCGGGACTTATAACCTCCCTCAATAGCATTTCAAACCCTTCGGGTGGAGCATTCGGTATTTTCCCTCCCCCGCCAGTGGACACCATTTTATGTCAAACTCACGGGCTGTATGACTCGTGAGCTGTATGACTCCTGGACTGTATATATGACTCGTGGGTGTCGATCTCGTGACGTGCACCTGAAATAACGAAACATTAGATTTCCCTTTCAACGGAATAATGAATACCGTGCAAAGAAATCAACCATTTTAAACTAAAAGATATACTTATACTTCTTACGATTAATATTTCAACGTTTTCTATACCTCCTTGTACAAGGTATCACTCACTGCTATATGAATAATCATCGATAAAAAGTAAACAATGTCGAACCATGTGGTTAACTTGTCTTGTCTTAAAGATTTTGTCTTTTCTTGATTATCCCTAATATTCCACAGGTTCGATAATGATAAAATAAAAAATTAGAGGAAGAAAGATCAAAGATTCCTTCATTTAATAACGAAAATTGACTCGGCATACTGCAAGTTCATTTATCCGAAAAAGTTTCGTATGACGAATCTTATTTCATTGCCAGAGAAACGAACCTTCGGAATAATGCCACAAGTGGGATAAACGAACCTTGTTGATATTTTCGGATTGACAAACTTCTAGTTGGCACTGGGAATCTGGGTGTATCGGATTTGCAATAACGAACCATCAGCATAACGAACCTTCTTTTTTTTGTGATGTCGAAAAAGAATGAAACTGATTTCTTACCTCAAAGATTATTCTTTTCTGAACTTTCTCCCAATGCCCGAGTAAAAAGAATGATTAGAGCATGTTACTCTGAAAGTGCTTTATTCCAAAGGTTCGTGAATCCGAAAATGAATCATATTCACACGGCCTATTAAATTCTCCGAAGGTTTTTTCAATTTTCTGATGGTTTGATAGTTCATCAAATATATATATACACTGAATATCATAATTATAATCATACAGGCCAATTATATGGATGCTGTCCATTATTCTAAAGGTTCGTTATTCTGAAGGTTCGTTAATCCGAAACACACAAATTCCCTATACCTAGAGGTTCGTTAATCCGAAAATGAAATTGGGTTTGTACAGGGTTAAATCATAAATTCCCTATATCGAGAGGTTCGTTAATCCGAAAATGAAAAAGGGTTCGTTAATCCTAACATTTGTGGCATTATTTTGAAGGTTCGTTAATCCGAAAATGAAATCGGGTTCGTTATTCCAAAGGTTCGTTAATCCGAAAATAAAACAGGGTTCGTTATTTTGAAGGTTCGTTGATCCGAAAATGAAATACGGTCCGTAACGAACCTTCGGAATAACAAGCTTTGTTTCATTTTCGGATTAACGAACCTTCGGAATAACGAATCTTCGGACTAAAGAACCTCCGGAATAACGAATTGTAGCCATATATATAAATATATATATATACATATATATATATATATATATTTTTTTTTTTTTTTTTTGGGGGGGGGAGGTATTGTATTTCGTTTCTACTGAACTGTGTATAAATGTAGTTATGTGAGTATAATCCGAAAATGAAAAGGGTCTGCTATTCCGAAGGCTCGCGTATCTGAAAATAAAATCGGGTTCGTACCGGGTAAACGCATAAATTCCCTAAACTGAGAGGTTCGTTAATCCGAAAATGAAATAGGGTCCGTAAGGAACCTTCGGAATAACGAGCTTTGTTTCGTTTTCGGATTAATGAACCTTCGGAATGATGAATCTTCGGACTAAAGAACCTTCGGAATGACGAATCTTCGGACTAAAGAACCTTCGGAATAACGAATTGTAACCATATATATATATATATATATATATATATACATATATATATATATATATATATATATATATATATATATTTGGGGAGGTATTGTATTTCGTTTCTACTGAACTGTGTATAAATGTAGTTATGTGAGTATCCATTGGTGATGGCCGTGCTTTTTTAGTGTTATTTCATGATGTGCATGTAACTCTGTATTACGTGTTAAGTCGACAACAGTTAATTATTCCGAAGGTTATAGGTAGTCCGAAAATAAATAAAGTTTGTTGTTATGACAGTTCGTTTATCCGAAAATAAAATTGGGTCTGCTAATCCAAACACGAGTGAGGTTCGTCATTCTGAAATTTCGTTTACAATCAAAGATCCTACATAGGTATCTGTGTTAAAATCCGAAGTGAAATAAGGGTCACCATTCTAAAGGTTCGTCGATCCGAGAATAAAAGAAGGTTTATGATTCTGAAAAAGAAATAAAATTCATTTTGTTGAAAAAAAAATGGTGCTATGAAGAGTCGCATGTAAGGCGTGACAGATTTATTATCACGAGCGTTCGCCCACGTCCGGCATGCCTTCTTATCTGTTAAGTAGCCAGCTTGGCTCGAGCTTGGCATGCACCCATGCCGTCCGCATTCGGGAACGCCAGCTTATAAGTCTTTTGTTTAGTGCCTTTGTTTCGAACACAATAGCGTCAACTTCACTGCGCCCAATCGACCACGAAGCCATCGCTCCATGTAGCCAGCGTTCGGGAACGCCCGGATCAAGTCTTCCCTTTGTCTTGTGCTTAACACTTACACAGTTGATTTCACGGAAGCTTAAAAAACGGACAAACTAGCAAACAAATGAAACCACCAAAGGCATTGCACTATTACGCGTTAGTAACGCTGTGATTACCTTAATTTGCGTCGATGAGAGGCGTAATCAAAAAGTATCCGAAATAGTATCCGAAATAGTATTTATGCCCCTTACATGAGCGTGAGACCACACTTGTAAGCAGCTTCTCAGGTGAAGCAAAATGTGTGTATTGAAGTGACAAGTGTATAAGAAAAACATTCACAATAGCTAGGGAGATTGACGGAAACTTGACACCCATGGCCGTGCCAGCCAGGCAACAAGCTGGTGGAAATTTCCAGGAACTTCAAAGCAGGTTTGCCGCCAGGCAAAACTGCAGGGTAAAGGAATTTGCGTACGCGCTGAATGGGTCGTAACCATCGTGTCAATTGCATGGGGCCTGGGAACAGGGGCTATGTATAGTACATGACAGTAACCCTGTGCTGTATAATACGTGCATGCTGATGGAGACACGTGCTGTAGTTGGCGAGAGCTAGCTGATGAGAGCTCCCTGCCTGAAACCAAGGGGTACTAGGCGAGCTCGCCTAGTACCTCCTTGCTGAAACCAGGGAGGTACATACGCATCTGGCATCTGGCTCTGCTGAAACTATGGAGCTATAGTACAGTAAACCTCGCTTAAGTCGACATCGCTTAAGTAGACACGATAAAAACATGTTGAATATGGCTAGAACTGCAACATTGCTGAGCCAACCACTCTTTTTGACCTTTATAATTCAAATTAATTCGTAAAACAGAATTATTATTATTATTATTATTACTATTATTACTATTTCGTTTTATTTATACAGGGAGGCCCCATTATCAGTAATCAAGTACTGTTTTCCAGTATCAAAACAAACACACTTCATAAGCGTTTTTATAACAACATAGGACTAAGATGCATGGCATGTGTCAATTTTTTTTTCTAAATAAAAATCTGCTATGCCTATCACACTCTATTTATTGAAAATAATTTTTCAAGAGCTATCAGTTATCCTGCATCATGATGTGATTCCGATAACTTCAATTGCGTAACATGTGGCTTCATGAATACATAAAGGGTATACCGAATTAATGTTGGTGTGAAAATCACATGCGGTTTGACCATTGCATGCATCCAGACTGACGTAGAAATGAGTGAAAATGTACTTCTGATAATAATAATATAGATGATACAATGTATATGTTGTGTCTATCGCGTGTCTCCGCATATCAATTACTTTATATTTTGTTGAAAAGTATATGTTCGACCGCTGTTCTGTTTCTCTCTGTAGTAAACAAATCAATCCAGCGAGAGTAGTAAATACTTCAAGAAATTACAAGTGACATAAGCACTGCTTCTGGTTAATTTCTTCCCCTCATTAATTTTGTATGTTTGTACGTAAGGTGTGCTTTCGTTGTTTTGTGTCTTTATCTAAAATATGATCTGTGCATAATCTGACTTGACCATGAACATTCTTTGGCGACGACGGTTATGCGGATTCGGTAAAGTTTTGGGTAAAACCTAATGTCTCCTGAGAAAAGACTAACTAATTTACCCGCGCTTGGAACGGATAAGTCTACCGACTCTCACCAGGGCCCTGTTTTATGCGAAGAGTTAAAATTGATTATATCGTCGATTTCAACTGTAAGTCTATGGCAGCCTGTGTGGTAACGAAATTTAAAATCGATTTTATCTTTTGATAAAACGGGGCCCAGGAAAAATGTCTTCAGTACTACATACAGTGCCTGCTACATGTAATGGACACAATATTCTTTAGCCGTATATAGTGTATGATAGGTTATCTTATAACATGCGGGAAGGACGGTACATCTTCTACAAATGGTTTGTCTCTCGTGGAAGAAAACCCGTCTCTCTTGCGTGAATTTTAGCTTCTTTTTCAAGCTTGCGTGAAAATGGATGGACCCATCGTAATCACAAAGTGAGGAACATCGTTGTGAACATAAATACTGAAAAATATGCAAGAAACAGTAACGGTCATTTTCATCTCTCTCTGCAATTAATTATTCCGAAATTTCGTTAATCATATAGAATGCAATTAAGTTTGTTTTGATGAATGCTCAAGTTATTCCGAAAGTACGTGAACTAGAAAACGAAATGCCTTGATCTTATTATGATATCTTGCTAGGATAGTATATATATTCCACTGCTCAAAACGCAGTGAAGGGGAGGGGGGTTCATAAAGCTGTTCGTAAAGATACGACCGACTTACGAGTGACTGGTGATCAGTTCTTGTGCTGAATTATGGAAATTCTGATAAGTATAGCACATCAGAACTGATCACCAGTCGCTCGTAAGTTGTTCGTAACTTTACGAACAGCTTTATTAACCCCCCCCCCCCCCCGTAACACGAATGTGATACTATGCTTCAATGTCATGTTGAGTTAACTAACCAAGTCAGTGGTAATTTATGTTTTAAAGTGACAGAGTATGAGAAAGATATGTATCAATGTTATATTCGTGTGTATACATTAATTTTGATGGTTTATAGTACATGCAAATACCATGATCTCGGCAGACGACTGACCAGCATCAATTGGCTCAACTGGTTTTCCTATGCTTTTTTACGTCGCCTACAGAATGGGTGTCCTCTGGTCCTTTGAAGGTATTCATACTTGCTTATAAAGCACCCTCTTTAGTTTTTACAATGGGAGGGGAGTAGCAGCAAGAAACACCCTCGTTTAAAAGAGGCTTTTCGTAATAGCAGGTATGCCCTTTTTCTTCTGCTTCCCTTGTTTTGGGGCAGCAATAATTATTCAGCCATGGAGCTACAAGCAACAAAACTTGTAGCTCCTTGCTTAAGATGCACCCGACACACAAAAGCGCACCGACGCATTCATTTTGCGGCACGGACACAAACACACCGAAGTTCACATCAGGCTGCCGTATTGGTCGATGATAGATACCGTCTTATGATTGAATGATTTTCTTTGACACCTCATAGGAGAATGCTTTCGCCTTATTAAGGTGATGAGGAGCGTAAACGCCGCCGTGCGTCGCTATAAAGAACGACTGCTCTATTGTTTCGTTTAGAGAAAGAATCAGGTTGTGAGCTTGAACGGAAACAGAACCTGAATTTTAAGAGATTGTCAGGGTTTTGTTTGTTTTTTGTTTGTTGTTTGTTTACTTGTTCGTTCGTTTGTTTGGTTGTTTGTTTGTTTTTGCTTTTTAGAAAGCGAACTACCGACAATGGCGTATAAATATTCGTATTTAAGATTTAAAGGGATGTGGAATTGGGTTGTGTAAAGTTAAAAGCCGCGTTTACACCATGTTCCCGGCAACCACGGCAGTCACATTTCAGGCCATCACGGACAAAACGGGACGGACGTGAAACAACGCTGTGAGACGAGATAGGCAAATGTGACAGGCCATGATTGCCGTGGATGCCGTGTCACATTCTTAAACTGTTAAAAAAATTGCCAAGGCAGTCCCGGTGCTAATGAGGAATTTTGTATGCCGTGATAAAATGCAATGAAACACGACGGCACGTAATAGACCCTAACAAAACTTGAAGGCGGTCCGTAGCGGGACGGGACGGAAAATATTGATAGTCTATAGCCTCATCAGACGCCGTGAGAACAGCGTGTGATAGCTAGAAGTTCGCCGGGGCGAGGATTGGAACGATCCGAACAAGACTTAGAATGCGATGGAGGGGGACGAGTGGGGGGTTGGGGAACAGGAGAATGTCTCAACTGCATGTACTAGTATACCCACAGCGCACTGCATCTCAGGCAAATGTCAAATGAGGCTGCCGTGGCCGCCGGGAACATGGTGTATACAAACACAGCTTTAGAGTCTGTAGAATCCACATTTATATCTTAAGGCATAACTAAAACTTGATTTCTTGTGACTCTGACACACTTTGATAGACTGCGTCATTTCTGTGCACACCATGTACATCTAATATTCAATTCCACAAAAAAGACCTTCGACTTCCAAGACCATTCTCCCGCCCATCATTCTCTCTCTGCATCTTTTTCTGTTGTTATTTTGTTCCACCTATGGGGATGTATTCTATGTTCGGCAATAATAGCGTGTTTCATCGTGTGTTTTGTTTTGTTTTGTTTTATTTCATTTTTAGATTTAAATCGGAAAAGCAATATGGACGGGAGGTAAAATTCTTGAAGCAACTTTACAGTTTAATTTTTAGTTTGACATCGTTCTTATATTGATGTTCGTTGCACCTGTAAGGTTCTTGTAATGTGAAAGTTAAATAAGATTCGCTATATATTCTCGCAAATTCCCTCTGCCTTATTGATATTCGTTAATGTAAAAAATGAATATGATTCATTAATCCGAAACCGCACGGATTTTGTGATTCTAAACGTGAATTTATCGGGATATGAAATTAATTACGTTACTCAGAAAACAAATAACATAACGTGTTCCTTTTAATTTCTGGGATTAACAAAACATCAGAAAGCAAAGCTTATTTAATTTTTCGGATTTTTAGTCTGGCATTGGGGGTTAGTAGTTCGGAAAATAAGTATGGAAAATCTTTGAGGCAAGAAAATAAGTTGAATTTTTATTATGGCATCGTTATTTCCTTTGCCTTATGTTCATTATTCCGAAAGAAGAATAAGGTTCGTAAATCCGATGGTTCTTTTTGCTGAACCCACAAAACATGCAAATTTGATATGCCTTAACTAATGTGTTAATCCAAAATTGTATTAGGGCTCATTAATACCATTTGTGGCATTATTCTGAAGGTTCGTAAATGTGAGAATGAATTACGTGCATGGTACGAAACTTATATAATTTTTGGCTAAAAGAAAATTAAAAACGCCGAATCTTTTCCTGTGACGGGAATATATGGGTTATTTCTGAACGTGACAACGTTTACTTCTTTGCACGATATTCATCATTCCGGAAAAAAAAATATTCAGATGGTTGATTCATCCGAAAATGGAAAAAAGGTGGGTCGTTTATCTGTAAAGAAATTATCATATTCGTGGTAAGAAACTTCATTTTCGAATCAGCTATATAATGTCCGAAATTTCGAAACTTATATAAAAAAGAAAAGCGAACCTTCAGCATAATAACAAACTTTAGCAAATCGTAACAGTTTTTTTTTTTAAATCGAGCAGTGTGGAATAACAAATATCCGACATTTGTTTTAGCATGGTATGGAGCAGAATGTTACTGCTATTCACTTCCAAAAGTAAAAGCAATCATCTGACATTTATTCTGGCATCTTCTGGAGCCGAATGTTATTGCTATTTACTTTCGAAAGTAAAGCAAATATCCGACATTTATTTAATCACCGTACGGAATTGAATATTACTCTGATTCATTTCAGAACGTCAGAGGAAACATTCGACATTTATTTTAGCATCTTCCGGAGCTGAATGTTATTGCTATTTACTTTCGAACATAAAAGCAAACATCAGAAATTTATCTTATCATCATACGGAGTTGAAAATCATTATTATTCATTTCCGAACGTCAAAGCAAACATTCGACATTTATTTCAGCATCTTCCGGAGCCGAATGTTATCCTTATTCATTTCCGAATGCAAAATCAATTATCTGACATTAATTCAAGCACTGTACGGAGCTGACTCTTACCGTTATTCATTTCCAAAAGTATACGCAAACATTCGACATTCATTTTAGTATCATACGGAGTCGAATATTACCGTTATTCATTTCAAAAATTAAGAGTAAACATCTGACATTCATTTTAGCATCTTACGGAGCCGATTGTTACCGCTGTTCATTTTCGAAAGTAAAGGCAAACATCCGACTTTTTTGGTGGCCCGATCGGGCCACCAAAATCTTCATTTCTGAAATTTGGGTGGTCTGACGTGCGTTTTTGGTGGCCCCGGGCCACCGTAAGTGTCGAACCTTGACTAATGTCATCGAAAAGTAAACCAGAATGCAACTTCTTCTCGCTTGTGAATTATTGCTTGTGAATAATCGCAAAACTTTTGGAAAACCAGTCCTGTTCATGACGCTTGGAAACTGCGAGTCGTGAGAATTTTGCGAACTCGTGCAATGTTACTCCGTAGCGTATGCGACTGTACTTGACGATTAAAAATGCATGTGGGGTCGCAATCGTTTGTAAACTGTCTGAAGTGCGCGATTTCTCTCACTCGTTTTTGCCACGCGATTTATTTTTAACTGGCAAGAACGATGTGGAATTCTGGCGTCCACCATGAATTGCGCACTTGCTGGCGCAAATTGTTCTTTTCATAGGTGAAGCCGTGCGCGGAAAGCACATGGTTGGGATAATCCTTGCGTTCCTAAAAAGCGGAGAGGAACGCCATGAATGCGACTTGTGAGCAAGCCCGTTCTGTTGCGTCCAAGGAACGCCCTCATTAGGCTGATGAATAGAGGGATTAAGCCCCCCCATTCTGCACGCAGGAGGAACAGGGGCGTCCCCTAACAAAAGGAGGAACGCGAGCATTCCCCATGCGGCCGAACGCTCGCGATAGTAAATCTGTCACGCCTTATGTCAACGTTGCATAATTATTATGCGTCCCTGTGAAGTAGAAATTCATCAACGATCTGGTGCATATTTTGGGTGGACCACTCGGAAAATATAGTGAGAAGATACGAAGGTGCAAAAATAAAGGAAGCCTTTAGTATTGTTGCGTGATTTAAGTTCACATGTTGATGTGTACTGAAGGTGAAAGGCTATTGAATTTTTTTTCCCCATGTATCGTGGAAACTCAATATAGATCGTCTAGATCTGGGCCTAAGGAGATCTGATATAACAAAATACTTGATATAACAAGCTATTTTCTCAGGTCCCAATGAATTCATTTCCTTTGTTTTGTATCATTTATTGACTACTGATAAAAAGAACAAGTTGTCTTCATCACAAGGGTCTCGTCACACCAAGTTTCACTGTATTCATTTTCACGTGGCATTTGGTGCTGCGAACTTTGGCTTACTGCTTTATTTTTGTTGTTTCTCATACCCTCTCATTTGGTACGATTTCTATCCATTAATATTACTTTATTTGTTCCCTTTATATTTTGTAAGTATCTAAAATTAATTCACACTGTACACATTTTCGTAATGGCGATTTCACCGCTTTGCTGCAGTATTTTCGAAGGAAGGTTGATCCCAGTCACTTTGGTGTGCTGCGTTTCATCTTTCGTAGTGTTTGTGTTGTTGTCGAGGAGGTTGTTGGGACTTCGTGATTTGTTTGCTAGCCTTAGGTGTTTATCTTGAAGTGATGATGGTAGTCATGTTTCCAAATGTTAATAGGAATAGGACAAAATGATCCTGAGTGGTGGTGATGATAATTAGGGCCTACCAATGCTGGTATAAAAGACAGCTTGCTGTAAATGCTGAGCATACGTGTTAAGTCCTTTGTCTTATTTCATGTCTCCCTCTTTTACTCTTTTTTCCCCTGTCATGAATGATGAAAATAAAAATTACTTCATGTCTACCTAACAGCAAAAAGAACCATGTGCTAGCAACCTTCATAAAGTTTAATCTAATTGTTCATTGCCAGCAAAGAATAAGGGAGAAACAACAATAAATAGAAGCGAAGAGATTGGTATGCAGTCTGTTCAGATCGAAGACACCTGACATCCCCCCCCCTCAACCCCTCCCGGAAATTTCCATAAAACCAGGTGCCAGATGAAAAAATGGGCGCACTAGAATTGTGAATAAACAGCTCTAGTGTAAATAGTTTGGAAATATAGATCAAAGAACTAGCTCGAGTTGAGTTAAGAAATCATTGCAAGCATCATGATTCTTTAGCCTTTCTTTTGGCCCATAGTAGAAACATTGAACAGTTGATCATAGTCTGGGATTATAGTGTATACTTGATTATTCTAGCTGTTCCCTGAACTATAAAAAGGGATCGATTAATCTTTCAATTTATGGAATCACAGAAAGATATGAAAGGTTTCGTTTGGCGACACAAATTCATGAGTATGTAATGCAGCCACTACTTGGTTAGACAACAAAATCACAATTTCACGCTCATTAAAACTGTGTATTCCTTTTCAGTTTGAAGGAACTAACTTCACCTATAGATGAACTATGACGTTCCACTACATACGAAGATGATTTGGCTGTCAACATTTGTTTGTTTTTGTTTGTTTGTTTTTTGTTATGTTTTGTCTGGGTTTTTTCCCTCGTAAAAAACATGATGATTTCTTCGTACCGAATGTAAACTGTTTACCGTAGTCAACCCATTAAGCGCAGCAGCGGCGCATTCGATCCATCCAACTTGCAATAGCCCATCAAACAAGGCATCACTGGAGCACAACTTGAAAGTGAAACCATGTGTTTTGAACATCGGCACATCCACACACACACAATGTGGCATTTAGCGATCATCGTTATGGAGGACTTTCTGATTTCAGTCAGGGGAACAGAAGCTGGAAAATTTATGAAAATGATGTTTAAAATCCAATAAAATGAAAAAACCTAAAACAACACATGGCTATGTTTTATAGTAAATAATAATTGAAAATGCCGAACAAAAATATACATTCCCTCACACAAAAGCTCTCTTGAGAAGATGAAAGTATTCCCCTTCTCACTTAACTCTTAACGTGCCATGGTCGCCGAACGGCGACCTTAGTCCTAACGTGCCATGGTCGCCAATCGGCGACTAAGAACAGCGAGAAAAGCGTTGATCATTTAAGTTCTTGTGGTACCGTAATGTGTTACACCAAGCAACTGCCAATGATATGTACTGATAGCTGATAAGCATAGCCATCGTTTCCACTAAAAATATGAGCATGCTTACATTGGAAAATTTTGAGTAAATACACGATTTTTCAGCTAGATGTATTTTTTTCACATCGGGAAAATCCGTAGCGGTCGCACCCTATGCGAGATGTGTATGGATCAAAAGTCTCATAGGTAAACCACGCGTGTGTATGCTATTGACTCTGCGTGTATTGTCTATGCGGTTCCACTCGCATTGTTCCGCTTGGACGCTGTCCTGCGGGAAGCTGCTGATTTTGTCCCTCAAAGAGGGTCAGCTTTCGTTCGTCGGTCAAGTCTTTCATCCTTTTGTTTTGGTGAATGTCACTAATCGTCCCCACGCTAGCATAGGAATTGCGCGTGGACAAAGGCCTGCCGATTTCAATAGAGTACACCCGCCCGCGGTTTGCGTAGACAAAAGGAGGATTAGCAGGCCCTTCCTTCTCAGGTGGACAAAAGACACTATTCCAGGGCCCAGGACAATTACTTTAGTTTCAAATATAGGATCTGGGACTAAAGGACTCAGATTTGGGAATGAATTACTGAGGCAGAAAGAGAAATTGCTAGGACAAAATAAACTGCTAGTGTCCTTGGAATCATACAATTCTAGAAGGCAATGTTATATCATTTGAAAGAGGAAATGTTGCTCTAAAACTTTCTCACAGAGTCAAGGGAGCGTTCCATTGAAGAAAAAACAAGACTGACTCTCTTTTTCCATACTACACAAAAATTTTTGATAATTTCTTTAATGTATCAAATATTTCTGCAATAATTCAGATTCAGATAGATATTGTGGCAAACTGACTGCATGACACGAAAGAGCAAACATTTCTTGATATATGTTGTGTAGAACTTAATTCAAAACAGTCAATAGTTTCGGAGATATGGCGGTTTTAAATTTCATTGTCAGTCCAGTTTCGAAACGTTCTGGCGTTAGGTAAAAACCTCTGGCACGTTAGGGGTTTTGGGCCTGGCACATTAAGAGTTAAGGTACCAATAGTGGAAGCTTTCATAATAACCGCAGCAAGCTTTTGGAGGTTCATGTACCAGTACTTATTTATTTTTTTTTAAAGTGTAAGTATTCATCAATCAACACTGAACATTGCGTAGTTTGGAATTTTTTTTCGTGCTGGTGACCAGCTCGATACTGTCTTCGCCACATGTCATGACGTTTTTGTTTTTTGTGTTCTTTTAAGAGCCTCTTGGCCTCATATGTCGGCAAACAGCTAGAAGAAGGAGATTGAAAAATACGAATTCTGATGAAAAAAAAAAATGAATTTTAGAACTGCTGAGTAGGCCTTCTACCATAGTTTTAATTTGTGCTTCCAAAGGTTGGCAGCTTTGGCTACTGGATCACTCACACATGGCTCGCTTTGCGATCTGCTGGTCCAGGGATTGGGCGCATACAGTAACAGTGGCAACTCTCAGTGATTGGAGAGAAGTGCATGTAAAGTTTGTGTGGCGGAATCTCGGTGAAAGAGGTATAATATGGCAAGTAAAGTGGAATGGGTAACAGCCCGCGTGCGATGCAGGTACGTCGCACGCGAATGATGATCTAGCCGAAATACAGTTGCCTAAACAAGAGACCCGCGGGTCTAGCGCTCACCTGAGTATCGCAAGTTCACCTTTCACGCAGTCACTTATCTAAATTATTCACAGCTCTACCAAAATTTGACCAGGCATTCTCAAGTAGAAGATGAAAATGTACAATAAGGGCCCAAATTTTTACAGATTCCTTTATTTGGGGAAATTGGGGCCCCCTGGGGCCCTCTGGGTGGGGCATGGTGCCCATTTTGATAAATTGAGATCCTGACCCCCTAGGGATGCTACCTGCCAAGTTTGACGAAAATCCATCATGACGTTTTCATTAATGTATTCACTCATAGTATTATCTTAGCTCTATAATTTCTGATTCTAGAGAAGATTTTTAAAGATTCCTTCATTTTGGGGGTTTGGGCTCTCCTGGGGGCCCCCTGGGTGGGGCATGGTGCCCATTTTAATAAATTGAGATCCTAACCCCTTAGGGATGCTACCTGCCAAGTTTTGTGAAAATGGGTCATGGTGTTCTAAAGAAGAAGATAAAAATGTACAATTTAGGCCCCATTAGGACCCCTCCTGGCCCCCCTCCCCTGGGTCCCAAGGGGGGTACCCCTGATTCTGCCATGAACAAACTTGAAACTACAGTCCTCAATGTACTAACTCATAGTATTAACTTAGCTCTATCACTTCTGGTTCTAGAGAAGAAGATTTTTACAGATTCCTTAATTTTTGGGGGTTTGGGCCCCCCTGGGGGCCCCCTGGGTGGGGCATGGTGCCCATTTTAACAAATTGAGTTCCTAACCCCCAAGGGATGCTACCTGCCAAGTTTGATGAAAATCGGTCACGGGGTTTTCATAAAGAAGATGAAAATGTAAAAATTTTACGCACGCCGGACGCCGGACGAAGGATCGCAATAGCTCATCTGAGACTTTGGCTCAGGTGAGCTAAAAACCGCATACCTCGAGCGCCCAGCAAGCCACTGTCGATAACGCGTTCGAAGGAAGCCGCAAAAAATATTTTTTAAGGGGGAAGAAACAAAAAACTGAGGCATGGCGCAAAATTGGCAGCTACAATTTACACCCCGCCTTGAGTAAAACGCCTGGTGAGGATGGTGCTCATCGCAGAGTAATTGCACCCTAATGCTGAGTCTGATACCTGTAACATCATGGGCATGGATTGAGGGTGAGAGGTATGGCAATTTCTCCGCTAGATTTACTAGCCTGAACTATCCATCATAAGATAGTATCTGGGAAAGTTGCCCCGTAAGGAGAGCTGACACCGAGTAATAATTGGTCAGAGCTGAATAAAATAAAATATATTAAAATTGCAAAAGAAAGTTATTCGTATATGTGCAAATGCTGGTTATAATGATCACACGGATCCCCTTTTCTTCTGCTTTAAGATCTTAAAGGTGAACGACATCCACACTTTACAAAATGCACTTTTGATGTTCCGCTTTAATACTGACTTATTACCCTCTTCATTTATTGATATGTTCCAGCTGAACTCAGAAATCCATTCTTATCCTACAAGGCAAGCAATGGATGTACACTTGAGTAACCCTAAAACACTCCTAGCACACAAATCAGTAAGACATACTGGCCCAGATATCTGGAATAGACTTCCACTTGAATTACGTAACATTAAGTCTATTCATTCATTTAAAAAAGCAGTAAAGAAAATGTTGATTTCACAGTACCGGTGATACCTTCTGTAGAAACACTTGATGACTCATTCTTTGTTCATTGTTGTATCTATTATGTTTCTTTCTCTCCGAGTCTCTGCACGTGCGGATGCACCTGCAGTATACTGTCCTCCTCTGATCCACTGGGATTCATTCCCTCTCTGTTGTTCATAATTCATGTTATGTCGGGCGAATCATGGTTCACTATAACGTCATGCCCTGAAAGGGCACGTAGAAATTTATGCTGTGTATGTAGATGATTGCTTTTTGTCTTCTTCTCTTTTTCTCTCTTTCTCATTCAATGTAACTTTTACAAGACAAAAGCAACACTTATTATGTGAATACATCACTGTAATTTATTAGTATAAATACAGTATGTGCATGTATGTATGTGTCTAGGTATAGAGGTATGTCGAGTTGATCTGGCGATAGACTAGTATCCGGAGGTTTTTATCATCTCCTCCCCTTCCTTTCTTCTTCTTCTTCTCTCTCTCTCTCTCTCTCTCTCTCCCTCTCCCTAACCCGTATTCCACGAGCATCATGTTGGACCCTCTTGTTTTTCTTCACTATAATGTTATTTGTTATCGGTTGCCAAACAGTCAAGCGTTGTGCTTATTATTGGCAATCGTTCTGTATGCAAATTATTAACATGTTACTCATGTAATTATACTACAGATGTATTGCATAATTGATGAAAATGATGAAAATTGTATAAAGTATACTACCGGTATTTTGTACTTTGTTAATGAAATTGCAGAAAATTGATGTATTTGAAAAAAATGGCATACAGAGAATAAATAAATCAAATCAAATCAAATCAAAGCCTCAGATTTGTGTATGTACCATTTTAGAAATCTTACTGGACACCACAATTTGCCATACTCTACAGACAAAGAGTTTAAAGTGATGGAATAAAAACTTATCCAGCAGCTCAAACTACTATGAACTAGAAATGTCGCTATGGCGACTGGTATGCCTCCGCAATAATGCATGATTCTCCTAATAGGTCTAGATAGTACAGGTGGACAATGTGTGACTACATCTTCACAAAACTGGCAAAATATTGAAATGACAAGGTTGTCACAAATGTGTTGAATGTTCACCTTCCTTGACCTTGGTTTAATTGGATGAATAGGAGAGCATGTATTTGGGGATTTAAGGACTTTAACTTGACTTTGACCCATTCATACATTTATGCATTAAGTAATTTTCATGGTACGGGCATGGAGAAAAAGTGCAATTTCTGTACTGAATAGTAAATTGTTGCCATGTTCATCTGGCCTTTGACCCTAAAATTCATAAGATAATCACTTTCAGGTAGAACATGCATAAATATGCAGTAAGTTTCATGATAAATTGAGCCACTTCCGAGATATGGAGGAAAAAGTTGTTCAGCACTTTCACTTGATCTTTGACCTTTTGACCTTTGAGGCAAAAAAAGAAAAGGAAAAAAAGAACTCTCCAGAGAATTTCTATTAGGTTACACATGCATACACCAGGCCTCGAAATAGGATTTTGGAGGGGCAAGGCCATTTAGAAAAGGGCACTTTTTCCAAGAGGCCAGGGCACTTAAGTCAGTCAGAGGGGCACCAAGGCCACATTGGAAAGGGCATGTTTGGTGTTTATGAAAAAAGAAAGAAGAAAAACAAACCGAGAAAAACAAACACACACACACACACACACACACACACACACACACACAAAGTGCAACACACAACAAAAACCTCTTCCCTACAGCTGTAACACATTCCCTATCTCCGCGTTTCTATCAGGTGAAACGACATTTTTTAAAACAGGAATAAAACAACAGTAGGTATTGATTGAAATTCGACACCCTTTCAGGCCAGCCAGGCTGCCATGAAACTTCAAAGCACATTCTGACAGCTGGCTGGCAAAACCACAAAGGCAAAGGAATTTGCGCGCATGTAGATTGCTATGATTTATAGTCTGTGACAGACAGTTCATGACCTCCAAGAATGTGCCAGTACGCGCGGTTTCTTCTGTTGATTGGTCTCTCTCTCTCCACCCCTCCCCATTCCCCAGTCTGGCACCCTGGCATCGTGGGATTTTTCTTTTTTCTTGGTGAACTTGGAGTTCACTCTTTACTACTCTATCTGAATATGCGCTGCCTAGCTAGTACATACTCGCGGCCGCTGCGCTGCGGAGGCAGTCGGGACGGTAAAAGCTGGTCGGGCGTACATGTACGTACACGTCGTCTCGTATCTCGGAAAGATACTTGAGTTTGAATCAGATATATCGGGACGCGAGTGAACTGAAGGTATGATATTTGAGATCAGGAAAGTTGTTCAAGCTTATTAAAGAGACTTTGAGAAAGGGCATATCATACGTCATAAACAATAACTTTCATTCTAAAAGGGCACCACGGCCCCAAGAAAAAGGGCACATTTTTTTTGGCCGTAACTTTGATCAAAAAACAAAAGGCATTGCGGCCAACGAGAGGGGCACCGACGGCCATGGCCGTCGGTGGCCGTCGGTTAATTCGAGGCCTGATACACCAAGTGTAAAAAAAAAAAAAAAATCCTGCTGGCATTGCATGAACATGAGGGAAATGGTAAAATTTTGAAGTGTTGCACTTGACCTTTGACCCCATGAACCCTACATTCTCTAGATAATCACTGCCAGTCAGTACATGTATATACTATGTTCCATGAAGATACCTTGAACAATTTTCCAATTTACAGAGAAAAAAAGAAGTTTTAATACTTTTACTCGACCTTTTGACCTTTGACCTTTGACCTCATGACCCAAACTTTCACCAGAGAATCTAAATTGGGTAATACATGTATACACTAAGTTTCAAGAAAATATCTTCAGGCATTGCATAGATATGGTGGAAATAGTGAAATTTAATGTATTTGACCTTGACCTTTGACCTTGAGCACGTGCACCCAAAAGTTGATAGGCACAACTTCACCCCCTAATACACATACAAGCCAAGTTTCATTAGGATACCTCAACAGGTTTTGATAGTTACCTTGTCCACAAAATTCATTACGGACGGACGGAAGGACGGACAACAAGAAAACATAATGCCTCCGGCACCACTTTGTGGCGGAGGCATAACAAGAAAACATAATGCCTCCGGCACCACTTTGTGGCGGAGGCATAAAAAGAATTGAATCAGGTCAGGGCCTGTGGTCTCGTCTCTGGCTACGACTGTGTAGGTGGGAGTTTTGCCCTCTGCTTCATGCACTGTGGTATTCTCTTTGGACTTGGTCATTATGGATTTTGAAGTGTCGGCAGGAGCTTTACTGCTCTTCGCACTCTTTTGGGGCATGTTTTTGCCATTTTGTTGGGAAGACATTTGGATATTTCGGACTCATTCAGACTTTTCTTTCCATCCCCTTTAGCGCTAGTACTTATCTCCCACTCCAGAACGGAATGAATGGGTGAGACTTGCTTGATTTGCTATCTTGTTTAGGTGGCAGGACTACCAATCATGGAGCCTTTATATAGTGGACTCCCGTTACAACGAAGTCCTCGGGACCGGCAGTTTTCTCTCGTTATATCGAAATTTTGATATAGCTGAACAAATTAACAATAAAAACACATAAAGTGGATAATGTTACAGCCCGAATTTTTACTTCGTTATAACCGTGTTCGCTATAAAGGGAGTGCAGTGTAATTCCTAGTCAGCAAATTCGAGAAAGAATACAGACAACAGGAATTTCAAGGGTATGAATAGGCTTAATTAGACCTATTACTGAATGTGATTAATACCTCCACCTAGACCTGAGGGAGTTAGTTCATTCCTTAGTCTTTTTGTGTATGTTTTTTATTGACTGGAAAAAAAATCACTCTGCTAAAAAAATGAGAAAGCAGTTTGAGCCACAAGTTTTGCAACCGACCAACCGACCAACCGACCACCTGGCCACCTGACCTCAGAGTAATTCTTATTTTCCTCCATACACACTATGTGTGGGTGGGGGTATAATAATAATTTCAAAAGCAACAGTGTAATTGGGTCAAATAAGGATATTTATATTATGTTGTTGTTGGAGATACAAAATGCATAGCCCTTGCAGAAAAAAAAAAAAGACGAAGCATATGTACATGCATGGTCTTATACACAGTGCAGGAACAGGGCTCCCTGGGCAGTTGCCTGGTCACTAGGGTTGGTTCTGATTGGCATAAGAATGGCAAATGTTAGATGATAGTCAAGTAAAGCGATATGAAGTAGATACAAGTTGTACTTTCGGCTTGGCTTACCTAGGGATCCTTCCTCATTAACACCCACAAGGAATCCTGCTATGATGATGACACAGCACAGAATGGCACGGAATGAGGTTGTCTGCTTTAACATGAAGTACGACAGGCTCTAAAAGGGAAGAGTATGATAACAACAGGCAATAGTACATCAACAAAATGGTAGAAAAGGGTTGAACATCAGAGTCAAAACTGTTCATAAACTTTCAGATGTCACCATCTTTCTATTTCAGATGTGACAGATTTAAAAGATTTAGACAAGAAATTTCAGACCTGATGCAGATATTCCCACGTTCAGCTACTTACTAATGGGGAGCCTGAGTGAGAAATCATGACTAAGATAGGCAAAAATGTGGGTCACTGAATGGTCACCTACTTTCATCAAAATATTGGCCTGTTTTCGACGATGTCATAAGTAGCCTAATTATGCTCTCTGCCAACCAACCACAGGCACCTTGCTCCCTACACAGTTCGAGCTGTGTAGCTTGATCCCAAACTATTGCTTGATGGAAAATGGAAGACAATATTCTTAATCTGAGTTCAGAAGTGGAAACCAGTGAAGAGGAGGAAAGAGGAGACGATACTGAGTCATGATCCTCAAATTCAAACAGTGATGATGGATACTTAGGTGATTTTAGACCATGAAACAACCAAGACTCCGCTGCTGATGCCATTGTTGTGGCTGGAGAGCCGGCTGCAGTTACACGTACAGGGGCAAGCTGAGACAGCTACATGATTGTGATGACAATGATGAACAGTTTTGCAAGGAGAAATGTGACTGTCCAGCTAAAAACCCACAAAAAGTCGCAAACTTGGATCGCCGTAATACACCAAAATACAGTCAAACCTGTCTATAGCGGCCACCCAAGGGAGACGGAAAAAGTGGCCGTTATAGACAGGTGGCCGCTTTAGACAGGTAATCCAACTTCGTGTGCATTGCTTACATGTACATGTATCATCGTTGTATCCTTACATGTACATGTATGTGTGTACGTATGCACACACTGTGTGTTTCATGCATTTGACCATGCCAGTGTATATGAAATTGTTGCACAGTAGTATGTGTTTTTGTCGTGAAGAAAGCTTTACACTGGTGCATTTTTATGACTAAATGAGGGATGAATGCAGCGGTGGTGATCACTAAACGTTGCCCGCGAGGCTGCAAAGCAGAACAAGAGACCCGCGGGTCACGCGCTCACCTGAGTATCGCAATTTCCCTTTCCATGCATTCTTGCACACTCTTACCTGAGAACATTGGAAACTTAGGTCTGCATATGGACCCCCCCCCCCAACTCCAGGGCGGGGGGGGGGGGGGGGGGGGAAACAGCCCTGGATCTACAATGAACAAACTTGGAACTAAAGTCATCAATGTACAAACTCATGGTATTAACTATGCTTTATCATTTCTGGTTCTAGAGTAGAAGATTTTAAATATTCCTTAATGTGGGGGGGGGGGGATGGGAGGTGGGCCCCCTAGGGGCCCCCAAGAGGGACATGGTGCCCATTTGAAGGAATTGAGATTCTATCCCCTAGGGATGCTACCTGCTAAGTTTGGTCAAAATTCATCATGAGGTTTTCAAGAAGTAGATGAACATGTACAATTCAGGCCCTATTACAACTGTAGTGTAGGACTTCTCTCCATCCCCTCTCCTGGGTCCCAAGGGGGGGGGGGGGTACCCCTGATTCCGCCAATCCCATGAATAAACTTGAAACTACAGTCATCAATGTACTAACTCATAGTGTTATCTAAGCCCTATCACTTCTGGTTCTAGAAGATTTTTAAAGATTCCTTAATTTTAGGGGTTTGGGTCCCCCTGGGGGCCCTCCAGGTGGGCCATGGTGCCCATTTGAACAAAATTGAGATCCTATCCCCCTTGGGATGCTACCTACCAAGTTTGGTGAAAATCAGACATGGGATATCAAAGTGAAGATGAAAATGTACAATTTAGACCCCATTAGGGCCTCTTCGTTAGTGTATACGGAATTCGGTACCAAAGATGGCAGGTCTGACTCCCTTTTCTATGAGAATTCAAACATCACACGGCCAATGTCCCGTCAACACAGATGAAACCCGTATGGTCATGCCTATTTGGATCAGGACTCAAATCATTGATTTCGGAACATTTCGGAACAGATCGGATCACCTAATTTGTCAGTGTTGACAAATTCCAAGTCTAGTGTTAAACTTCCCGTTGTCACAAAAAGTTCTTTCTCCTCAAATGTTGTGTAGAGGTTAGCTCAGAAAGTCCTCTTCCTATCAATGTCAACATTATACCATACATGTATCATGTCCCAAAGACGACAGATCTAATAAAATCATAGTGATTAGTCGACCGTGACGTCACTATGACGTCATTATATGAAAACACATTCTCATTCATATCTCATTAATGGAATTGAATTTTTCAATGAAATTTACTTCACATATATTTCAAGTCAAGCACATTCTACCCATGTTCTCCAAATTCAGATCTACCCTTAGGACACGCACGTACGCGCGCGTTAAAATATTTAAATACTTCAATGGAGCTCAAATTTTTTTGCACACGTTTCAGACCATTTGGAGCATTTTTTGAAACATTGAAAAAATTGGACGGACGCGTACGCGCGCACGCATATACGCATGCACAGCTCATATGCCATAGAAATTTCCCGTTTTTTCACACAGATCGGATGTCTGAAATTTAAAGGAATATTTCTACCAAGTTTCAAGTCAATCCGACTCAATATGACGTCATACGGGCCCGTCAAAGTTGAAATTCCGCGCGCGCGCGTCAATGGCGATATACAGTGCAACTATGCCAAAAAACCGCCAATTTTTAATCCGATTTTACTCGTCAGGATGGACGGTGACCCCCTATTTTCTTTACATATTCTGAAAGCTGATGAGTTGTACATGTCATTTCATGGGTTGGCAATGCTGGAAAAGTGATTAAAAGATATCAAATTTCTTAATAAGATAAAAAAAGTAAATTTTCAAAATGACGTCATCAAATTTCAAGGTCACTCAAGCGTATCTCACTTATCCTTTGCCGATTTTCACCCAAATTTCAGTATGTTGTAGCTTATGAAATGCTCTTTCAGTCGTGTGTACCAACATTTTGATTAGATGACGGCATCACCTCGTAAAAATGGATTAAATGTAACCTTGTCAAATTTCACCAGTTTACGTGTTATCTCTATGGGAGTGCAGTTTTTCTGGAAATGAGAAATGACATGACTATCTTTATCCAGCACTAGCTCACTTATGCTTCGGTGAATTTCTCCCAGATTTTAATATGTTGTAGCTGAGCCTTTGGACTATCATATATGAGCCCTCCGTTTTTTCATGCGATGTCGGGATCACGTCAAAAAACTTGGTTGAAATTAAAGCTTATCTTCGATATATTGAGATATTTCTTTCTTTCTGCAACTTTCTTTGCAATAACTCAAGTAAAACATACCCTATCACCACCATATTTTGCAAATATTTAGTTCATGTCACGTACATTATTTCATAAAATAACAACTACTTGATCAGACGCCATCTTGGGTATGTAAATTAGGGTCAAAGGTCATAAATGTATCATGTATCTAGGTGAATACACGTCCTATCTTTCCCATATTTTGCACACGTAAAGACCATATTACAAGGATCATTTCACAAAATAACCACTTTTTGCTCAGATGCCATCTTGTCTATGCAAAATGGGGTCAAAAGTCATATGTATTTTTTCTCTATGTCTCTATGTCTGTGGAAAGCGGGGTCAAAGGTCAAATATACTTCATTCTGTATCTTCGTTAGTGTATACGGAATTGTGTACCATAGATGGCAGGTCTGACTCCCTTTTCTAAATGAGAATCCAAACATCACACGGCCAATGTCTCTAAACACAGATGAAACCTGTATGGTCATGCCTATTGCGATCAGGACTCGAATCATCGATAAAAAAAAATCGGATCACCTAATTTGTCAGTGTTGACAAATTCCAAGTCTAGTTTGTTATTTGAATTTAGTCAAGGGTACTTAGAGTAGGTTTTGACACATTTGTGTTCTCATCTTAGGGACATCAAATAGCTAAAAACAGACTCTAAGTCCTTCCGTTACCAGCTTCGGTAACAGAAGGACATTTTTCATTTATTTATAATTATTCAAAGAGGAGGGGTTTCGTGGATGGATGGGAGCCAAGTTATAGGCCTATCTAAACTTGCTTTGCACTGAAAATTTTATGGTTTTTATATCACTCTTTTTGATAAAATATTAAAAAGACCTCTTTTTTTGTGGTAACAGAAGGACAAAATACAAGGTTGCCTTTAGGAAGTCACTGAAGCGTAACAAATCATGGAAACCGTAAAAATATTAAATGAACTGTTTCTTTCATATTTACTAAGTTCTAAATATAACAATTCATAACATTTATTTCTCAAATATTGAATACAGGCCATGCTACATTTGTATTATAATTTATGCATTTTTGAAAATTAATAAGGTTAGTTAAACAATTGAAAAATTGACCCCGAAGATGTTATAAAACTAAACATTTTTACTCAAATCCATAAAATTCAAACTTTAAGCTTTCATTTGATACCAAAATTGCGTGGGGAAATATGAATTTGAAATTTTAGATGTCATGTCCACTTTGGCGTGGAATTGCCCCTAAATTCTGTTAATAAGGTCTGAGGCATATAGACAGAAGGACAACATACTGCTGCAGGCATCCTCTCAGTGCAGAGGAATAAATCAAACATGAAAGAATTCTGAATGGACACATGAAGCTGACTTGTGATCATTATAGATTACATTTAACTGACAGCATTTCAAATGGCACTAACCTTAAAGGGTATGGCTAGTAACTGATCAGTGGGAACCAGTGGGAATGCTGGGGGATGATTGTTCTACAATTCTTGTGGGATTCATTTAAGAGTACATTATACATCTACTGTTGTGTGAAAATTGTTTGCTTCAGAATGGTCTCATATTCAAGTAATGTGCAGTTTAATGCCCCGTCACTGTACAGGCATGCTAACCTGGAAACATGAAACTGCACATTACTTGAATATGAGACCATTCTGAAGCAAACAATTTTCACACAACAATAGATATATAATGTACTCTTAAATGAATCCCACAAGAATTGGAACAATCATCCCCCAGCATTCCCACTGATCAGTTGCTAGCCATCCCTTTAAAGAGAACGAAAACAAATCCAGTACACTTACCACATTGAAGACAGTTGTTAATGACCGGCCAACATTGTAGAATGCGACTCCCACATTCTTCAGACACAGGTTGTTGAAGGTGATCATACCAACAAAGACTAATGACAGTGGCAATACCTTTGTCAAGAGAATGAAGACATAAATGTATTTACCATGTGATACTATGTGTGATTGCTACCAACAAAAAGAGAACAAATGAGACAGGAAAATGCTTATATTACAAGTAACTGGAGAAATATTCTTCAGTAACAGGCACACACACACACACAGAACAGTTAAGAGTACCTAAACAACTATCTACAATCAGCAAAATCTGGTAATCCACATAATTTATACAAGGCTCAACACAAACTTTTTCTTTTGGTGGCCCGACAATGAAATCTGGTGGCCTGATCGGGACAATATATATTTCCATTAAAGATGGCCCTTCCCTTTTGCATTCCATCCCAAATAGCACAGAACATGATATATTCCACCAAAATGACAAGACTATTGTAAATCTATAACATTTCTGTGATATTTGAAGGTTGTTAGCCGTTAAAATTCAAATAATGCACCAAACGCTCACCGTAACGTATTCTGTGTACTAGGTACAGCTGCAGCACGATGTACAAAACACATGGTAGCACAGCAGCGAACACCGCAATTGATCTGAATGTAGCTACAGTTGAACCTCTCTTATCCGGCCTCCCTTTATCCGGATCTCTCTATTATACGGACGCAATCTCGCTGTGATTTTTTAAAATAATTATGGGAGGAAAGGGGGATTCCCAACTCCTTTAGAACTCATACACAAACGAACATGAATTACATATTACTTCCAACACGATTAACATTCATTACATCAAATTTCCTTCCAAATGGCTTACCTTCAGACATTTTAACATCCCCAAACTCCCCAAATCATCGCAAGAACATGGACAGATTATGCGCTCGAGCCCTCTCATATCGCATTGCCACATATAGGTCCATACACAGCCGTCGATATGACTAGA
Source organism: Diadema antillarum (assembly GCF_040938485.1). Taxonomy (NCBI): domain Eukaryota; kingdom Metazoa; phylum Echinodermata; class Echinoidea; order Diadematoida; family Diadematidae; genus Diadema; species Diadema antillarum. The sequence continues at coordinate 246,217 of NW_027272756.1, forward strand.
TAGACATGCATTGTTTCGAGTCATTGGCTGAGCAACGAATGATATTGAACACTCAAAAATTGTTCACACACAGTACACACCCAAAGAGAGAGAGGGAGACCATCTAACAATGGCGACCTACAGTCGACTTTGCCGAGCCGTGATGATCGAATTTTGAAGCGTAGTTTCGTCGACTCATACTGTTTATTTTCAAGATCTACTTGATACATTTCTTAATAACTATTTAGGTAAATCATCCCAAGAATTTATAAAAGAAAATGATTTCATTCTTGCAAACACGGACCTCTATTTTGGGGTCTGTTACTGAGTGTAAAAATGAGAAGGTTGCAGTATACACATTACTACATGTGATACTACAATGGGCTACATCAGTACATGTGTATCAGAGCTACCGAGTCTCACGCATTCTGCGTGAGACTCAAGTATTTAGGGGCCATCTCACGATCTCACGCATGGCACCCATTTTTCTCACGCATCGGGTGAAGTCTGCAACTTGGGACTATAATAATGAGCATAGCTCAAAAGATTAAAGTGATAGTTGCAAATGAAGGTATATTTCCCTTTTGTCTTTCAAAATAAGTAAAAAATAGTCACTGAAGTATGCATCTGATTGCACCATTAAGAGCTAAAAATTGAAAAAGCTCCCTACAGTGGGAGGCCACAGAGGGAAAACCCCTCCCACACCCTCACTCGCGCGCACATTCGCACGCCGAGATGCCGAGTCATGAAAATCTCACTCATATTTTTTTTTTAACTTGGCATATATGGTGTATGTATATGTACATGTATACAGCATTGAGTCTCCCGTATCCGGCCAAATCCCTTATCCGGATGAGCCCCGGTCCCGACTTGTCCGGATACGAGAGGTTCAACTGTATCTCACAGTGACCTGTGGTTGTAATATGATACTTATTGTGATGCGCCTTGAACAAGGCTAATACCAATAAAGAGGTCCGCAGCAAGTTATCGCTCTCTGATCAAGACATGGCTTCCCAATCGTGGTCTTTTGCAACATTGTTGTGATGGTTTGGGTGCGATCTGCCAGGAATGGAGCGGAACATTTTGATTGTCATGATGTGGTGATTGGGTTGAGTCGTGACAAATTGGGACTTTGTCCGGGAAAATGAACAGACAAGCCGTTTTCTTTCGCATGTTCCATGCGGATTGTGGTGAGGACTCTCACGTCTGGTTGTACACGTGTGCTGTAAGTACGTAGTGTATAGCGTCGATGGTGTATAGGCTCATGTCGTATCGGGCCTATGTACCTGCTTGCATGTAGGTTCTGTTAGGCCTCATGCGTTTTGGTGAGGACTCTCACGTTTGGCTGTACACGTTTGTTTTTAGTATGTAGACAAGTGTATAGCGTCGATGACAGGCTTATGTATTGGGCCTGCATTGTTTGCATGTTGGTTTTGACAGGCCACATGCGTTTTGGTGAAGATTTTCACGTTTGGTTGTGCACGTTGTGTACGTATAACATTTATGCTGCGTAGGCTTTGGCAGTCATTGACTGTGTTAGTAGTTGTATAGGCTACATTTTGTGTGAAGGCCTAGTGCAGATTTTGGTGAGGATTCTCACGTTTTGAACGTTTGTCGTTTTTGCATGAAGGTCTTGTGTAGACCGATTTGGGTGAGGATTCTCACGTTCAGTTGTGTGCGTATATAGTGCATAGCGTGGGTATTGCGCATTGGGCTCGCACGTGTTTTGTAGTCGCAGACGGTCGGTCTAGCGCGTCGTGTGTAGGGCTAGTGCAGTTTGTGAGTGTGCGTATGCTGGATGTGTATGTGTGGGGGCTTGCGTACACATTGGCTACGGGTCACGCCGAATTTTCTGGAAGATTAGCCTCGGTTAAAGGCTTTAATATATTTTCCTTGGTTTGCACAATCGTGCTATGTGGTCGTTTGTAGTGAGTGTGTATACTCATTTTATGACCTTAGATCACATGCTAATGTCATGTCGTGGTGTTCTGATTGTATGCCTGATTCGAAGGCTTAGGGATTTTGATGTTTTCTGCTTATCGTAGAAAATTTTTGCCTGTTCTGCTTGTATGACTGGGTTCATGCGTACATGTGTACTCATATGCAGTGCATTTCTTTGGTTAAGGCTTTGTAGTTTTGTGAGGATTTGTGACTTCTTGCAAGTTTTGATTTTGATATTCCCACAATGGCTGATGTCGTGCAGAGCTTTGTTGATGAACCCACTCAGGAAGGTTTTAATAACCTGAGGAAGGCAGAACTGGTGGAAGTTGCTCAAATTTTAGAAATCCCGATCAAAACATCGGATCGAAAAGCAGAGATCAAGGACACAATTTCTGAGTTTTTTACCAATACTGGTATTTGGCCTGCCTCTTTGTCAGAGGATGAAGCAGGGACAGATGATAATGAAATTATCACACCTTTGGTAACCCCTGCAGAAAGTGAATTGAAGAAAATTGAGATCCAGCTTCGGATGAAGCAGCTGGAAGTCGAGGCAAAGAAAATAGAACTCGAAATCAAGTTAATCGATGCAAAATCGAATGAACCTTCTTCCGGCAGTTCAGCTAAGTCATCAAAATTTGATGCATTAAGGCAATCTCAATTGGTGCCGAAATTTCGTGAAGACCGGGTAGAAGAGTTTTTCCAGCACTTTGAAAAAGTGGCTGTGAGTTTAGAATGGCCCAAGGAAGTGTGGCCGACATTGATACAGAGCTCGCTGGTAGGGAAGGCCCAAGAGGTCTATGCGTCTCTCACTATCCAAGAGTGTTCTGACTATGAGAATTTGAAGAGTTCCGTGTTAAGGGCGTACGAGTTGGTGCCGGAAGCCCACAGGCAACTGTTTCGGAATTATAGGAGACGGGATGATCAGACATTTGTTGATTTTGTGCAACACAAGCAGACCCATTTTGAACATTGGTTAAGGTCGTCTGGTGTTGATGATTTCCACAAACTGAAAGAGTTGGTATTGTTAGAGGAGGTGAAGAGGTGTGTTCAGCCAGATCAGCGGCAGTACCTGGAGGAAAGGGAAGTGAATGGTGCCAGGAGAGCTGCTGTCCTCCTTGATGAGTATGTGCTTACCCACAAGGGTACTTTCAAACTTTCTTCAAGCAAGAAAGGAGGCCAGGGTGTGCCAAGAAAAGGAGCTGTTGCTCCGAGCATTCCCAAGCCCGATCTAGATCAAAAGCCGAACAAGGCTTGCTTCTATTGCAAGAAGGATGGACATGTGATGTCAGCTTGCTGGAAGTTGAAGAAGAAGCGAGAAAAAGAGGGGATTAGCAACCCCAAAGCATTGCCAGATGCTTTTGCTATCACTCGCACAGAACATCTGCCATCATTTGAACGGGTGGCAGAGAATTACAAACCTTTCATATCTTCAGGGTGTGTTAGTTTGACGCCTGATAGTGAGCAGGTTCAGGTTCACATTTTGAGGGATACAGGAGCATCACAGAGTCTCCTGTGTGCAAATACATTGCCATTTTCGGTTGAATCTTCTGTGGATTCAGAAGTGTTTGTGAGGGGAGTTGAAGGTGGGAGTGTCCGAGTGCCTCTTCATAATATCGAATTGAAGAGCGATCTTGTCAGTGGCTCAGTTGTAGTAGGTATTTTGCCTACATTGCCAGTCGAAGGTGTCACCTTATTGCTCGGCAATGATATCGCTGGAGAGAAGGTTTTGCCTCACTTTCTCCCAAGTAAGACACCCGTGGTTGACGAAGCCACAGAGAAATTGGTTCAGGATATGCCTGACGTGTTTCCCTCATGTGCTGTTACCAGGTCAATGGCTCGTGAATTGGAGAAAGAGGAGCAAGAGGATATCTTGGCTGATACTTTCTTCTCTAGACTTGAAGAGTCTAGCAGCAGTGATGATGCACATATGGACTATGGTCAAATGTCAGAGATTTCTCGTCAGAGTCTGGTTGAATTGCAGGGCAAAGACCCTGAAATAGTGCGTCTTGCACAGTCACTTGTACCTGAGGATGAGGAAGTGAATGAAACAGTGAAGTTTTACAAGAGGGATGGTATCTTGATGAGGAGGTGGCGCCCTCCTGATGCCACAAGTGATGAGGATTTTCGAGATGTTCATCAAGTAGTGGTACCAAAGATGTACCGGAAGGAGATTATATCTCTTGCCCATGAAGCACCATTGGCAGGTCATTTGGGGATCAACAAAACCCAAGAGAAGGTGCTTCGATATTTCTTCTGGCCAGGTTTGCGACATGACGTTGCAGAGTTTTGTCGGTCTTGCCATGTGTGTCAGGTAGTTGGCAAGCCAAACCAGAAGATTCCCCCTGCCCCTTTAAGGCCAATTCCAGCCTTCGAAGAACCGTTTAGTCGGGTCATTGTGGATTGTGTCGGTCCTCTTCCAAGGACAAAGTCGGGTAATCAGTATTTGCTGACGATGATGTGTGCATCTACCCGCTTCCCCGAGGCAATTCCATTACGGACGATTACTGCCAAGAATGTCAGTAAAGCTCTTGTGAAGTTCTTCACAATGGTAGGACTTCCAAAGTGTGTGCAGTCAGACCAAGGGTCTAATTTCACATCCAAAATCTTCCAACAGGTGATGAGTGAGTTAGGTGTAGAATGTAAGAACTCAAGTGCTTACCATCCACAGAGCCAGGGAGCTCTTGAACGCTTTCACCAAACCTTGAAGAATATGATGCGTGTGTACTGCAGTGAGCACGAGAAAGAGTGGGATGAGGGTATTCCTCTCCTCTTGTTTGCAGTTCGAGAATCGGTCCAGGAATCTCTTGGATTCAGTCCTTTCGAGCTGGTCTTTGGGCACTCAGTTCGTGGTCCCTTGAAGATCTTGCAAGAAAAGATCTTGGTTGAGCCGGAGTCCAACCTATTGGACTATGTGTGTCAGTTCAAGGATAGACTTTCTTGTACTCGTGAACTAGCTGCAGGTCATTTGAAGGCAGCTCAGTCTAACATGAAGAGACTGTTTGATCGGAAGGTGAAAGAAAGGCATTTTGAGCCTGGTTCTAAGGTTCTTGTGTTGCTCCCTCTTCAAGGAGATGCCTTGAAGGCTAGATATGCAGGGCCGTATGTGGTTGAGAAAAGGGTGAGTGATGTCAATTACATCATCCTGACACCTGATAGGAGGAAGAAGAGAAGACTCTGTCATGTCAACATGCTAAAGGAGTATGTTGAAAATGTAGAAGAGGCTAAAGAAAAGCCTGTTGCCACAGTTGGAATCGGTTGTGAAGTGGATGGTGAAGACAGTGAGAGTGATGATGTGGAAATTCCGCAGTTGATGTTGAAGAATTCTGAGGTGTTAGCAAATCTATCTGACACATTATCTCATCTTCCAGGAGTAGAGAGAGCTCAGGTGATGGATGTAGTCCATGAGTATGAACACCTCTTCAGTGATGTACCAGGTCGTACCAGTGTGGTGGTGCATGATGTTGATGTGGGGGACTCCTCCCCTGTCAAGCAACACCCATATCGTGTGAATCCATTGAAAATGGATGTTCTGAGGAAGGAAGTTCAATATATGCTTGAACATGACCTTATTGAGCCCAGTAAGAGTGGATGGAGTTCTCCCTGTGTGTTGGTTCCAAAGCAGGATGGTTCTTTGCGTTTTTGTACGGATTACAGGTTGCTCAATTCGAAAACAAAGTCAGACTCGTACCCTTTGCCCCGCATCGATGATTGTATTGATCGCGTAGGGAATGCCAAATACGTCAGTAAGTTTGACCTTTTGAAGGGGTACTGGCAGGTTCCCCTTAGTGAAAGAGCGAAAGAACTGTCTGCATTCGTGACTCCTGATGGATTCTTCCAATACAAAGTGATGCCGTTTGGGATGAAGAACGCGCCCGCTACATTCCAGAGACTCATCAACACCGTCACGTCTGGCTTGGTGGGATGCGAGGCGTATCTCGACGACATCATAGTGTACAGCCATACATGGGAGGACCACCTTCTGAGAGTCAGAGCACTGTTTGACCGCTTGACCAGTGCCAACCTTACTGTGAACTTGAGGAAATGTGAGTTCGCCCGAGCAAAAGTCGTGTTCCTGGGTCATATTGTGGGACATGGTTCCGTCAAGCCTGTTGAAGCAAAGGTGGAGACGATCCTGAACTTTCCCCGCCCACAGAGTAAGCGAGAACTGAGACGATTTCTGGGCATGACTGGCTATTATCAGAAGTTCTGCCATAATTTCGCTGATGCTGCAACACCGCTCACCAACATGTTGCGGAAAGACTCGCAGTTCGACTGGTCAGATGACTGTCAAGTCGCTTTCAACCGGCTGAAGGCAATGCTAGCGAGTTCTCCAGTTCTTGCAGCGCCGAACTTCGACAAGCAGTTCATTCTTATGGTGGACGCGAGTGACACAGGAGGAGGAGGAGCCCTGATGCAGAAGGACGACAACGGAGTTGACCATCCCGTCGCGTACATGTCCAGAAAATTCAACAAACATCAGCGACGGTACTCCACTGTCGAGAAGGAGACGTTAGCGCTCGTCATGGCTCTTCGTCATTTTGACGTGTACCTGAACACTACAAAGTATCCAGTGCTGGTGTACACAGACCACAATCCGCTTGTGTTCCTGTCGCGAATGAGGAACAAAAATGGACGCCTAACCAGATGGGCGCTAGTGCTACAGGAGTACAACCTCGTGATACAGCACGTACGCGGAAAAGACAATGTCATTGCAGACGCTTTGTCCCGTGGATAAGATAGAAGTACGCGTATTTCCACGGATGGGACAAAAGGACACAGATGTGCTTAATGTCCAGAGATAACAGACTGGTGATGACTTGGAAGCACGAACAATACCAGACAAAAGAAATGTGTTTCCATGTTATTGTAAGAGAAGGATATTTCTCATGTCAAAGAAAGAGTGTTTTTGTTTTGAAATGATGACACAAACATTGTGTACACTGTTTTAATTTGTATTCATAATTTGTTCTTGTCTGCATGGGAAAAGCAGCATGTTTTTCAAATTGTCATGATTTTTGCACCAAAACAGGGCAAAATCATTTCCAGTGATATAGCATGAGTTTTGCTATGTTTTATGCTTTATGTGCTGAAGAAAAGGGTTTTCAGTAATACAGCATATTTTGATACAGTGTATAATGTAGACATGGTATTAATTGGAACTGCAAATTAAGTTGCATTGCTGTTTGCAGAAAGCACACACAAACACACAAAAGCTGTTGTTGCATCTTTTCAAATGCTTAATTTGCAAGAGTTGAAATATTTGTGGTATCACAGAGTTGACCAATTATACACATTTTCCATAGCATAGATATCGATTGAGTGAAATTATGACACTATGAATGATATTCATGATGTTGTGAATGTGTAAGGTTCATGAGACCATTCAGGTGTACAGACATAACCAGGTTATATTCATGTGATATCTTGTTTCAGAAACAGAGAGTATTGCAGGTGTTCATAATTGCATTGTTTTGCTGTACTCTAGTGTACTTACTGTACATGCATTTATTGTCTTGACGAACAAGGCTTTACAGTACTTGAACAGAAGTGTCAAGAAATTAGAAATGTAAAGATGTTTGTTAGACCAAACAGTTGAGCTGAACGCATTGTTATGTCAGTTTTCATCAAAGGTCAGATTGCTATAAGCTCACCATGTAAAAATGGTTAATAAGTATAGTGAATGGAAGATTACTTCTATTATCGGTGACATACACAATAATCACAACAAAAATGTGTGAAGTTCATTATGCAAACTGCATGATTATTAGCTAGTGTATGCAGGTTATTCAGTGATATGTGTAGCAGTTTTTTTTTTCAAGCATATGCACATCAAGCTAAGATAGAAGTTTGATCTGTTCATACTTATGGCATATTGTTTAATGTTACAAGTACAGTGTACATATACAGTGTATTTTGTTTTGAACCAGCAGCATTTCTTAGACTTCGACTAGGTGTTGAAATGTTTGGCCATTTGATATTCAAAAGCATTTCAGGAAAGCTAAAGAGAATACATGCTTCATGATTTATGACCAAGCAGAAAAAAGAAGAAGAAAAGAAAACAAGGAATGTTGTGGTTATAAAGTTTTGCGCGTATACGCACATGCTTGTTCCGAGCAGGTAGTGGGTCTATATTTAGACAGTTAGCCTACGCTCAAGAAAGGTTTTAATAAGGCTCATAAGTCTGAGCTTGTTTATGTGAAGAATCCACTTTAGTGTATGAACACACAACTGTGCATTTTTATGTATTGTGTCTCGGAACATGTTTGTAACGACTGTTTGCAGTTTGACTGGAAAGTTCTTCCATAACTTCCCGTCTTAAGGGGGGAGATGTGATGCGCCTTGAACAAGGCTAATACCAATAAAGAGGTCCGCAGCAAGTTATCGCTCTCAGATCAAGACGTGGCTTCCCAATCGTGGTCTTTTGCAACATTGTTGTGATGGTTTGGGTGCAATCTGCCAGGAATGGAGCGGAACATTTTGATTGTCATGATGTGGTGATTGGGTTGAGTCGTGACATTATACTTCGAACAACAGGAAGAATTAACGGCGCCTGCGTCCTCGCCAGGCGTTTTACGCATGGCGGGCGCGACACACGTAAATTGTGGCAACCAATTTTGTGCCAAGCGTAAATTTCCCATTAAAAAAAACCAAACATATATATATATTTTTTGCTGTTTCCTTTGAACGCATTCTCGACAGTAACTTGCTCGGTGCTTGCTTTTAACGGCAAGATCATCGATCGTGTGCGACGTACCCGCATCGCACGCTGTCTATTACTGAGTATATTACCGATTCCACGGCGGAGCAGCAGACCGCAGATCGAGCCATGTGCGAGTGATCCAGTATGCAAAGCTGCCAATGTTTGGAAGCACAAATTAGTACTGTACACAGCAGCTCTAAAATTCGTATTTTTTTGTTATTTCGTACGTTCTAACCTCCTTTTTTTTCGGATGTTTGCCTTTACTTTTGGAAATGAACAGCGGTAACAATCGGCTCTGTAAGATGCTAAAATAAATGTCGGATGACCTCTTTGACATTCAGAAATGAATAACAATAATATTCAACTCCGTACGATGATGAAATAAATGCCGGATGTTTGCTTTTATGTTCGAAAGTATAAATAGCAATAACATTCAGCTCCGGAAGAGGCTAAAATAAATGTAGAATGATCCCTTTGATGTTCGGAAATGAATAACAATAATATCTAACTCCGTACGATGATTAAATAAATGTCGGATGTTTGCTTCACTTTCGAAAGTAAATAGCAATAAGATTCGGCTCCGGAAGATGCCAAAATAGATGTCAGATGACTGCTTTAACGTTTGGAAGTGAATAGCAGTAACATTTGGCTCTGTACGATGCTAAAATAATTGTCAGATGATTCATTTCACTTTCGGAAGCGGGCAGCAGTAACATTTGGCTCCATATGATAATAAAATAAAATAATGTCGGATGTCTGCTTTTAAATTTGAAAATGAATAATGGTGATATTCTGCTCCGTATGCTGAAATGAATAACAGATTGTTGCTTTTACGTTTGGAAATGATTAATGGTATCAATCAGCTCAGACGCTAAAATAAATAATGGATGTTTGCTTTCACATTCGGAACTGAATAAGGATAGCATTCTGCTCTGTAAGATGCTAAAATGAATGTCGGTTGTTTGCTTTTACATTCGAAAATGATTAATGCGGGTATAACATTCGGCTCCGTAAGGTGCTAAAATACTTGGTAAATGTTGGATGATTGCTTCTACTGAAATGAATAACGGTGACTTTCGGCTCTTTACAATGCTAAAACAAATGTCGGATGATTCCATAAAAAGAGTGATTAATCAATCCCTTTCTAAAGTTCAGGAACATCTAAAATAATCAAGCATACACTATTATCCCGGACTATGATCGACTGTTTGATGTTTCTACTATGGGCCAAAAGAAAGACTAAATTAATAGAATCATGATCCTTGTAATGATTCCTTTAATTCTACTCTCGTGCTAGTTCTTCGATCGATATTTCCAGGGTATTTACATTCTATTTATCAACAGAATTCTATATAGTGTGCGCATTCTTTCGTCTGGAACCTGCGTCTGGCACCTGGTTTTGTGGAAATTTCCGCAAGGGGGGAAGATTGTCAAGCGCCTTCGATCCGAAGAAACTGCATACAATCTTTTTGCTTCTATTTGTTGTCGATTTCCCCTTATTCTTTGCTGTCAATCAACAATTAGATCTAACTTTACGAAGGTTGCTAGCACGTGGTTCTTTTGTTGTGATGTAGACGTGTATATAATTTTCATTTTCATCATTCATTGGAGGGGAAATAGAGTAAAAGAGGGAGACATGAAATAAGACGAAGGACTTCTATACACGTATGCTCAGCATTCGCAGCATGTTGTCTTTTACACCAGCATCAGTAGGCCCTAATTATAATCACCATCACTCAGAATCATTTAGCCCTATTCCTATTACATTGAGAAACACGACAACCATTATCACTTCAAGATAAACACCTAAGGCTAGCGAACAAATTACGAAATCCCAACAACCTCCCTGACACCACAATAACTACAAAAATAACACACAGCACACCGAAGTGGGTGCGATCAAACTTCCTTCGAAAATATGGCAGCGAAGCGGTGAAATCACTGTTACGAAAATGTGAAAAGTTTGAATACTTTTAGATACTTACAAAATATAAAGAGAAGGAATAAAGTAATATCAATCAAAGAAATCCTACCAAATGAGAGGTATGAAGAACGACGAAAATAAGGCAGTAAACCGAAGTTCGCAGCACCGAACGCCACGCGAAAATAAATACAGTGAAACTCGGTATGACGAGATCCTTGCGAAGAAGACAATTTGTTCTTTTTATTAGTAGTTAATAAACGATACAACACAACTGAAACTAGAACTATCACTCATTGTGATTAATATACCCCCACCCACAACTGAGGGAATTAGCTCAACCAGGATTTTTTTTTTTACTTTTCAATGAAAAAAAATACCATGGCAATGCACTATTCAACAGTGAATAAATGTATTGCTCACTGTTAGTCAAATGTCTCATATCTCAAGGCAAGTGCTCAAAAACTGAGTGAGCAAGATAAATAAGCTGACGATTTCTATGGTTTTTATCAAAACTTGTGTAACCATGGCAACACAATGTTGGACATTAAGAAAAAAATGAAGTTTGCACAACTATATATCATAGCCGTCACATGTGCCAAATTTCAAGCAAAGTGCTAAAAGGATGAGGGGCTTAGTTGAATTCACAATATTAGTGTATCATTTTCATTCAAAATATACATTGTACTGTTACCATGGCAACACATTTCCCACAGTGACAAAAGATTTTTTGCACATCTAGGTAATGTAGAGGTAACATGTGCCAAATTTGAAGCCAAAATGCTCTAAAGAGAAAGAGTTAGGATCTAATTGAAATGTTTGTATGCTTTTCATCCAAAATGCACTGTTACCATGGCAACACATTGTTCAACAATGATGAAATATGATGTTTGCATACCTCTGTACTATAATGGTTGCATGTGCCAAATTTCAAGCCAAATGCTCAAAGACTGAGGGAGTTACCTGAATCCACAATATTTTTATATGATTTTCATTCAAACTATGCTGTTACCATGGCAACACAATGATAAACAATGACAAAAGGTTAAGTTTGCACATCTACATACCATAGTGGTCAGGTGTGCCAAATTTCAAGCTAAATGCTCAAAGACTGAGGGAGTTGGCTGAATCCACATGCTTTTTGGTGAAAAAATGTTGTTACCATGGCAACGCATTGGTCAACAATAATGACAGATTAAGTTTGAACATCTATATGCTATAGTGGTTGCATGTGCCAAATTTCAAGCCAAATGCTCAAAGACTGAGGGAGCTAACTGAATCCACAATATTTTTGCATGATTTTCATTCAAAATATACTGTTACCATGGCAACACATTGATCAACAATGACGAAAGACTATGTATGCTCATCTACGTACTATAGTGGTCACATGTGCCAAATTTCAAGCCAAATGCTCAAAGACTGAGGTAGTTACCTGAATCCACAATATTTTTGTATGCATTTTAGAGAAAAGATGCTGTTACCATGGCAACGCATTGTTCATCACTGACAAAAGATTAAGTTTGCACATCTATATGCTATAGTGGTTGCATGTGCCAAATTTCAAGCCAAATGCTCAAAGAGTGAGGGAGTTAACTGCATCCCAAATATTTTTGTATGATTTTCATTCAAAATATGCCATTACCATGGCAACACATTGATCAACACTGACGAAAGATTACGTTTACACATCTATGTACCACAGTGGTCATGTGTGCCAAATTTCTAGCTAAATGCTCGAAGACTAAAGGAAGTTAGCTGAATCCACAATATTTTTGTATGTTTTTTGGTTAAAAAAAGGTGTTACCATGGCAACGCATTGCTCACCACTGACGAAGATTAAGTTTGTACATCTATATACTATAGTGGTCATGTGTGCCAAATTTCAAGTCAAATGCTCTAAGACTGAGGGAGTTAACTGAATCCACAATATTTTCGTACGATTTTCATTCAAACTATGCTGTTACCATGGCAATGCATTGATCAACAATGACGAAAGAGTAAGTATGCACATCTACGTACCATAGTGGTCAAATGTGTTAATTTTTAAGCGAAATACTTGAAAACTGAAGGAGTTAGCAGTCAGTCCGCAGTGCGTGCGATAATGAGGCACGAACGACAATTTTATTCAGAATCACGTTTGCGCAGTTTGTGCCCTTGAGACTGACGAAATTTCGCGATACTTTGCAAGAGTTTTTGCAGAGGTCGCAATAACAGCTTTCATAGCTTTCGCAGTGCATTGTTTGACCCAGGATGGTTGGGTAGGTTATAGAGCTGATTATGCTCATTAATTTGATACCTAATTTCCCTATTTTTGATCTCAATATAGTAGTCCATTTTAGCATCAAAGTAAACGATTATTTTGCCAGTGTTCAAGAAGCTTTTAGATCATAGTTTGATGTTTTGCTAGTTCCTGACTGGTATTGAAAATATATCTCCGTAATTTCTTCGATTTCACAATCGTGAAACTTGAGCGAGTATGATCAATTAAAAAACGAAGAGGGGCACCATTATTAAGGTTGTGAATTTTGCTGTTGAAAACAAGGCAAATTATGTTTTCTTACTGGAAGTGGGGTAGTGAATGAACACGCGTGGAGTGTGTTGTTGATACCCAGACAATGGTCGTGGACAATGACCAGGATTGGAATGCTTCATGAGGAATTCCACTATCGCAGCTAGTCTTTGTTCATTCTGAAATGTGGTGTGTGCAAGCACATGGAAACATGTGCTTACTTCTTTCATGTGCATGCATTTCACCCTGTGTCAAGAATTCAGACTAGCAGTGCTCAGGGCAATCCACATGAATAATTGATAAAGCATTCATGTGCCTTGCAGCAGAGCTCGGGACAGGTGGTAGCCAGGTCCATTGTTCAGGGTCATTGTAAGTGCACACTCACATACACATCATTGGTTTCTGTGTAAAGTTCAAGTTTTGTATAGAGAGTGAAAATTCGATCACAATCTGGAACCTAACATTTAAAAAAATCATGGATTTCATGAAACTAATATAGGCTTTCATTTTCAAATTACCTCCAACTCAATTGTACACTATTCAGCTATTACTCATATCAATGACACTTCTATCTGATACATAGTTTTTGAACTCACAGCATTGAGTCAGCAGCCAATGGATACTACGCGATGCGACACGCCGCGTCTTGCGACAGATTTCGACCAATCACAGACCCAGAATTCCGGTGGGAACGCGAGGATAATCTTCTTAAACTCGACGCTAGACATGTCTCTGAATTTTGCTAGTTCCTGACCCGTATTGAAATGAAGATGAGAAAACTTGCCCTTATTGTGATACTATATACTTTAGCGGACATAGTCTTCACCATATTTTAGAGGGGCATGAAAGATTTCAGGTTAGTTTTTTAGCGTCAAACGTGAAGGAATATTTTTGAATACAATACCGAATTCGACAGAGATTTTGATATTCTATATTCTTCTTTTCCGTTTTATTTTGATCATGAGCATATTTGCTAATGTTTTCTCTTTCAGTCGATATTAAAAGTGTCGAAAACTGACAAGAAATACTCGTTCTACACAGATTTATTCATGACCATGTATCTGCTCATTACGTATGCAAGCATCGCTCAGCCGTGTATATGACTTGAATAAATATGTGCGTTTTCGCTCACGCTGCGGACTGACTGTTAGGCTAATCCACACATTTTTGTATGATTGGTAAAAAAAATGCTGTTGCCATGGCAACAGATTTATTAACACACACATCAAAGGTGTTTTGCACAAATATACATTACATTGATCGCACATCCCAAATTCAAATTGAATTGCTACAAAACTAAGAGAGTAGTGCAATCCACAACATTTTGCAAGATTTTTATGAAAATCTTCTGTTGCCATGGCAACGCATTACGAAATACTCATGAAAAAGGTGTCTTGCACATCTGCCTGTGATAGCAGTCACACATGCCAAATTTGAAGTTAATTGCTCAAAAAACTAGAAAGTAGTTCGATCCACAAGTTTTTATGAAAATATGCCGTTGCCATGGCAACGCATTATGCAATACTACCAAAAAAGGTGTCTTGCACATCTACCTTTGATAGCGGTCACACATGCCAAATTTGGGGTCAATTGCTCAAAAAATGAGAGAGGAGTTCGATCCACAACATTTTGTAAGATTTTTTTAAAATTTGCCACTGCCATGGCAACTCATTATGCAATACTAACGAAAAAGGTGTCTTGCACATCTCCCTTTGATAGCAGTCACATATGCTAAATTTGGGGATAATTGCTCAAAAAATGACAGAGTAGTTTGATTCACAAGTTTTTACGAAAATATGCCGTTGCCATGGCAACGCATTATGCGATACTAACGAAAAAGGTGTCTTGCACATCAATCTTTGATAGTGGTCTCACATGCCAAATTTGGGGTCAATTGCTCAAAAAATGAGAGAGGAGTTCGACCCACAAGATTTTGCAACGGACCGACCGCCCGACCGCCCGACCACCCGACCGACCAACCGACCGGCCACCCGACCTCAGAGTGATTCCTATATACCCCCCCCCTACACACTATGTGTGGGTGGGGGTATAATTAATTAATTGGTACCTGAGAAAATAGTTTGTTATAATCTATCAAGTATTTTGTTCTACAACGGTGTATCAGATCTCCTTACAGTCCTATACTAGACCATCTATATTGAGTTTCCACGATGGACGGGAAACAAAGTTCAAAAGCCTTTTCACCTGCAGTGCACATCGACACATGAACATAAATCACGCAACAGTAATAAAGACTTCCTTTATTTTTGCACCGACGTGTCTTCCTACTTATTTCATTGAATATTTTCCGAATGTCCCACCCAAAATATGCACCAGACCGTTGATGAATTTCTACTTCACAGCGACGCATAATACTGTATACGCTATAATTTTCGCGTACATAAATTTTCGCGAATTGCCGATGTCACACATTTTCGCAAGTGGTTAAATTCGCGATTGGGTGGCCAGAGAAAATATGAAGTGGCAAAGAAAGTGTGAATTTTCAACTTACTGGCATATAAGAATGATACTAGTTATACACTGCATGAAAAAGACTTGCCAAACTCTGCGAACTAGTAAGTTAGAATTCAACATTTTTGAAGTGGTTAAGTCCATCGCGCTAAATTTCTGACGAGTGGTCCCCTTGCGATAATGGATTGGCTCTCTACAGTAATCGTAAGTAGACGTGGACGTGCATAAACAAGCTTAGCCAGTATGGTCTGTTCGGTAAGCCGTGACATGGTATTCTAGTACTGAAATGTTCGTATCAAGGCAAGGGATTCATTTTGGAAGGTAATATTTTCGCGTGTTGTTAATTTCGCGAATAGCTCCGGACTCGCGAAATTTGCGAAAATAAAACCCCCGCGAAATATATAGCGTATACAGTATACAGCGTTATAGTTGCAGATGCCGCTTCGTGATAGTTGCACTATTTTTTTTTACATGTAGGCTAGGCCTACCTCTTCTTCCTTTTCTTTCCATGTTCTCCTAAATTGTGTGATGTTTGAAGTATACTATAAGGGAAAATAGACAATAGGATAAAATGTGATGCAAACCTACACTTTATTACTTGATAAGTACTAACGATTATAAACGAAATGATAATTTCGGACTCTAATGCCACATTTTAGTGACATAAAGCATTGATAGTGTGATGTCACTGACTCTGCGATCAGTTCGTTCCACTCATACTTTCTTCTT
Source organism: Diadema antillarum (assembly GCF_040938485.1). Taxonomy (NCBI): domain Eukaryota; kingdom Metazoa; phylum Echinodermata; class Echinoidea; order Diadematoida; family Diadematidae; genus Diadema; species Diadema antillarum. Next base: position 262,471 of record NW_027272756.1, read on the forward strand.
TTAATTATTTTTTAGGTGATACGCTATCAGCGTATCACCTATTGTGATTGTCAAAATTTCTCTTTTTTTTTATTCTTCTTTCTTTCTGCCACATTTTGTGTCGTCAATATCTCAACAATGACATTACGGAATAACATGACATTTTCAGTCAACATGTCTCATAACAATATCTAGCCACAATAAGGTTTTCATGACAGTAACATATCTATGACGTCATCTAGGCGCCATTTTGTGATTTTCGGACCTTGTCACATGATCGATCATAACTTCATAACTAGATATCATTTCTGTATCATTTTCGTTGGACATAAAGTTCAGGTCAAGCTCTATCTTACATTTTAACGCTAGTTACCCAGGTCATCATTACGCGCGTCAAAATTTTAAAAGGCTCAAAACGACTTCCCAATGGGAAATCTCGAAGTTTCAGACAATTTTAAGCATTTCAAACATTTTCTCGCGTGCGCGTCCGTCCGCGCAATTTCGCGCGCAGAGGGCGTAACTAACATGAAAATGCAATTTTTTTGACTGATTTGGATTTCTGATACTTTGAGTAACAATAATCATTGATTTCCGATCGATTTTGACCTATAACAAAGGAATGCACTGGCGTCAAAGTTGAAATTCCGCGCGTGCGTCTTTCTGCAAATATAGTGAAAAAACATGTCTTTGTTTATTTCGCCATAGCTCTTTAAATCGTCCTTTGACCCTATATTTCTATTGCATATTACAAAAGCATATGAATTGGAAATAACGTTTCAAGTACCGATTTTGCCAGGAAAACTCATGACGTCATCATATCATCATCTGAAATCAAAAAAGTGGAATTAATTTTTTTGAGGTACTGTTTCTGACATTCATTTGCTCGTATCTCTATCGTTTAAGCTTAATATTACCCCAAATTGAGATATGTTTTGCTTTGAACATTTGCCTTTCAAGTCCATGTCATGGTTTTGAAATTTGATGACGTCATCATACTTTAAATTGTGATTAAAAGTAAAGACACAAAATCGGACAAGTTTACGTGTTATGTCTATGGGAGGTGATTTTTTTTTAAACCATGCATTGACTTAACAACGTTTAAGCACCTTTATCTCAGCTGATTTTGCTTCATTTCCTCTGAAACTTTAGTATGTTGTAGCTGAGACAATAAGCTGCAGTAATCATGCATTTTATCCTTTGAAATCTCCTCATCAGATTGACAATTTTGCAGTTTAAAACTGAAAATGAAAATGGAATGTGGACAAAACGATTCCTCATGTATCTTTCACATACATAAGTTTACGTTCCCCATATTTTCTCGTCGAGACGTATGGCCGAGTGGCTAAAGGCGACGTCTCAGAGACGTAAGGTTGCGGGTTCGAACCCCACAAGATCACGAAACAAAATACTTAGCTATTTTACTTTTTTTTCTTCAATTTTGTATTACATATTCGTCCATGTAGAAATCACGTTCGTATATAAACGCACCTATACACACACACAGACACACACACACGCCATATCCCTCTTTTTTGTTTGTTGGAGACCACATTGCTTCGACTGCAGCAATATTTTGCAGGTTGACTTTGTCAAACCGATCATAGTATGTAATGATGACGACTGAGGTGTTGTACTTTGAACAATTGTCTTTCAAGACAATGTCATTGTTTTGTAATTTGATGACGTCATTACACTGAAAATTGTGATTAAAGGCAAGGTATGAAAACCAGCCGATTATAGGTTTTATGTCTGTGGGACGTATTTTTCCCAAGTTGCCAGAAATGGCATAGCGACCTCAGTCGTTACAAGGCCGCTTTTCCGTCTAGCAATGCAATAGATGTTCACACACGGCCACGTTGGTTGAGTGGGCATTCACTTTCCCCCTGTTATATCTATACATTGTTGTTTTTTTTTTTGTCTTACCATTTCCGTGGATGACCCGTGGCCGAGTGGTTACAGAAACGGTTTCACATGCACGCTCAATATAACTTCAAGGTGCCTATATCACATTCTTTTCTTTGTCGATCACAGATGACTGTCATCTGATGACCACAAGCGTATCACCTAACTCGTCCTCAATGTGACGAGTTTTCATGTCTCGTTTGCTTTTTCTTTTTTGTTAAATTTCGCGATTCTTGAATGATAAAATGAAATAAACCCTAGATAAGTCACATTCTCAGCAATGCTAGGAAGCTGAAATGCAACTTTCATATAGCTTCTATTATCTTGTTGCACTGATATTTTCTTCTTTTTCCCTTTTTCTTCAAATCAGTGTAACCCTTGAAATAAAAAAAAAAGAAACGCAAAAGAAAGTATATGAAAGTGATGCAAACCCTCACTTTATCAAGTGATAAGTATCCACAATATTGTCACAAAAGAAAAGATAATTTCGGAGAAATATTTAAGTCACATTTAGTGCGAGGCCGCTGACTCTGCGTTTAGTTCGTTCCACTAATACTTTCTTCTTTTAATCTTTTCTTGCTCTTATTTTTTCTTCTCAAAAAATTGCGTGACTCTTGACATAAAAAACGCAAAGGAAATTATATAAATGCGATTGAAATATATGCTTTAGTTACCTGATAAATATCAACAATCATGTCATGAAAGAAAGAATTTCGGACACGTAAGTCACTTCAGAGACGTTTAGTTAAACTAAATGCACCCTTGATAGAGCATGGATGCTGCTTCGTTACGATGGTTGCACTATTTTTTTCTTCTTCATCATCTTTGTTTTCTTTCCACATTCTAAATAGCATGATTTTTGAAGAGAACAAAACAATGAGACGAAAGGAAATAGTGCAAAGATGCAAACCTTCACTTTAGTTACATGATGAATAACAACAATTATGTCATTGTATGATGAAAGAAAATATAATTTTGGACACTGGAAGTCACATTTTCAGCACCGCAAAGTTAAGCTATAAATGCAGCTTTGATACTACGCTGCCGTTTTGTTATAGTTGCATCAATATTTTCTTCTTTTTCTTTTCTTTTTCAAAACTTCTTCCTTTGCTCATTTTTTCTTCTTAATCGTGTAAGACTTGAAATAGAGAAAGAAATGCACAAAAATAAAGGATGAAAGCGATGCAAAGTTGCACTTTATTACGTGACAAGTATCAGCAATATTTCATTGAAGGAAAGATAATTGCGAAGACTTTTAGTCACATTTTCAGCAACGCAAAGTTGTAAACACAGCTTTTATGGTGGGTTGACGCTTCGTTATAGTCGGACCAATATTTTCTTCCTTTTTCTTCTTTTTCTTCAAATCAGTGCAATCCTTGAAATAACAAAAAGAAATGCAAAAGAAAGTGTAAAAAGTGATGCAAACCGGTACTTTATTAAGTGATAGGTATCCACTATTGTCATAAAAGAAAAGATGATTTCGCAGACTTCAAGTAACATTTTCATCAACGCAGAGCTAAGCTAAACGCAGCGTTGCAGTGCGATACCCGTCCATTAGAAAAACAAAAAGAAAGTATTACTGAAGTGATACAGGTACCCATGTCTAAAACAAATGAATAGAAAATTCAATCATCTTACAGTTATTCTGAGTTCTAAGATTTAACAAATAGGCTTATAATTATAAAAGTTGATGCCTATTTAGGTAATCAAAACTTACATTTGAAATGAGAAAGTGGGAGCATTTGCAGACATTTGTTAACATCAGACATTTGTTTTAGCATTGTAAAGAGCCGAAAGTTACCGTTATTCATTTCTGATTGTAAAAGCAATCATCCAACATTAGTATTTTAGCACCGTACGGAGCCGATATACCGTTAATGATTTTTAAATTTAAAAGCAAACAACCGACATTCGTTTTAGCATCTTACGGAGCTGAATGTTATCCTTATTCAGTTCCGAACGTGAAAGCAAACATCCGCTATTTATTTTAGCATCTAACTGAGCCAATTGATACCGTTAATCATTTCCAAATGTACAAGCAACAATCTGTTATTCATTTTAGCATCGTACGGAGTAGAATATTACTGTTATTCATTTCCAAATTTAAAAGCAAACACCCGACATTTATTTTATCGTTCGGAGCCGAATGTTACTGCTGTCCACTTCCGAAAAAGAAATTAATCATCTGACAATTATTTTAGCATCATACGGAGCCGACTGTTATACTGTTTTCATTTTTGAACGTCAAGGCAGACATCAGATATTTACTTTATCATCAAACGCAGCTGAACGTTACTGTTACTCATTTCGAAATTTACAAGCAAACATCCGACAGTTATTTTAGCATCGTATATATACGGAGTGGAATAGTATTGTTATTCATTTCCGAACGTCAAAGGGATCATTAGACATTTATTTTAGCATCTTCCGGAGCAAAATTTTTATTGTTATTTACTTTTGAACGTAAAAACAAACTTCTGGCATTCATTTTATCATCGTATGGAGTTGAGTACTATTGTTATTCATTTCTGAACGTCAAAGCAAACATTAAACATTAGTTTTACCATCGAACACAACTAAATGTTACTGTAATTCATTTCGAAATTTAAAAGCAAACATCCGACAGTTATCTTAGCATCGTATGGAGCCGATTGTTACCGATGTTTATTTCCAAAAGCAAAGGCAAACATCCAACTTTTTTGGTGGCCTGACGTGCTTTTTTGGTGGCCCCAGGCCACCGTTAGTGTCGAGCCGTGCATATAAGATCTGTTACAAATGGAGGGATAATTTCAGACACTTTTAGTAACATTTTTTAGCTACAAAGCTGTAACGTTATAACGCAGCGTCGACAGCGCGATGTCGCACCAATTTTGTCCCTTTCTCTCTCTTTTTTCTTTTTTGCATGCTTCTCGCGCACACGCATATCGGTGTGTACCGTAAGCGCCGTTTCTTCCCCCGACGACCCGACCACGTGTTCAGTTTGAGCCACCACGCGTAAATATTTCAAACTACCTGACGGCACTTTTCTGCCAGGCGTACTTCATTTTTTGGCGTGGACTTTTCCGCCACGCGTACTTCATTTTTTGGCATGGACGCTGCACGGCGCTAGTGTACTTTCGCACCTGTTTGTCAAACGACCTCCAAACAACCACAAACTCACCCTGGTTTTTCAGTAACCTAAAATACTTCCATATGCGTCTCCAAAGTCCACTTTTAGCATTTACAAGTGTCGGAAAATCGTTGGAAAATCTTGATCGCTATCGCTGGAATTGCTGCTCAGTGCACGAGCACAATTACGAATTGGTCTGAATGTAGCGACACAGCAGCTTTTTCTATGGTGTCGTTGACAAGCTAAAATTTGTTTTTTCCTTGTAATCGGCCAAGTTTTCCGTTAGCGGTTGTGGCAAAGTCTTCCTTTAGCAGTTGTAGATTAACGGCAGCGGTTGAGCATGCGCAAGTGTACGCTGCCACTTATATCATTCTCTTTCTTTTCTTCTTTTATTTTCAGGTAGAATCTATTCCCCCTTCCTAGTTCCTTCCAAGCAATCATTTCTTTGTGATTTCTCTCTTCTCTATCTTTCTCAATTTCCTTATAGATCTACTTTCTGCGCGTTTTTTGTTTCCTTCATGGGTGGTTTTTCCCTCTAATTACAAGAGTCTTTCTTTTCTGTCCTCTCCAATCTTTTTCTTACATGTCGTTCTAATGATTCTTTTTTCTCCTTTATTTCCTCTTCAATCTGTACAATTCTTTCTTGCCTTCATATTCATCTTTGCTTTCATTTAGGTTTGATTCATCTTTTTTGTTTTCAGTTTGTATATCTTTATAGTAATTGCTTTCCTCTTTTCTTTTCAAAGTTATCCATCTCTCTCTTGTTTTCCTTTATGATGCATGTTTCTCTTCTTTCTTCCCTTCCATCATCTTCTATTGAACGCTGTTTTTTTTAAACCTTTTGTTTCATTTTTTGTTTTGTGGGGTTTAACTTTTTGAATACAGTGTATCTTTTCTTTCATTTCCTTTCCCCCTTTTCTTAGCCTTTCCCTTATATTCTTCACCCTTGTCTTTACTCACATTTTCACAATCTTCTTTCATTCACACCAATTAACATATACATGCACACACACACGCACTTTAACTGTCTTTGTTAATCTTTTATTTTTCTTTCTTTTTCATAGAAACAATAATATACAAATTATTTCATTGCAAAATAACACTAATAATTATGCTAATTTATATCAACATAAATCATACATTGTCAATATCAAATACAAAATTTTTGATTTACCTTGATTCAACATCACAGTAAATTAACCTAAATCAAGAATTGTGTACACTTGTATATAACACAACACACACACACAAACACACACACAATATGACCAACCCCAATCCTAAATCGCTACTAATATTCCGCGACTCGGTAGAAGCCAAGAGAAAGGTGGAAATGGTATTTTCTTTTTAAAGACACCATAGAAGAACTTGCCATGGTCACTCTGAGTTAGCTACATTCAGATCAATCACAGTGCTCGCTGCTGTGTTTTGTACATCGTGCTGCGCTGTCTGCTCCTGTGCAACGCAGTTATCACTGAGTAGCTGCGATCGAGATTATTCCGAGAAGTAGATAAATGACAAAATGGTGAAAATTCCATTTCTACTGGACTTGAATCTCGCTCAGATGAAAGTATTTAGGTTACTGAATAACTAAGGCGAGTTTGTGCATGTTTGGAGGTCATTTGACAAACAGGTGCGAAAGTACACTAGCGCTGAATTCACTAGCTTCTCTTACTTTGTTATCAATGGCAAATAACACACCACTTACATAAACCATATCGTGTAGGTGTTTCTGTTTATCCGAATATTCTAACGTTAATTATTCCGAAGCGTTAATAGAAACCTGGGCCCGTTTTTAGAAAATTAATCAAATGCAACTACATGTAATTAAATGCAGCTGAAAATTAAATGCAGGTGTATCAAATCACGAGCAACTTTGCACATAAACGCAAGTGCGTTGCTGCCAAAAGGCTTGCGTTTGATATAGTATGAAACTAGAAAATAGTTGTATGAACCTGAAACTCAATTGCGTTGAAACGCAACTCTAAAAATCAAATGAAGTCCATCAATCACGCGCAACGCTGTATTCAAACGCAAGAGCGTTGCAGGGAAGACTTGAGGTTTTCATAAGAAACTATAGAGAAACTGCGTTTAAAAGCATCTCTTAACATCTACGGAGGTGCGTTATTGTTGAAAAGTCTTGCATTATTTTGGTTTTTTTTTCGTATGCAAAATTAAAAATTAAACGCAGCTCTGAAAATCAAATGCAATTGTAAGTCCATGTCATCACGCGGAACGCTGAATAGACTTGCGTTTGATATACGAAACTTGAAAATTGTAGGGAACTTCTTTAAAACTCAGTTGCGTTTCAACGCGATTCTAAAAATCCAATGCAAGTCCATCAAAATAATCACACGCGACGCTGTATTTAAACGCAAGAGCATTGCAGAAAAGACATACTTTTTGTACGAAATTATAAGAAACTGCGTTTAAACGCATCTCTAAACATCTACGGAAGTGAGTTATTGTTGAAAAGACCTGCATTATTTTTTACTTCTTACGCAAAATCAAGAATTAAACGCAACCCCCAAAATCAAATGCAAGTCCATCAAACACGGAACGCTGAAAAGACTTGCATTTCATAATCATCCGACACTAGAAAATTGTAAGAAACTTAAACTCAATTGCGTTTAAACACTAATTCTAATAGTCAAATGCAAGTCCATCAAATCACAAGCAACGCTGTATCTAAAACGCAAGAGCGTTGCAGAAAAGACTTGCGGTTTTTGTACGAAACTAAAAACTGCGTTTAAACGCATAAAAACTATAAACCGAAGCGTGTTATTGTTGAAAAGACTTGAATCATTTTTTATTTCGTAACGGAACTTTCGCCATGATTGAACTTAGTCTGCACTAGCAGGGGAAAGACATCGCAACATTAACACGTTTCAAACTACCGAAACGCATCGTGCTTCACGAAATGTCGATGAAAAAAATAGTAGCAAATTATTGTTACTGTAGTTCGCTATTCCGAAGGTTTAAATCTCAGTCCAAAGTTAAATAAGTTTGACGATGGAAAGATGTTTATCTTTACGAAGGTTAGTAATCCGAAAGATGTCGTTTCCGGATTAACAATTTTTCTTGTTTTTATTTCAGACTGGCCCGCGCCGTACATCACAGAGCGGTAATGTTGCGAATCGGAGCGCGAGAACAATTCATTTTCAGAGTATGGCAATAGAAATGTAAGCAAAACAAATAAAAATATGGCGACTTAGGGAAGGAAAATCACACATCCTCTTTCAACTCAGTCGGCACTGAAAAATTATCTCGACAGAATCATACGAATTCACACGCATATCTTCACAGCAACGCACTTCAATTTAAATCGCAAATTTGCATGCACTTTGGGGAATATGCGTTTGTTTTTTTCATATCAAATTTAAAACGTACAGTGTCTAGAAACGGGTCCATGTTTCGGATCCCGCTCTTTCAAAAGCTCTCAAGATTTTTGTGTTTTGTGCATTGCCGTTACTAACTTCGCGTATATGTGCTTCTTTCGCAATAAAACTCGAATTAAGATGTATACACAGCGATAGAGGCTCAGCTCAGTAGATACTTGCCTCCAGTGACAATATTCTTGTGTACAACAAAAGAGTTTGTGAGCCCATTAGCGCAATGTCTATTCATACCTATACCTGGTGCCCGATCGATACTTTCATTGTTTGATGGCACATGGTATTGTAGTTGACCATGGAAAGGGGATACTGTCATAATAGGCCTATACAGCTTGACTGTTTCCGCACAGGAGGAATACCAACCTGTCCATTCTCAAGTCGACCTGCAAAGAGAATCTCGCTTTTGAGCATTTCTGGCTCTTGGAGAATAATTATGGGAGGAACGGGTTAAGAAAACTCATTTAAACTATGAATGTAATTATCCCTCTTCCCTGGTTATGTAATGGGCTGTTTAGAGCGCATCAGTGAAGATTGAAAGTAAGCCTACTTTTTGCAAAGCGTATTATAATGACAACTTGTGCAACAATAATTAACCTGGCTATTTGTTAACTGGCAAAATGTAATGTTTGGGCTTATTTTCTTATAGGTCAGCAAGACGATATGCGGATTCCGTAAAGTTCTGGGTAAAACCTAATGTCCTGAGAGAAGACTTACTAATTTACCCGCGCTTGGAACGGATAAGTCTACCGACTCTCAACAGGAAAAATTTCTTCAGTACTACATACAGTGCTAGCCGTATATAGTGTATGATAGGTTATCTTTATAACAGGCGGGAAGGACGGTGCATCTTCTACAAATGATTGTCTCTCGTGGAAGAAAACCCGTCTCCTTGCGTGAATTTTAGCTCCTTTTTCAAGCTTGCGGGAAACGCGATGGATGGACCAAACGTAATCACAAAGCGAGGAACATCGTTGTGAACATAAAAACTGAGAAATATGCAAGAAACAGTAACGGTCATTTTCATCTCTGTCTGCAATTAATTATTCCAAAATTTCGTTAATCACATAGAATGCAATTAAGTTCGTTTTGATGAATATTCAAGAACACACACACACACAAAATAAAAAAGTTATTCCGAAAGTTCGTGAACTAGAAAACGAAATGCCTTAATCTTATTATATTTTGTTAGGATATTCCACTGCTTGAAACGCAGTGAAGGGGGGTCATAAAGCTGTTCGTAAAGATACGAACGACTTACGAGTGACTGATGATAAGTTCTTGTGCTGAATTATGGAAATTCTGATAAGTATAGCACATCAGAACTGATCACCAGTCGCTCGTAAGTTGTTCGTAACTGTACAAACAGATTTATTAAACGCCCCCCCCCCCCCCCCCCGTAACACAATAATGTGATACTAGACAGCTTTAATGTCATGCTGAGTTGAGTAACCAAGTCAGTGGTACTTCATATTTTATGCAGTGTTTCAAAGTGACAGATTATGAGAAAGATATGTATCAATGTTACATTCGTGTGTATACATTAATTTTGATGGTTTACAGTACTGTTGTACATGCAATTACCATGATCTCGGCAGACGACTGACCAGCACCAATTGTCTCAATTGGCTTTCCTATGCTTTTTACGTAGCCTACAGAATGGGTATCCTCTGGTCCTTTCAATTCAGGTATTCATAATTGCTTATAAAGCACCCTCTTTAGTTTTTACAATCGGAAGGGAATAGCAGCAAGAAACATCCTCGTTTAAAAGAGGCTTTTCTTAATAGCAGGTATGCCCTTTTTCTTCTGCTTCCCTTGTTTTGGGGCAGCAATAACAGCCATGGAGCTACAAGCAACAAAACTTGTAGCTCCTTGCTAAAGATGCACCCGACACACAAAAGCGCACCGACGTATTCATTTTGCGGCACGGACACAAACACACCGAAGTTCACATCAGGCTGCCGTATTGGTCGATGATAGATACCGTCTTATAATTGGATGATTTTCTTTGACTCCTCATATAGAATGCTTTCGCCTTATGAAGTGACAGAGGAGGAGCGTAAACGCCGTCGTGCGTCGCTATAAAGAACGACTGCTGTATTGTTTCGTTTAGGGAAAGAATCAGGTTGTGAGCTTGAACGGAAACAGAACCTGAATTTTAAGAGATTGTCATGGTTTTGTTTGTGTACTTGTTCGTTCGTTTGTTTGGTTGTTCGTTTGTTTTTGCTTTTTAGAAAGTGAACTACTGACAATAGCGTACAAATATTCGTATTTAAGGTTTAAAGGGATGTGGAATTGGATTATGTAAAGCTAAAAGCCGCGTTTACACATGTTCACGGCAACCACGGCAGTCACATTTCAGGCCATCACGGACAAAATGGGACGGACGTGAAACAACGCTGTGAGACGAGATAGGCAAATGTGACAGGCCGTGATTGCCGTGGATGCAGTGTCACATTCTTAAACTGTTAAAAAAAAATTGCCACGGCAGTCCCGGTGCTAATGAGGAATTTTGTATGCCTTGATAAAATGGGATGAATGCAATGAAACACGACGGCACGTAATAGACCCTAACAAAACTTGGAGGCGGTCCGCAGCGGGACGGGACGGAAAATATTGATAGTCTATAGCCTGATCAGACGCCGTGAGAACAGCGTGTGATAGCTATAGAAGTTCGCCGGGGCGAGGACTGGAACGATCCGAACAAGACTTAGAATGCGAAGGTGGGGGGGGGGGGGAACAGGAGAATGTCTCAACTGCATTAGTATACCCACAGCGCACTGCATCTCAGGCAAATACAACGTGGCCACCGGGAACATGGTGTAAACGTAGCTTTAGAGTCTGTAGAATCCACATTTATATCTATAGGCATAACTAAAACTTGATTTCTCGTGACTCTGACACACTTTGACAGACTTTGACAGATTTCTGTGCACAACATGTACATGTAATATTCAATTCCACACACATACACACACACAAAAGATCTTCGACCTCCTAGACCATTCTCCCGCCCATCATTCTCTCTCTGCATCTTTTTCTGTTGTTATTTTGTTCCACCTATGGGGATGTATTCTATGTTCGGCAATAATAGCGCGTTTCATCGTGTTTTGTTTTGTTTTGTTTTATTTCATTTTTAGATTTAGATCGGAAAAGCAATATAGACGGGAGGTAAAATTCTTGAAGCAACTATACAGTTTCAATTTTTAGTTTGACATCGTTCTTATATTTTGATGTTCGTTGCACCTGTAAGGTTCTTGTAATGCGAAAGTTAAATAAGATTCGCTATAATATTCTCGAAAATTCCCTCTGCCGTATTGATATTCGTTAATGTGAAAAATAAATACGATTCATTAATCCGAAACCGCACGAATTTTGTGATTCTAAGGGTGCATTTATCGGGATATTAAATTAATTACGTTACTCTGAAAACGAATAACACAACTTGTTCCTTTTAATTTCTGGGATTAACAAAACATCAGAAAGCAGAGCTTATTTAATTTTCGGATTTTTAGTCTGGCATTGGGGGTTAGTAGTTCGGAAAATAAGTATGGAAAATCTTTGAGGCAAGAAAATAATTTGAATTCCTATTATGGCATCGTTATTTCCTTTGCCTTATGTTCATTATTCCGAAAGAAGAATAAGGTTCGTAAATCCGATGGTTCTTTTTGCTGAACCCGCAAAACACGCAAATTTGATATCCCTTATGTAATGTGTTAGTCCAAAATTGTATTAGGGCTCGTTAATACCATTTGTGGCATTATTCCGAAGGTTCGTAAATGTGAGAATGAATTACGTGCATGGTACGAAACTTATGTCATTTTTGGCTAAAAGGAAATTAAAAACGCCGAATCTTTTCCTGTGACGGAATATATGGGTTTATTTCTGAACGTGACATCGTTTACTTCTTTGCACGATATTCATCATTCCGGAAAAAAAAAATATTCAGATGGTTCATTCATCCGAAAATGGAAAAAAAGGTGGGTCGTTTATCTGTAAAGAAATTATCATATTCGTGGTAAGAAACTTCGTTTTCGTATCAGCTATATAACGTCCGAAATTTCGAAACTTATATAAAAAAGAAAAGCGAACCTTCAGCATAATAACAAACTTTAGTGAATCGTAAGAGTTTTTTTTTATCAATCGAGCAGTGTGGAATAACACATCCGACATTTGTTTTAGCATGGTATTGAGCAGAATGTTACTGCTATTCACTTCCAAAAGTAAAAGCAATTATCTGACATTTATTCTGGCATCTTCTGGAGCCGAATGTGATTGCTATTTACTTTCGAAAGTAAAGCAAATATCCGACATTTATTTAATCACCATACGGAATTGAATATTACTCTGATTCATTTCCGAACGTCAAAGGAAACATTCGACATTTATTTTAGCATCTTCCGGAGCTGAATGTTATTGCTATTTACTTTCGAACATAAAAGCAAACATCAGAAATTTATTTTATCATCATACAGAGTTGAATATCATTATTATTCATTTCTGAACGTCAAAGCAAACATTCGACAATTATTTCACCATCTTCCGGAGCCGAATGTTATCCTTATTCATTTCCGAAGGCAAAATCAATTATCTGACATTAATTTAAGCACCGTACGGAGCTGACTCTTACCGTTATTAATTTCCCAAAGTATAAGCAAACATCCGACATTTATTTTAGTATCATACGGAGTCGAATATTACCGTTATTCATTTCCAAAATTAAGAGTAAACATCTGACATCTATTTTAGCATCTTACGGAGCCGATTGTTACCGCTGTTCATTTTCGAAAGTAAAGGCAAACATCCGACTTTTTTGGTGGCCCGATCGTACCAAAATCTTCATTTCTGAAATTTCGGTGGCCCGACGCGCGTTTTTGGTGGCCCCGTAAGTGTCGAGCCTTGACTAATGTCATCGAAAAGTAAACCAGAATGCAACTTCTCGCTTGTGAATTATTGCTTGTGAATAATCGTAAAACTTTGGCAAAACTTTTGGAATACCAATCCTGTTCATGACGCTTGGAAACTGCGAGTCGTGAGAATTTTGCGAACTCGTGCAATGTTACTCCGTAGCGTATGCGAGCATGTGGAGTCGCAATCGTTTAACTGTCTGAAGTGCGCGATTTCTCTCACTCGTTTTTGCCACGCGATTTATTTTAACTTGCAAGAACGATGTGGAATTCTGGCGTCCACCGTGAATTGTGCACTTGCCGGCGCAAATTGTTCTTTTCAAAGGTGAAGCTGTGCGCGGAAAGCACGTGGTTGGGATAATCCTTGCGTTCCTAAAGCGGAGAGGAACGCCATGAATGCGACTTGTGAGCAAGCCCGTTCTGTTGCGTCCAAGGAACGCCCTCATTAGGGTGATGAATAGAGGGATTAAACCCCCCATTCTGCACGCAGGAGGAATAGGGGCGTCCCCTAACAAAAGGAGGAACGCGAGCATTCCCCACGCGGCCGAACGCTCGCTAAATTAAATCTGTCACGCCTTACTAGCCATCCCCTTTACGGCACATACCTGCTAAAATCTCCAACAAACTGTCACCCTGAATTCTGTATCATTCTGAATTAATTTTAGTAGGTTTAGCGATTATCACTTGGCACATTTCGATCTGACTGGATATGATTCATGCATAACATTCATTCACCATAAATACATCGTGTGCATAAGCTGAGACTGAGAGAATGCATGGCGCGCTTGCGGTGCAAGCACGTGTTTTGCACATCGTTACAGCAATATTTCCCCTCTCAATCCGTGTGGCAGACTGTCAGATTTACGGGAGAATGTGTCCTTGAAATTAAGTTGCAAATCACGGAAAATCAGTTGGATCATACTTAATGCATTATTGTACACTTAAAAATCAATAATGTTACTTAGCAAAGACAAACATTCCCTTTACAGGAAAGTCATTTGCCCAAAATATGATTTATCACTCTCGCCGTAACGAATCCGACTGGTCGTAATTTTGTGTACTTGACAGCACCGACAGGTTTTGGGTGCGTCTACTTGCAAGGATGTACACAGGATGTGAAATATTTTCTAATACAATTTGATTACTTAACGGATAAATCGGCAGATTAAAAAAAAAATGAATATAGTTGTGTAATAAAATGCAGAAAGTTTCGTAAAATTTCATAATTTTACTTTCAAAGATAGGTAAACACAACGATAATGATGACATTGACATTGATATGGACATTGATCATTATGAACGACGTTTTCCCATATGGATGATACACGATGCCCGTTATTGCAAATGTTCGTGAAAGGGGAATTTCAGACCAGTTATATGTTAGTCTGAAAAGGAAAGTATTTATGATAAGCACAACAGTGAAAAATAATCGGTCAAAATCGTATTAAAAGTAAGCCGGCAAATCAATTGTGAGGGTATGACATCAATCCACTACTTGCACATCATATCCGTATGACTGTTCCATTATTGTTTAGTGAAATTTAGACAAACTTTATAGTTATGTCACTCCTTTCATTTTCACCCGATATTGATCAAACTTTAACTGTTGTGTAGTACGTAATAAATTTCTCTTCTTTTCAGACTAAACTTTTGTCACGGATATCCTCTTTGATCTGAAACTGAAATACACAAATTCCCTATACCTCTATATGTTCGTTGATTTGAAAATGAAATCATGTTCATTCATCCAAACATGTGGGATGTTATTCTGAAAGTTTGTTATAATATATCAAAGTACATAAATTCCGTAAACCGATATGTTTGTTTATCCCCCCCCCCAAAAAAAGTAATGTTTTTTAATCCCTGTGTCTCCCGAGAGGACATAAAATGAAGGTCCCGTGTTAATCTGGAAATGAAATGATGTTCATTCAGCAAAGGGTCGTGCTTAACTTTTTGCGCACCAGTTAAATTCAATTTTGACTAGTCCGCAATATTTTTGACTGGCCAACAAATATTTTTGACTAGTCCATCTTGTTTTTTAATCGCATGACTTAATGTCAAATTTGGGAGGGCCCCAAGTACTTTTCAATTATTAAATTACAACCAGATATCGTACCCAACATGAATATAACTCCATGGTCTCTCCCCCGGCCCCCCCCCCCCCCCCCCCCCCCCACATGATGTTAACTTATCAACAAATGTCATGGAATTTTGCATTGAGTGACAATCAACAAATCTTATTTATTAACTTGCTGTTATAGTTGTTATACATTTTTGCCATTGTATTTTTATCATATTCATTATCATTACTTCATGATCATTCGTCATCACTATGTTTTGTAACTGTTTTGTGACAGGTTAAATTGTCTTGCAGGAAAGGGGCAAGACATTCAGCCTACTGGTCTTCTCGGAAATGTTAATGTGTTTATTTAAGAACGCACGCACGCTGTAATCACACAAACACATTAACAAGAAGTGACAACAGGTCGACTATTCATTTTTTTTCCAAACGTTTCAGTAGTGAAAAATACAGGCCTAACTAATGGTCGATTCGTTTTAAGCAAAGCATCTTTTTTAAAGGCATAAACGTCATAATATGGTCACATGGGAAACTGGAAAAATATAAAGTAGTAGCAACTATTTATCAAAATTCACAATCTTTGGTATACAGAGCTGCCAACCTCTGGAAGCACAAATTAGTACTCGGCAGTTCCAAAATTTGTATTGTTGCATTAGAATTCATATTTTTTCAATCTCCTTCTTTTTACAATTTTAAAACCTAAAATAAACTCACCGACGTATGAGGCCTAGGGGCCCTAAATAAACATTACGACACATGCTAAAGCAACGTCGAGCTGATCACCAGCAGCACAATTATATAAAGATTCCAAACTACATGATGTTCAGCATTGATTGATTGCTTACGCTAACTTGTTCTAGTGCATGTGTACCGTCTCCAAAAGCTTGCAGGGATGGTTATGGAAACTTTCACGGCCTCACAGGGGAGGGGGAATGATTTCATCTTCTCAAGAGAGCTTTTGTGTGAGTGAATGCAAAACTTTGTTGGGTGTTTTTAATTATTGTGTAATATAAAATATAGTCATGCGTTTTCAGGCTTTTTCCTTTCATTTATTGGATTTTAAACATCATCATTTTCCTAACTATTCCACTTTCTTTTCTCCTGTCTGAAATCAGAAAGTCTGCCATAACGATGATTGCTAATGCCACACTGTGTGTGGATGCGCCAATGTGCGAAACACATGGTTTTACTTTCAAGTTCAAAGGAATGCGCCATGTGTGTTTGGCTTGGGTGAGGTTACTGCGAGTTCGATGGAATGAATGTGCCGTAAAATAGCTGTGCTTAATGGTGTGATTACGGTAAACAGTTTACGTTTGATACGAAGAAATCATCATGTCTTTTACGAGAAAAAACAAACTAACAAACAAAAACAAATAAAACAAAGCAAAAACAAAAACGAACGAAAGTTGATAGCCTATATCTGTAGGTGAAGTTCCTTCACACTTTGACAAGTAATACACTTTGTACACAGTTGTTGTGGTTACTGTTTTAATACATCGTTTAACCCTATCTCTGTCATATAGACGAAGCCAGAATGCTCAGACATTTTGCAGTGCGCAGACATGGGATTGTTGTTGGCTAGTTCTTATTGTTATTATTGACGTAAATGTATCATGTTATACATCATTTGAAAGCTTATGGTCTATACTTTCATATTACATAATAATCTGAGTGAGGGCACCCTCAAATTTTAAGTAGGACGCCCTCTTATGTCATATAATTATCTTTGCAGACTTACTTCTGCATGTTACCACCTCATTTTCTCACACAACATGCTCTTATATCCCAAAAAGGTCTACACAAATGTTGTAGAGAATTTATTCAGCTTTCAGATGATGTGATTCTTTCATCAGTAGCATAAGTACTTTTCATTTTATGAACAAAAGTGTGTGGCAAGTACAACCTACATTTTACACACTTCACACAATTTCTGATTTTATGAATGAAATGTTGGCATGAAAGTAGATAAAGCGTGCTTACATTGTACATCTAGTCAGGATGAAAATATTAATTGATTATACGGCTTTTACTTGTAGTTTAGATTATTCTTGTCCTATAATATTGCCATTAATGATAAGATAATCTAAGGGTAAAAATTGTCACTGAAAATATTCAGTCTTCAGAATGTCCATTCCTGTCGAGTATGCTAGACTTCTATTTGCACTCTCCTCATTGAAACAGAATTGAACTATCACTGTAGTCATTTGCTTTATGATAAACCTTCATTGAAATGAAAGTTTCATAAAGTGACGGTTTATTAGATAATAATGATCGACAGTCAAACATACCTCAGCTTCAAGACCGAGACTGTGCAGCTTCAGGTAGGAGGCTACTGTACCCTTATTGCTCCTAGCACCCTGCCCCGCTAGCCCCGGCAAACTAGAGACCCATTGCACCGCTGTCAGTGCTGAGTAAACAGCTACAACTGCTGCACGGAATGTGCAGTGTTCATTTATTCTACAGTTCATTTATGAGGCTGATATCACTGGAACTATACCCCTTCACAGAATTCAAAGATGTTGAAATCCCTATCCTAAATGTTTTCACTTCATATTTTACTATATTGACTTAGATAAAATGGATGAAAATTGACCCATGTGTACGATCTTTTTATCGCACACGGCGATCCTATCACAGTCCCACATATACAGATCGTGTAAGTTCTCCACACAAGAAACCTATAGCAAAACTGTACACAATACATTGCAGTCTGAATGCAAATAAACATGGGCGGGGCCACAACAATTTCTTGGACTTTGAGAAGGCTTTCCTGATTGGTTGAAGGTGGAGCAGCTTTTTTTCACACTGGATATCGTTTCCTTACACTGTCAGCCATGTGAGTTTATAGAGTGGTAGTGTCATAGCCTTTGAAGTAATCTGTCAATCAAAATAGGGCCGGTGAAATCGGCCGAAGCATTTACATGGCAGGTTTTGGGCCAATTTAATCGGCCCGTGACACAGATAGGGTTAAGTCTGAATCAAGACTATATTATGCTCTGGAAATGCCTGGAATAAGGCTAGGGGGAGTTGCAAAATGGATCGTGATTAAACTACATCGAACATACGACATGCCTCCAGTTTTTCTAAATTCGTGTCTCTTTCGGAAGTAGACATAACATTTTGGCGACGAGATGGCGCATTTACAGCCTCCGCCACCATTCCTACCGAATCCTGGCCCTCCTTCTATGCCATGGACGCAATGGCAAGGACTTTTCAAAACTTCCTTGCTCGCAAGTGGGGCGAACAAATTTGCAGACGATTGCTGTAGGGCTTTGCTGTTACACCGCCTTGGGCCTGAGGGGCAGCGCATCTACAATACACTCCCGCCCAGTGTTTCTCCGGGTTCGTCAGGTAGCGGAGATGTCGAAGCACATGCATCTACCGCAACTGCGGTCGAAACGTACGACGGGACATTGGCTCGACTTACGGCACATTTCACGCCTACGGTCAATGTAGTAGCTGAACGCTATAAATTCCGGCAGAGAGCTCAACTTCCAAATGAAACTGTGGACGACATGTAAGTGCTCTCAGGATACTTGCTGTACCGTGCAACTTTGGAACAATGAGGGATGAATTCATCAGAGACCAGCTGATTGAGAAGACCAATTCTGAGCGTGTTCGGGAGCGATTACTGACTGAACCATCGCTAACTCTTTCAAACGCTTGTGTGCTTGCACGGCAAATTGAATCTGCCGTTCGCGATGCCCGTGCATTGCAGTTGGACTCTACTTCTAGTGATGTTTGTGCTATGGGATTCAGGCCAAAAGCTCAACAAAAACGTCAACAAAAACACAAGCAGGACATTTCACATCAGAAAGCTGGTAAGTCCGCATCTTCACCAGTTTGTTATTCGCTGTGGTCTCAACGGTCATAAGGCTAATGATCCTCACTGTAAAGCCGGGAATGTACACTGTTCTTCTTGTCACAAACTTGGACATTTTGCTCGTGTGTGTAAATCATCCGTCAATCAGATTTCTGCTAGTGAACAATCAGATCACATGAATACAGATGAACTTGCACGCAATGACAGTGATCCTGATAGTGGTGGTGCACATTTACAGGTCCTTTCCATTTCCGATCCAGACATTACGTGCACTGTATCTGTCAATGGGGCTACAGTTCACATGATATTTGACACTGGCTCGCCTGTTTCACTCCTTCCGTTGGACATTTTCGACAAACATTTTCTTCGCGAGGCTTTGTTACCTCCAAAGTCGGGCGTGACATTGACTACGTACCTCCATGAGCCCATTCCCATTGTTGGTATGTTTCCAGCTACAGTTTCACATGGACAACACACAACTGAATGCCTGCTGTATGTCGTCGCTCGTGGCAACAACATTTTGGGGCGCGATTTGATTTCTTCATTACATCTTGCGCTACAGGACAACATTGTGATGCATGTTTCATGCAATGAGTTCCCAAAACTCTTCAGCAATGATGTAGGACTTGCAAAGGGCTACGTTCACCGTGTCAAAATAAGGCCTGCTGTGCAGCCAGAGCAGCATAAACTTCGCCGTCTTCCCTTTGCAATGCGGGACAGGGTATCTGCAGAATTGAAACGACTTGAACAGGCAGATATCATTGAGCGAGTGGATGCCAGTGAATGGATTTCTTCACTTGTGGTGGTCCACAAGAAAAATGGTGCCATTCGCATTTGTGTAGATCTTCGTGATGTGAACAAGGCTGTTGTGGAGGACAAATACCCACTTCCTAACATACAAGAATTGCTCGCTGAACTGAGAGGTGCGACAGTATTCAGTACTTTAGACCTTGCATCAGCGTACCACCAGTTGCTTTTGCATGAAGAATCACGTGATCTCACTACGTTCATCATGCATGACGGACTGTTCAGATTCAAACGTGTGTGTTTTGGACTGTCATCAGCACCTTCAGCCTTTCAAAAACTCATGGCTTCAGTTCTCTGTGGCCTGGAAGGTGTACAGTGTTACCTTGACGACGTGGTTGTCTATGGTGATATTCAAGCTGTGCATGATGCAAACCTACGTGCAGTACTTCAGCGGTTGCAGGATGTTGGGATGACACTCAGTGCTCAAAAGTGTCATTTCAGTCTACATGAGATCCACTACTTGGGGCATGTGATATCCAGCAAGGGACTACAACTGGATGAATCACATGTTGATGCCATTCGGGATGCCCCAGTTCCTACTGATGTTTCCTCACTGCGCTTGTTCATCGGTTTGGCATCATATTACTCTCGCTTCTTGCCAAACTTTTCAAGCGTGACTGAACCACTCCGAGCGTTAACACGAAAAGGAGTTCCCTTTGTGTGGACCGCTGACACAGATCGAGCGGTTCACGAAATCAAGGATCTCACCGCAAACAGTACAACATTGCAGTTGTTCAACCCCGACTTCCCAGTGATTGTTGCAACAGACGCATCTGCGTATGGTCTTGGAGCGGTCCTGCTTCAAGTGCGCGATGGAAAGGAAGTTCCTGTCGCGTTTGCCTCACGCATGCTCACTCACGCAGAACGAAATTATTCGGTTGGAGAGAAAGAAGCCCTTGCTTGGGTATGGGCTTGTGAGAAGTGGTTTCAATACATCTAGGGTCGCCACTTCATCCTACGTACCGACCATCAGTCTCTTACGACTCTACTATCAAGTAAGGGAACCGGACGACAGACCATGCGAATCGCACGATGGGCAACACGACTTATGCGATTCAACTACACAGTTGAGTACAGTCCTGGAGTACACAACACGACAGCTGACGCACTTTCGCGACTTCCGCGGCCAACCACTGATCCCGTCATCGATGACGATGAAGTTGTCATTCAGCATGTTAACACGATGTTCACTAGTGCTACGATGACACAGTCTGAGCTTCAAAAAGCGACCGCAACCGATACAGTGCTACAGAGTGTTATTTCATACATAGTGAATGGGTGGTCTAAGGAAGCATGCAGGGATGACGCGATGAAACCATTCTACATGGTTCGCGATGAGTTGTCAGTGATAGATCAGTGTCTTTTCAGGGGTGACAGAGTTGTCATTCCTTCTACATGTCAATCCATTTAGATTGCAGCTGCACACTCTGCTCATCAAGGGATCATTCACACAAAACGATTGCGCGAAACGTATTGGTGGCCAAAGATGGATGGCATGGTGGAAGAATCCATTCGATACTGCATTTCATGCCAGACGAGCGATAAAGTGGCACGTCCTCGCAATACGCCACTTCAAAGCGTTCCACTTCCTTGTGGCCCATGGAAAAAGCTTGGAATTGATATCACAGGGCCATTCAACTCATGTGAATGCAAGTATGCCATTGTGGCAATTGATTATTACTCCAAATGGCCAGAAGTAGCGTTCATTCGTGAAGTGACATCGCGCACAGTCATTGGTTTCCTTAGCCAGCTGTTCGCGAGGGAAGGTTTGCCATCGGAAATTGTCACCGACAAGGGTGTTCAGTTCGTTTCTACAGAGTTTGAGGAGTTTCTGAAACCGCTCAACATTCAACATCACAAATCTTCATTGTACTATCAGCGTGCCAATGGAGAAGTTGAGAGGTGGAGTAGAGTGCTAAAGCAAACCGTGCAGATCGCTTCCATGGAAAGGAAACCATGGAAAGATGCAGCGCTCGAATTGCTGATGGTGTATCGCTCAACACCGCACCAAACGCCCATTAAATCTCCTGCTGAGTTACTCCATGGCCGATGGATGGTAACACCTGTCAGCATTCGCAAAGATCACAATAGTGAGCGAAGTACCACGCGCAATGACACAGTTGTTCGCGAACGCATGGAGAAAATGCAAGCAAAATCGCGTGAATACGCAAACAAAACTAGGGGTGCAACCGTCCCTATGTTCAAAGTAGGGGATTTGGTCAGAGCAAAGCGTGCTGTTAAAGTGCGCAATTCAAAATACTACCCACCACAGCGCATTGTAGGCAAGAAGGGCCCCTACACATACATTCTTCAGGACAATCGTATTTGGAATGCATCAAAATTAACAAAATGCCAAAACAAAGAAAATTAGTAAACACTTGAACATCAAAAACTGAGAACTATGTTCATATATTCACCATGTGTTGCATGACAATGCATATGGAAGTTTTGTAGTGTTGTTGCCTGAATAAACATGTTATATTTTGTGCAGAGAGTAAAGGTATTGGCACTCATTTGCAACCATCTTATAGATGACTTCTTACAATGAAAAAACAAAAACAAAACAAAACAAAACAAATGTGGGAAGCTCTAGGTCCAAATGTTTCCTGAATTGTTATTGGGAAATTTATGTTGTTTAAAGTCACATTTAGTTTGGTTTATGTCTGTCAATTCAGTTGACGATTTGCTAAAGTGGTTCTCTTCAGGACTCCACATGTGTGCTAATGAGTGATACCACCTTTAAAGAATATTTGAAGTATTGGCTTTAATAGATGTATGCGTGTATATGGTTTCATACATTGGAAACAGAGAGAAATTAAGGATAGACATTTATGTGTAAATTATTTCCACACAGGTTTTATTGGCTTAAAAAAGAAAGTGAGATGCATACAGTCAAATTTAGCCGATAAATAGATAGATTTGAGAAATTTCATTTTAATTCAGTTTTAGGAAAGTCAAACAAAGAAATATATATGTGATTTGTACAATATCATTATGGGAGTTAAATTACACTTTATACGCATGCAAGTTAAATGAGTATTAAGGTAGTGGAAAACATATAGACAAGATGATACAGGTTTGATTTTAAAGATAATACGGCATTTGGTTATAATGACAGGCATGCAAAATGTGTACCTGGTGAACTGTTGTTTGGAGTTTATTATACATATTCAAACCATTATAATTACTGACAAGTTATTGGTTATAAAAGTATCAGGTACACATTATGAAGGATATTCCTTTTAAGGAGAGGGGAAATGTTGTGGTTACTGTTTTAATACATCGTCTAAGTCTGAATCAAGACTATTTTATGTTATGGAAATGCCTGGAATAAGGCTAGGGGGAGTTGCAAAATGGATTGTGATTAAACTACATCGAACCTACGACATGCCTCCAGTTTTTCTAAATTCGTGTCTCTTTCGGAAGTAGACATAACAGCAGTTTTCATGCGTGTGAAATTGACAGGATTTTGCTGGCTAATGGGTATAGTGGCTGCATCACATACTCGTAGTGAATTTGTCTCGGCACACGAGACCTTTCATAATATATTTCTGTGAGATGTCGACATGCCTCGTCGATTACCAAACTGATGGTGGTCAAGGGATGATTTCATGTTCTCTAGGGTCCATTTTGCGATGAAGCCTTCTGCTAGTTTGGCAAAGTGGTCTGTGACAGAGATCGGTCTAATAGTGTTGTGTTTTCAGCACAGGAGTAATGATTGCTCTCTTCCAGATGTCAGGAAATATCCCTTTGCTAAAAGAGCTGTTGAGAATCTTGGTCAAGGGACAACTCAGTTCGTAAGCAAATTCTTTGATGAGACGGGCCGAAATACCATCTGGTCCGTCGGATAATGATTGTTTGATTGATTTGATTTCGCAATACACCTCCCACGGTTGTATGAGTGGAACGGGGTGACGAGATGGTAGATACGCTGGGAGTCAGCTGCGGTTAATTGGCATGAGGTCTGCAGAATATGAGGCAAAGCCGTCATTGATGCATTGAGAGATCTCGATATAGTTCTCTGGGCCAACATCAGGTAAGGCGATTCGCGTTGGCTGGATTTTACCTGACGTCATCGAAAGTATACCACGATACTACGCAGCTAGGTTGCTAGTTTTCAAGTTCTGAATTTTTGTTGAGTAGAATGAGCGTTTCGCAGTGGCTATTTCTCGGGATACTTTATTTCTGTAGTGTTTGTAGACAGCAGTGTTCCCACGGCTGAAAGCTCTATGTCTGAACTTAATCATCGCTTTGATATTAGGTGTCATCCAGTCTTTGTCTGTTGGGCGCAACTTCACTCTGCGTATGGGAAAGTATTCCTCTATGGCAGTGTGCAGTGTACCATAGAAATTGGCACATTGGTCAGATACGCTGTCATAAGTGTTTATCTCCTCCTAGTCATGGTTAGAAATCCGTTGACTGAAAGCTCTGATGCTGCTGTCTTTCATTGGATGCGTCATCCGTGTTTGTGAGCTGTTTGAGGGAGGGGTTGGCTCATGGGAGGTCCATCAAACGCTTGAGTGTCCAAGGGGTGCGAGAATGTGCGGGTCATTGTACCTGGCGTGAACATTTGTGACGATCTTGTCAAGAATGCGCTCACCCCTTGTTGGTTTATCAACAACTTGTCGAAAGTTCACGTCGCAGAGAAATGGGTTCAAATCCAGTTGATTAAAATCCCCAAGCATGACAATAGCTGCATCTGGATGTTTGGTCAGTATTTGATCCACTGCGATTTGCATATGATCGATCAACTGGGCAGCTATTTCTGTCTGGTTGTGGGTGATGATGGTGACAAATATGGAAGATATTTGTCGCGGTAGACGGCAGGGCTTAATTTGTGATCACAGCACTTCCAGGTGTTCGGGGGGGGGGGGGGGGGGGGGGTGGGGGTGGATGAACAAAACAGCCACGGGGTACAGTTCATCTTTGATGCAAAGGACCACACCACCGCTTGGTTGAGCATGTCTACATTTTGAAAATAATTCATACTCCGGTAATGAAAAATTCTGATGGCAAATTGACGGCTAGGACGTCTGCACGTAGGGTAGAAGTAGTGATATATAGGTCATCAAGTTTGTTAAGCAATGATTGAGTGTTACATAGATAGAAAGATGGAAGAGTGTGACCAACAGTCGTCGTACTGCACTGGCGAACATGTGTGAGATTTCTTGTCCGATGAAGGGATAATTTTGGCCGGTGAGCACGGTGACAATTGTTGTTCAGAACACACATTTTTCGTCTGGTGTGAGTAGCTCCACGTCTTCCACGCCGTCTAAATGCCACATTCATGCGCAGCAAAGTAGAAATCTCTTGGCAGATGTAAATTGGCTGCTCAGTTTCTTAGTCTTAAGAGTTCCGCAACTGTGTATTTGTAAGTACTCTGGGCTGTTGAACTTACTCTTTGTGAGTGCTCCATCATGGCTGCTACCATGTGATGGCTGTGGCTCACCAGTGGTTGCAGTGAAGCATTGGGCAAGTGGTTTAGTGTACTCCCGCACAACAGTGACATGAGAGTTGTGATGGCAAGCAGTTGGCAAGAAGACATTTGGAACATGAGATAATGTACATCAAATGTGGCACAGTTTATACACAAAGTCTAATAAATTCTGTTACTTCAGTGCAGCAAACTAAAATCGTGAAACAAATGGGTGGAATAGGGTGAACTAGAATTATTACTGAAGGTGATTAATACCCCCACCCCTAGTGTTGCTTTATAGTATGTGATGTCATGAGGGCAATGACGTTAATACCAAGTTTGTGCATCTTTCGAATTGGAAACAGAATGATTTTAGTTTACTGTACAATTACAGAGTTGAAACTGAGTACAAAACTTACAGCAAATGGAAACATGCTTTCCCCCAGCATCACTACACTTAAAGACCATCATACACACCAAATTCGACCTTTATAGCTTGAATGGTTTGTTTTGATACAAAAATGAGTGGTTACCATGGCAACACATTTTCCTTAAACTAACACATTAGTATCTTGCAAAACTACACTTCTAGATCATGATACATACTAAATTTGACTTTAATTGCTTGAATGATGGAAAAGTTATTCGTTTTGGTTGTGGTAAAATTGTGGTTACCATGGCAACGGTTTGTGCGACAAACACAAAAATTATGTGTTCCACATCTATACCTCAGGGCCATAATGCCTACCAAATTTGGTTTCAATTACTTGAAAACTGTGGAAGAAGTTCACTCTACAGGATAGAAAAACCAAACATGCGGTTACCATGGTAACGCATACAATTTTCCGATACAAATACAAAGGACATTTTGCTAAACTACACTTACAGGCCAAGTTCACCTTCATAGACATGTGGGTTGAGTGAATGCAGTAATATTAGTAGAACACATAAGTGACAGTGTTCTGTATTCTATCAATCCTTATGTATATGAAGGTGGACTTGTCCTTTAAAGAGCATCATACACACCAAATTTCACCTTCATAGAGTAAATGGTTCGATTTGATAAAAATTACCATGGCAACACATTTTTCTTATATTAACATATTGGTGTCTTGCATAACTACACCTCCCGATCATCAAACATACTAAATTTGACCTTAATTGCGTGAATGATATGGAAGTTATTCAACCCACAAGGTTTAAAAGGTTGGTAAAATTATGGTTACCACGGCAACGCTTTGTCCAACAAACACAAAAATTATGTGTTTGACATCTATGCCTCAAGGCCATAATGCCTACCAAATTTGATTTCAATTGCTTCAAAACTGTGGAAGTTGTTCCCTCCACAAGATTTCGAAGAAAACATGCTGTTACCATGGCAACGCTTTGTCAAGTACAAACACAAAGAGTGTCTTGCATTAACTACACCTATAGATCATCATAGATACCAATTTGAAATTGATTGCTTAAAGATAATAAAAAGTTTTGGTACCTCAAAAGCTTCCCTGAATTTCCTTGTCTTGGTTTGTGTTTCAGGTTAAGTACGTTGTCTGTGAGAATTACTTGCCCCAAAGTGCTCTCATGTCTTAGTAATCATGCAATAATGGTTTCGTACCAGAGCCATCGCGGTACCGCGTCGATAACTATTGTACGAAACCACTGACTGCGACCAGCAGCGTGCAGCCCATTGTACGCATAGCTAACTGCGACCAGCAGCCCCATACGCATAGCGTAATGGGGCTTCGCATTGTAGCATTCAGGATCATGACAGAATTAGTATCGCGGGTAAATGTCAACTTAAAATCCAAAAATTTCTTCGATTTGAAGACTTACCAATTAAGTTGAAGTATTGAAAACAGGCTTCGAACAACGTTTGGTTCTGCCAATAGTCCCTTTCTGTTCGAATTGATGACTGAATGTGACTCGGTCGAGAGGACCTTGGGAGAGCTACATACACTGAATACTATGGCCAGCGCATGCGCACACAAACATCTTATCCGTTCATGGATTTGAAATTTGTGCGCATGTGATGTGTTCGCATTCCATGGCAACGCATTGTCTGACAAACACAAAAAACATGTCTTTCACATCTATACCTCAATATCATCGTTTACCCTAAGTTTCACTTAAATTGCTTCAAAACTGTAGGAGTTCGCGACGCAAGATTTTGCAACAGACCGACCGACCGCCCGACCAACATCACGGTGATTCCTATATACCCCCTTCACACTATGTGTGGCGGGGTATGAAAAAGACCAAAATCTCTCACGGAGCGATGACGGCGTCAGCTCATGACAGCACCCTCAAAGTAACTTTTGACACTAGTCGGGCTAGGAGGTATTTCGTCGTGACAGCGTGCACTTATACCGGCAAAACTATTCACAGTCCAAGAAAGTCACACTCATGTGGGTGACACGCTGCCAATTATATATTTAAAGGGAACGCAAACCCAAAGAGCAATGTGGATTGAATGAAAGCAGCAACATTAGTAGAACACATCAGTGAAAGTTTGAGGAAAATCGGACAATCGATGCAAAAGTTATGAATTTTTAAAGTTTTGGTGCTGGAACCGCTGGATGAGGAGACTACAAGAGGTTATGACGTATGGTATGAGTGGACAACAATATAAAGAAAATATAAGGAAAATTCCACAAAAATCCTTTTTTCATGAAAATTAAAAATTTCATCAACTTGATGCTGACATATGTTAAGGGTAGCAATTATTCCCCCTGCTTTCTGAAAACGGTTAGTCAAGTGCTCTTTCATAATGCTAGAAAAGTGAATTTTTGTTGAATTATCTTTATATTTTCTTTGTATTGTTGTCCATTCATACGTCATAACTTCTAGTAGTCTCCTCATCCAGTGGTTCCAACAGCAAAACTTTAAAAATTCAGAACTTTTGTATCGATTGTCCGATTTTCCTCAAACTTTCACTGATGTGTTCTACTAATGTTGCTGCTTTCACTCAATCCACATTGCATTTTGGGTTTGCGTTCCCTTTAAGGTGGATTTGTGGAGCGAAATTTACTCTGAAAGGGAGAGTTTCTCTTCCATTACTAATGCACCATGGTCCAAGGTGGCTTGACCCAAGTCTGCAGACTCTAATTCGGGTTTAATCTGAACCCGAAATATACTTGCGTTAACTAAACCCCGCTAGCAGAATACAAAATTAAATGTCAGGTCTAGCTACACCATCGGTGGGTTTAACATGTGTTTAAACTTTGGTCTACAGTACAACACGGGCCTCAGTCACCGACAGTCACAGTCAGTATTAAGTGCAGGGCTCGACTTTAGCGGTGGCCCGGGTGCCATTGGCCACTAAAAATCGCTCCGGGCCACCAAAAACTGATCATTCTGTGGCCTGGTTGGCCACTAAAAAATCTTAAGGCCATTAATAATCATGACACACCGACTGGGTAGCCTTTTTCCCCATATTTTCCCTCCAACAAATCCATGAAATCACGCAAACGCAAGCCTAAAACTAACGACTGTCTAGCGATGTCACGATTTCAGAAACTGTCAAACACTTTCCGTGCAGCACCAATATTCATACAGAAGAAAATCCATTTATATTCCAATACACAGTGTGTGTCTCGCCGTGTAATGTGTGGTGATAAGGCCAGTATTTCGGCAGTAAAAAGTAACGGCAACAGAAGAAACTGTCTGCCATTTTCTGCTCGCGGTAAGCGGCCAGTAGGCGAGTCGAGTGGTGCGTGCTCCACATGTGGTAGAGCATAGCACAGTGCATATTCAGATAGACAGAGTAGTAAAGAGTGGTGAACAGCAAGTTCACCCAGAAAAAAAAAAATCCCACGATGCCAAGGTGCCAGACTGGGATATGGGGAGGGGTGGAGAGACAGAGAGACCAATCAACAGAAGAAACTGCGCGTACTGGTGCATTCTTGGAGGTCATGAACTGTCTGGGGTCCAAAGAGATTTTCCCCAGTTAGAAAAATCTCTTTGCTGGGATCTTGGAGATGAACAGGGAAAGAATGTTTAATCATCAAAGATAGCTCAAAAGTCAAAGCCCCAGGGCGAAGACCCAGGATTACAAACGTAATGATTCTTTATTTCTTATCACTCTCCTGCGATTTTGAGGTGTTAGTAGAGTGTCAAATTTTTTGTGAAAACACAGATTTGACTACCAGTGACAATAAAAGAATTGTATTTGTTTTGTGCAGAGATTTTTTTTTTTGTCTTTATCCTGACTAATATTCAAGTTCATATGAAATTTCTGACATCTTTACTGCTGCATCAACAGCCTAAAATAAATTACTGAAAGATTTTTAATGCATTTGAAATGTCAAATTTTGAGGATGCAAATATGTGGATGATCATTGGATGTAGATGATCATCATCCACATTGATTTGTACCCTCTAAATTTGCCATTTCAAATGAATATAGTAGGCAATGTTTCAGAAATTTCTGAAGCTTTGTGAATATGAAATTTTTGGCAACCTTCCATTAGAGGAGCGCGGTACTAGTCCTCCTAAAAAATGAAGCCCCGATACTAGTAATTGGCCTCAAATATCATATTTCTTTCTTTTTATCAACTCTTTATCAACTTCACTTTCTTTTTTTTTTCATTAAAACCTTGACATGCAAGTGATTTTTTTGCATTATTTATATTTCCTGATTTTTTTTTTTTTCGGGCAAATGAAATTCCTGTTTGGGCAAATGTTTTGCAATAATTTGCAAATCTGCTTGCCCGATACTAATCAACAAACTTTAACATTTTGCATACTATAGAAATAAACCCATGAACTGAGAGTGAGAGTTGAATTCTGATGAAATGTGTATCTATATATACTTTTTGTTTACTTTGGTAATGACATTTAATCGTCTGCATAAAGGGTATTAATAATATTTTGTCCGTTGAGATCATAACCATGTTTACATTGAAAAAAAAATTATATATTCCAGGAGAGGGTTAAAACAATAAAGAAATATAACTGGGGATGGATGGTCGCCTTAAAAAAAAAAAAATGTTCCCACAAAGGGCCTGACACACATCTCTGAAGCATGCTCTACAATCAATTGATGTAATCTACCAGGAGGGTGCCCTGAATCTACTAAGCAACTGGGTACATTGTAGCAAAGAAAAAAAAAAGGCAATGAGATCGAACTTTCTGCCGCAAAATACTGTACATATAACCCGTTTTCATTTTATATTTCTACATTTCACCTCACAGAATAATTTCATCTGCCAAAATTTAATAAAATATCTCACTTATACAAAATGTGAGGGAAATCGATCAAATTTTTTTTTTTTCCAAACAAACTTAAATCACCAGATTTATGTATCAATACAACTTTTGAATTTGACCATGTGTTGGACGGATTTGACTTTCCAACATCATATGTGTAGGTGGTGTGTGCAAATACTACTAATGTTGCCAAAAATGATAATATCACACAGTCAGAAAACGTTTCAATATATCAAACATACAATTCAGTTTCAAATAATTTACGTGTGTATACAATATATTAACACATAACATTTTCAACAATAACATAATATCAGCAATATGTTAATCTTGATAACATATTGAATTGGGATTTGGTACTGTATACAAAACCTGATTATACCGACATATACGGTGCATCAGACCATGTTTGTTCGTGTCTGCTGTAAAATATGACAAAAGAAGCTAGAAGTGCAGCCTTGCTTAGGTCATTGTACAGCTCCTTTGGTTTCTTGTTACAGTTACACTTGGCGAGGATTTGCTTTATTCGAGTTTTATTTTCAGCATCAATGAATCCCCTTTGTCCTACCTCAATCGCTTCAAATGAGGTGTCGTAATCGGTTTCATTCAGATCTCGAACCAGGTCTTTGTACCTCTCTATCTTCCTTTTGTGAGCGTCTTTTATGTTGCTCTCAAAAGGAACTGTTAACTCTACTAACATAATCTGTTTGGGATCGTGCCATACGACAACAAGATCTCGGCGTTGGTTAGTTACCAGGATGTGCGGGGGTACTGTGCCTCCTGCAATCGTGTGGCCCCCTACGTCACAATAAACATCGAAATTATTAATTTCTGTGCTCATTAATGGTCTGGATAACCTTAAAAACATTATTGTGTCGCCAAGTATAGATTTATTTAATCGTCTCAAGGTAACTGAACCTTCGAAATAACCAACCTTTCTCATTTCTTTTTTAATTAACTATCTTCGGAATAATGAACCTTATTTCATTTTCGGATTAAAACTGGTCTGCAAAAGTTAAGCGCGACTCTATGCTGAATGAACATAATCTCTTTTCCAGATTAACACGGGACTTTCATTTTATGTCCTCTCAGGGGACACATGGATTAACAAACATTACTCTTTTTTTCTGGATGAACAAACATATCGGTTCATGGAATTTATGTGCTTCGATATAACAAACTTTAAGAATAACATCACAGATGTTTGGATGAATGAACATGATTTTTCTTTCAAATCAACGAACATATAGAGGTATAGAGAATTTGTGTATTTCGGTTTCGGATCAAAGAGGAAATCCGTGACAAAAGTTTAGTCTGAAAAGGAGAGAAATTTATTACGTACACAACAGTTAAAGTTTGATCAATATCAGATGAAAATCAAGGGAGTGACATAATTATAAAGTTTGTCTAAATTTCGCAAAACAATAACTGAACAGTAATACGGATATGATGTCCAAATAGTGGTTTGATTTCATGCCTTCACAAATATTTGCAGTCTTTTAATCTGATTTTGACCGATTATTTTTCACTGTTGTGCTTGTCATAAATGCTTTCTTTTCAGACTAACATAAGTGGTCTGAAATTTCCCTTTCACGAACATTCGCAATAACGGGCATCGTATAATCATTCATATAAGAAAACACGCATCATATCGATCAATATCCATATCGATGTCAATGTCTTCATTATCATTGTTTTTACCTATCTTTTACGGAACTTTGTGCGTTTTATTACGCAAGTATATTGATATTTTCTTTAATCTGCCGATTTATCCGTGAAGTAATCAAACTGTATCACAAAGTATTTCACATCCTGTACAGCCTTGCAAGTAAAATGCATCCAAAACCTGTCGGTGCTGTCAAGTACTAGTACACAAAATTACGACCAGTCAGATCCATTACGGCGAGAGTGATAAAATATCTTTTGGGCAAATGACTTTTCTGTAGAGTGAATGTTTGTCTTTACTAAGTAACATTATTGATTTCTAAGTGTACAATTATGCATTAAGTATGATCCAACTGATTTTCAGCGATTTGCAACTTAATTCAAAGGACACGTTCTGTCGTAAATCTGACAGTTTGCCACACGAATTGAGAGGGGGAATATCGCTGTAACGATGTGCGAAACACGTGCTCGAGAGTCATGCTTGCACCGCAAGCGCACCATGCGTTCTCTCAGTCTCAGCTTACACACATGTACAATGTACATGATGTACGAGTGTATGTTTTTACGGTGAATGCATGTTACCCATTAATCGTATCCATTCAGATCGAAATGTGCCAAGTGATGAGCGCTAAACCTACTAAAATGTATTCAGAATAATACAGAATTCAGGGTGACTGATCGTTTGAGATTTTAGCAGGTACGTGCCTTATCTTAAGAACTAGAGTTGTGTGATTTGTGATAGTGTTTTGATGGGACAGCCATTACGATCGTCCGATGTGTTGAACACCACCTTTCTGATACTGGTACAATACGCCAGTACTGGTGTTGCACAAGAACAAAAGCCGATTGTGTAACCGGTAGCCCAACACGATGGATTATAGACTATCAGTGTCTCTTGATTGTGTCAGCTTATGGCTTACACAATCGCCATGAGCGTGTCGGTTCAGCGATTATCGTGTAAGCCGTCATGAAGACTTAATGGCGGTACTGTAGCAATAGTAGCACTAGCTACAGGCTAGGCGCATGCACCGTTAGCGTTGCAGGCATGCAGCAGCTGCCGTGCTCACTGTTTAACTGCAGGTGCTGTGCGCTGCATGATATACCATAATTCATTCTGTTTTTACTGTAAAAGTGCGCTGCTATTAAACGTCAACTTCATTTGCTAAAACGGTCAATCTCGAAGTTAGACTGTTTCACCATGTAAATTCGGCTTTGTTTTACAAAAGGTTTTCATAGACCGTTTTTACGTGAGAGCACAGTGGCACTTGACGTTCATTTCACATAGTAAAACGGTCTATCTTGAAGATAGCCACTTTTTACCATGGAATCTCATCAGTGATTTTGATCGCATACAAGGTAAAAGGCTATTTGTATAAATTTTCAATTCTGGATTAATATAAGCATTTGAACCCATTTTTTTACGAAGTAACATTTTTTACCATGTGACGGCCAAATTTAAAGCAGCGTCCTTCCTTTTATGATACACTATTGACACTTAT
This sequence comes from Diadema antillarum, assembly GCF_040938485.1. Taxonomy (NCBI): domain Eukaryota; kingdom Metazoa; phylum Echinodermata; class Echinoidea; order Diadematoida; family Diadematidae; genus Diadema; species Diadema antillarum. The sequence goes on from NW_027272756.1 coordinate 296,258, forward strand.
CAAGTAACTACAGTGCTTGTTTACATCACCTTTCATGTCTTTCTTTTCTTTCTCCTTCCTTAAAAAAGAAACTGTGCCTGATGGTTGCAGATTCAGGATTCAAATTGTTGCTTGTGGCACTTACTATATGTCTTGCTTAAATGGCCTCGGAATCACAGGAGAAAAATATCGCGTCAAAAATTGCAATCTGCCACAGAAACACTTGCATTGAATTGATTGATTTGGGGAATATTGGTTTAACAGACAGATGATCAATTGGGTCAATCCCAATCAGAGCACACTGACTTGTTTTCCATCAACAGGTTGTCAACACATCAACGCATGGTATCCTTCACACATGCTACCAAATTTCTGATGTAGGGCCTATATCAAACAAGTTGGCAACAGGTATGGTAAATGTGCGATGTACAGCATGCATAAGCAAATGTAGATCTTTGTTTAACAACTTCATTCATATCCAAGAGTATAATCATGCATGATGATCCTCTTTACATGTCATGGATTCCAAATTCTGAAGACATTCTATTGGTAAGGCCTACTCCCATTTCCTAAACAGAAATCCAAACGTTTGCAGCAACCAATAATGGCTATTGCTGTATGCAGTGTGACTGTAGTCTTGGGAAACATGCCCAAACTGTCAATCACATTCCATGTGCCAACCAAGGCATACACCTGTATGCCTTGCCAGATTACTCCGGTAGGTCCTACTGTGCAAGCACATGGACAGGTACCAATTTCTGTCTTAATTACAGAGGAACGATTCATGCTTTGGGGGGTTAAAGAGGACTCTTTGGCCAGTGCGCTGGATGAAAATATCCAAGAGCTGTCGCAGGCTATGAAAAGTTTGGAAGTCCGAGGAAGTCAATAAATTCAGAGTAAAAGTGTGCCAAACAAGGTGCAGGCTGGCACATCTGCCCCTCGGCTCCAGCAGCTAACCAGCAGGTTGCCGTCAGCGGGAGCAGCCACCCCACGCAAAGTTGATGTGCAAGCCGATTTTGTGGTTATCCGCTACTTATTCCAAGGGGTGAAGGTGCATCAGAGATTCTCTACTAGGGAGATATCTTTACGATGACATGTGACAAAATATCATTGCTAATCCTGACGATCCAAATTTTTGGCCTAATGTGCTCATTACTTTGTTCTTTTTTGCTCATTGAAAATTTCAATAGATGGTTCCAACATGTCAGATCAAAGACCCTCCCCCAATCCCTCTAGGAATTTTACTTGCCAAGTTTGGTGAAAATCCATTACGTTGTTTTCAGCAAGAAGATGAAAATGTACAATTTAGGTCCGTATTTGGACCCCCCCCCCCCCCCCGGCCCGACCTCGGGGGGGGGGGGCAGCCCTGGATCTGAAATGAACAAACTTGGAACTAAAGTCATCAATGTACAAACTCATGGTATTAAAGGACAAGTCCACCTTCATATACATTAGGATTGAGAGAATGCAGCAATGTTAGTAGAACACATCAGTGAAAATAAGCCAGTTCGGAGTTCCACTCTGCACATGAGCAGAAAAAAGGTCATTCGGACCAACAGGCACGTTGGTTTTTAAAGTCACTGGGATAAGCGTCTGTGATGTATTATTATGTATAATGATTATTCATGTAATCCTTATAAATGCTGCTTGCCAGCACATCCACCTGACAGCAAAAGTGGTATTTGGCAATATCGATAGAAAGAGGTTGTTCTTACATTCAATGTAAGATAATGAAATGGATGCTTTCCCAAGTGTTAACTGACGGATCATTCTGGCCATCTGGTCTACGCGAGTTCATTCTTTGTTTAAGCAGGATTGATGAATACTAGTACCATAAATCGTTGCGTAAAGCTTATACATTATGTGGCTCTGAAAACGAGTGAAGAGCCCCTTAACCGACTGAGAAAAAAGAAAGGTCATTCGGACCAATGTGCCCATGAGCTAACTCCGAACTGGCTTATTTTAGGACGTATCTGCGCAGTCACTGCTAGATGAGAAGATTACTACAGTGTATGATGTCACATGCGCACAACTATATAGGGAAAATAAAAAGAGAATTTCACAAAACTTTACTTTTTGAATAAAGTGCACATTTCTTCGACTTGCTACTGAAGTATGTTAAAGGACAAGTTCACCTTCATAAACATAAGGATTGAGAAAATGCAACAATATTAGTAGAACACATCAGTGAAAGTTTGAGGAAAATTGGACAATCGATGCAAAAGTTATGAATTTTTTAAATTTTTGTGTTGGAACCGCTGGATGAGGAGACTACTACAGCTTGTGAGTCATATGCGTACAACAGTATAAAGAAAATATAAAAGAAAATTCAACATATTTTCACTTTTTTCGCATAATAAAAGAGCAATTGACTTGCCTCTTTCTAAAGGCAGGGGGAATAATATTACCCATAACATTTATCGGTAACGAGTCAGTGGAATGTGTACTTTTTTCAAAAGATGGAATTTTGTGAAATTCTCTTTATATTTTCCTTATATTGTTGTACGCATGTGGCATCTAAGTTATTCATACACTGCAGTAGTCTTCTCATCCAGCGGGTACTGCACAAAAACTTCAAAAATTCATAACTTTTGAACAGATTGTCTGATTTTCCTCAAACTTTCAATGATGTGTTCTACTAATATTGCTACATTCTCTCAATCCTTATGTTTATGAAGGTGAACTTGTCCTTTAAGGATAATATCATTCCCCCTGCCTTCTGAAAGAGAGAAGTCGAGTGTGCTTTTGTTATGCGAGAAAAATGGAAATATGTTGAATTTTCTTTATTTTTTCTTTATATCGTTGTACTCATGTGACATCACAAGCTTACTTAGTCTTTTCATCTAGCCGTGACTGAGCAGAAACTTCATAAATCCATAACTTTTGAACGGATTGTCCGATTTTCCTCAAACTCTCACTGATGTGTTCTACTAATATTGCTGCATTCACTCAACCCACATGTCTATGAAGGTGAACTTGTCCTTTAACTTTGCTTCATCGCTTCTGGTTCTAGAGAAGAAGATTTGTTAATATTCCTAGATGTATGCCCTTTGGAGGATATGAAGAAAATAATGGGGGGGGGGGGCAGTCCTGGATCTGGAACTTGGAACAAGTGATCAATTGACAAACTCGTAGTAACTTTGCTTTATCTCTTCTGGTTCTAGAGAAGAAGAATTGTAAATATTTCTTAATGGGGGGGGGGGGGCGTGGATTGGGCCCCCTACAGATCCCCAAGGGGAGCATGGTGCCCTGTTGAACAAATTGAGATCTTAACCCTCTGGCATGCTACCTGCCAAGTTTGGTGAATAATCATCAAGCAAGGGACTTTCAAGAAAAATCTGACATACAATTTAAATCCCCATTTGGACCCATCATACCCCACTCCCCTGGGTTCCAAGGAGGTGGGGGGGGGGGGGGGGGGTGGGCACCCCTTATTCTGTCATGAATAAACTTGAAACAACAGAAATGAATATACTGACTCATTGTATTAACTTGTGTGTGTGTATGTACATGCACACACAGCCCACCAATGCACGCAGCATGAGCAATTTACAATGCGCATTGGTTCACACACGCAACACAACCATCGCAATTAGTGCGCAATACATGCAAAGCGCATAAATTCATATCTCTGACAACTAGATTAGTTTAGCAATAGGCTCCAACCCCTGGGAGGTGAAATGATCAATTAGAAACATTGTAAAATAGGACCCCGTTTACAGTGCGGGGCTGGGCCGAGCCGCGGCCGAGCCCAGCCTCAATTGCGAGGCCGGGCCCCGCAATTTTGTCCGTTTACACTGCAGGGCTCGGCCGCGCTTTTGATTCAAACCTTTCAATATTCCGTCGTAGTGGCGCTCTGCTTGTAAACAAATGCAATTTGGTGTTGTCTGGTTTTCAGACCCTTTGCCAAATGAATTCCGTGGCGACGAAGTCGCCGTTCGGGCAAAGGCCTTTGCCAAAGGAAAGAATCCTTTGCAGGACAAAACCACCTTAAACTACACTAGTTTTCGACGTTGAGGGGGTTAATATCCTGAATAGCGAAAGATACAGGCAGAGGATTTGGAAGCCAGACTAAAATTGGCCACGCAATTGGCCGCGCATTTGGCCCAGTTTGCGTTTACACCAAGAAAAGGCCAGGCTCGGCCGCGGCTCGGCCACGGCCGAGACCACCTCCACAGCGAGGCCAAATGCGAGGCCAATTTTGGCCTCGCATTTGGCCTTTTGCGCGTTTACACTGAAGCGGGGCTGGGCACGGCCGCGGCCGAGCCGCAGCCGAGCCTCGCACTGTAAACGGGCTCTAGGTAATTTGATTTGAAAATTTGCTGAGTCTCAGTAAGAGGCTCCATGATTGGCTGGATTATTTCTCCATGTATGTGCAGGTGGACTCTCGGGTCTCGGGGTGTCCTAGTTTTCATGTAGATGCAGCCCACAAAACATGGAATTGAGAGCATGCCAATGGTGTACAACACGCAGTCTCTATGATCTAAAATGGTGATTTAGAGCCGATATTCTCAGTCCTGTCTGATACAACTCTTTAAATAAAATTTGATTCAAATAAACACCCTACACAATTCAAAATTTTCAAGTCAAACGGTCAAAACAATACAAATTTATACATTTTCATAACTTTTCCATGACATACTTCAAATTTTTCACTTGCCATGACTTTTCAAGGCCTGGAAAAACAAATCCCGAATTCCATGACTTTTCCATGTTTTCCATGACTAAGGGACCTTGTCTGAAAGACTGATCCACAAAAGTTTGTAACAGATCAACCACCTACCTGCCCAACCAACCATTTGGCCACCAGACCTCCAGAGTAATTCTTATTTACCACCTAACCCAGTATGTGTGGGTGGGGGTATAATGACAATTGAATTTGCTACTCATCCTTGAACTCAAACTGGTTATTTGTCACTGTAAATAACATGTTACACATCACAAAATGATTGTTACAGGAACATGTCTACAAATAATCTCATCTAAAATACTACTATTCAAATGAATTTAGAATTGATCTGGCTATTACTGCTTTTGAAGATATACAAACTCCCTAGTGGCAGGGATATAACAGAAACAAAGTGGTGGAGTTACAGTTAAAATATGATTTTGGGGAAAGTGTAAAGAAAAGTCAACATATAACTCGCATAATAATACACCACATGACTTGCCTCTTTCAGAAGGCAGGGAGAATAATGATCACCCCTATAATTTGCCAGTAGTGAGTCCAGGGAATGTGTACTTCTTTTTTTTTTTTAGAAATGAAATTTTGTGGCAGTCTCTATATATTGGAAATCTTCATGTAGACCAATTAAACAACAGTCTCTTTTCTGTACACTTACCTCACGCGTGACTTTGTAATCAAACTTCATGAGTGGGAAGCTGACAAAGCTTGGGATAACCTTGCCAAGATAGCTGAGCAGCACACAGAGGATGACAGTGACGACACACTGGTAGAAAGTGACAAATAAGGGAGCATCCAGCTATTCGGAAACAAGGAAATCATTGAAAATGAACAAATGGTGAGAAGCTGCAGAAAATAACTATTCACATGACATCAAAGCTTTTAGGAGATCAGAAAAAAAAAGCGCAAGAAGTGTTAACCATTGGTAAATGTTGGAAGTTTATGTACAAACTAGAACTATCACTCAATGTGATTAAATACCCCCACCTGAAGGAGTTAGCTCAAGCAGCAATGATTTTGTATGCTTTTTCTAGAAATAATATTGTTACCATGGCAATGCATTGTAGGACATTCATGTGTTTTGCTCATTGTTAGTCACATGTGCTATATTTCAAGTCAAGTGCTCAACAACCGAGTTAGTTAGATAAATAAACAGGTAATTTCTATGATTTTCATTACACGCAACCTGGGGGGTATCTCAATTTCACCTTCTATGCATTCTTGCAGACTCTTACCTGAGAACATTGGTTACAGGGGGGGGGGGGCATCTTTGAGAGCTGGGGGGCATGATGTCCATTTGCATATTCCATCACACTGGTAAAAACAATTGCCAAGTACACTGCACTTAGAAAGTTGGACTATGCAGTTTAGAAAAAAAAGGCTTGACGCTCTATCACTTCTCATTCTAGAGAAGAATTGAATATTCCTTAATTTAGAAGGTTTGGGCCCCCTGGGGGCCCCCAAGGGGAGTACGGTGCCCATTCGATCACATTGAGATCCTATCCCCTTAGGAATGCTACTTCCCACGTTTGGTGAAAATCAACTGCATTGTTTTTAAGAAGAAGGTGAAAATGTTCAATTAAGACCCACATTTGGGTCTGCAATGAACAAACTTGGAACTACAGTCATCAGTGTACTAACTCATGGTATTAATGGTATTAAGTTTGCTTCATCACTTCTAGTTTTAGAGAAGACGATTTGTAAATATTCTTTAATGGGGGGGGGGGGAGGGATTTGGGCCCCCTAAGGACCCCAAGGGGAGCGTGGTGCCCAGGTGAAAAAATTGAGATCCTAACCCTCTAGGCATGCTACCAAGATTCATGAAAATTCATCACAGGGTTTTCAAGAAGAATATGAACATGTACAATGTAGGTCCCTATTTGGACCCATCCCACCTCCTCCCCTGGGTCCCAAGGGGGCATCCCTGATTCCACCATGAACAAACTTGAAACAACAGTCATCAATGTACTAACTCATAGTAATAAAAGTATTAACTTAAAGGGGAAATCTAGTCAAAATATGTTAGTCTGACAAAAAAGAGTAAAATCTTACTAGTTCAACGGTAAAAATTTGAATGTAAAGTCGGATGAAAGATATAGTCTGGGAGCTAGCGACCACTCAATTTACCCCATCAAGCCCAAAAGGTTTGACCCCTCAGAGTTGTTGGGGCCACCCTCCTCATTTACAAAATGCGCGTCAGCCTGATCCCTGAGGGTGGGTTCGGCCCCCAGGGACCCCCGTAAAAGGGCCCTTGGCAGGTGTAATTTACCCCATGGAGCCCATGGACCAAACTTGGTGTAAAAGAATGTCCTATGGGTGTACATCATAAAAATATAAAAACTGACAACATATCTGGGGGGCATTTCATGAAGCATTTTTGTCCGACAACTTGTCGGACAAATTTGCTCTCAACCAATCAGATGCAAGGATTTCAGTAGCTTTTAACATTTTGTCAGACGAAATATCTGACAAAATGCTTCATGAAATGCCCCCCTGGTTGGGAAAGGGGTTGCCAGACCGCTAGTTTGAAGGCACAAACCCTTGTTGGTGGTGAATGAGTCTGCGCCAAGACTACACTTTCCCATAGGTCCTGTACTGTAGCGTCTCCCAACAGTCCGAGGGACAGTGCCAGTTTAGTGCATGTAGTAGTCTTGGCACAGACCCCTATACTCTTAACAAGGGTTTGGCCTATATCCTGGGACCCAGGGTAGTTTGCAGGCACGAATTGACCAGGCACAATAGAACACACATACACACACACACACACACACACACACACACATACACACACACACACACACACACCCACACACACACACACACACACGCACATACGTTCACATATTTCAATTTCAATTTATTTTCATATTTCTCGATGAAAAATTACATCAAATATAACAAAATTAAATGAAATACATGACATACATAGAATATTGCAAATATGTAAAACATAATAGTGGTCGATCTGTTCAGTTTGGAATCTGTGAATGAATGCTAAAGAAATATGAAGGAACCTACTTAAAAAGCGAGCTTGTTGAGCGTAGGTCCCGGTTAAAAACGAGTTTAAGATTGAGAAGGGGAGCACGGGTACAACAATGACCGGAACATAAGAGAAAAACAAAAAAAAAATAAAAAAGTACAAATATACAGTTATATAACAAAATTCTTCTCTAGTGCAGGTTAGGGATCGGAAAAGCCACATGCTGTATATAGGCGGATGAACCATTGTCGTTCTGGCAATACAATATGACTTAATATAGTTATAATAACAATGATACCGTTCAGACAGTATTAGAAATGTGTACATTGCGTGTATTAAGAAGGGAACACATGCACCTGCAAATCCATTAAAAAAGACATCGAACAACCAGTTGCAGTGCAGTGAGAATGTGAAATACCAGCTGTTTTCTCGTCCCAGCTATCTTTAAAGAAGGAAAAATATACATAAACACAGTGATAGAATTTAAGGGCGCAAACAGCTGGGCTCTTAAAGTCTGGTTTTACATGACAACAACCCTGGAGTACAGTATAACGGGATAGTCCTGGACAGCACAAAACAGCATTTCAATGAGCTGATGTAGCGTAATTATTCAATAAATACTGTCTTAATTTGCATTTGAAGGATGATAGTGATAAACAACCTTTGAGTTCAGGGGGGAGGTCATTCCAGTATTTCGGTCCCGCATACATAATTGTTTTCATCGCGAAAATTGTGCGAGTACGTGGATACGTGGACATATTTCTTCATGTACCTACATACCTTTACACAAAACACATCTAGGGAAGTTATGACATTTTGAAGTTTTGCTAATTTCTGCAAAACACTTCTTGTGAAGTGGATTATATGCAAATGAGTGAATTAACCATGTCATACCCTTACAATTCTCCATTGATCGTGTACAAAAAAAAATGAGGAAAATTCAATGTTTCTGTCATTGAAGTTGAAAACATGATGTTATTCTTGGTTGAATAACTTTAGAATAGTGATCAGTTAGATATAAGAGGATTTGAACCTCGGGCATAATTGCGTTTGAATGAAAAACTGGAAATTTCAAAATTTAATGTACATACTACAGTGGAAACTCGATATAACGAGATGGTCGGGACCGAGTCATTTTCCTCGTTATAGCCGATATCTTGTTATATCAGTAGGCATAAAAGAAGGCATAAAATAAAGACATTAATTTGCACATGTGGGACTACCCATCATATTTCAATCAATACTGATAACTTGATATTGTGTGTGAGGGAATTACTAACCTTTATGGGTAAGAAGATGTTTTTCGCCAAGGAAATCCAATATCAAGAATGTGTTTCTTATTAATTGTAGATGTTTGAATTATTTGTAAATTTATATAGCTTGCGATTGTATCAAGATCGTCTGTGGATTGGTATGTGGTTATCGTATGGGTGTGTGTTGTGTGGAAAGCTTGAATATGGTCTGCACAATGCTGTGTGTATGTGACACATTCTGTATGTACATTATGTCTGCGTGTGTGTGTGAAGACGGGGAATTCCTTAATAAGTAGAAGGCCAATCACAGCATCAGATTGCCTCACACCTGCTAAACGTCATGATGATGTCATGAATACATATGGCCGTCCCACCACATTTTCTGCATGTATCAGTGTGCGTGCACACACACACTTCACACGTACAACATGCAGTGCTAGCTGGAGTGCACTGAAGAAAATGATTATACAGTAAACCTCGCATGAGTCGAAGCTCTCGGGACTGACGAAAATGCGTCGACTTAAGTGAAATTCGACTCTCGCGAGAGTCGATTTTTTTTTCGACTCACAGTTATGTACATGTATTATAGTACATTTGCAGGCTTATGTGTGTGTGTGTGTGTGTGTGCGTGCGTGCCTATGTGTGTTTGCATTCAAATTTGTCTGTTCTTGAAGATAATGCTCCTTTTTTATTCTAAATTGAACATGGAATTTGTATCAATACTAGTAGTTAAACGTAGTTCCGAGAATGTCTGCGCTGTAATCTGGCAATGTGCATGTGCTATGTCTATGGTGCAACATCTCTGTCAACCTACCTTGAGACAAACACTCTCCCAGGCCCATCCCACCTCCATTGAACAAAACTATTCAGCCAGCCAGGCACGCACAAACAAGCTCCGCCCACTTGGCCTGTCACTAAAATATTAAAGCAGCGATTGGTTGACCAAGGAGTTCTGGCTTGACATGGATAAAGTATGGATGTGCTGTGTGTATGGATAAAGTATATGGATCGATGTGCTGTGTGTATACATGTATACATGTGTATGTATTCGACATGCGTGCAGAGCGGTACGGTGAGTGTGCATGCTTACCTGCAGCAGGCCAGGGACGGGGTTCTGCGACATGCCGATTTTTTTTGTTCTCCTCTAAATGTAATGAGAATGCCAGACAAATCTTCTTCGGCTCAAGTGATGTAAACTACGTGTATTTTGTACAAAAGGGACTGAATGTTTTACTTCGACACAGCCGAAATTCGACTCTCGTACTTCGGCTTATCCAAATATTTCTTAAAGAAAATACATAGGGAAAAATCGGGACTTTTTATTTTGCTTCGAGTTAAGTGATTTTCGACTCACTCGACGTCGACTTATCCGAGGTTTACTGTATGTGTAAAAGACTGTTTTTGGCGCATCAAGCTTTACAATCTCGGAAGATGATAGCACATGCGAAGTAAAGCTTTACCGAAGGCATTTTGCTTTACCTCGCTATAGCAGGTTTGATTTACTATGTTTTTCTTTGTTTGGAAGTCACAAAATTTATCTCTTTATAGCAGTTATTTCGTTATAGCCGATCTCGCTATAAGAGTAGCATTTTACATAGACTTGTGTGGAATTAAATTTGGGACCGAGAAAATTTCCTCGTTATAACCGATATCTCGTTATAGCAGTGTTCGTTATATACCGAGTTTCCCCTGTATATGGTAAGTTGTGAGGGGATGACATGCTCACTTTGCCATCTGCATGTGATAATGACTGTTCAAGAACTGTTTCCCCCCAAAATAGTGAAACTTCAAAAAATCATAACTTCTGATTTTGATCAAAATTATACTGTTGAACTCATAATATCTTACTATTTCTTATGAGACTAACTTACATTTGGACTGGATTCCCCTTTAACTCTATCACTTCTGGTTCTAAAGAGGAAGATTTTTTTTTTTTTTAAAGATTCCTTAATTTTGGGGGTTTAGGCCCCCTTGGGGCCCCCAGGTGGGAAAGGGTGCCCATTTGAAGGAATGGAGATCCTATCCCCCATGGCATGCTACCTGCCAAGTTTGGTGAAAATTCATTGTGGGGTTTTCAAGAAGAAAATGAAAATGTACAATTTAGGCCCCCAGTAGGACTCAATCCTCCAACCCCGTCCCCTGGGTCCCAAGGGGGGGCGCTGATTCAGCCATGAAACTACAGTCATCAATGTACTAACTCAGAGTACTTACTTAGCTCTATCTCTTCTGCATTAGAGAAGAAGATTTTTTAGATTCATTAATCTTGGGGGATTTGGGTCCCCTTGGTAGGGCATGATGCCCATTTGGATAAATTGATATCCTATCCCTCTAGGGATGCTACTAGCAAAGTTTGGTGAAAATTGGTCATGGAGTTTTCAAGAAGAAGATGAAAATGTATTTTAAAAAATGATGCACGACAGACGATGCACAATGGACGCTGGACGAAGAGTGATCACAATAGCTCACTTGAGCCTTTGGCTCTGGTGAACTAAACAAATGCTGTTACCTTGGCAGCAGAATGTTTGCATTAGGGTAATTCCATGGGGTTGGGACTGAAATTGTGACATACAAGTTGAAAATTCAAGTTGGGTAAATTGAAATTTCCTTTTTCCCCCTGATTTGTTACTCCCATTCTTCAACTTATTCCACTAGAAATCTGTTCATTACTTTGCACACTTTCAGTCAGCATGGGTAAACAGGTGACAAATACCTATGTTGCATGGACTTCATTTTTTGACATCCTCAATAATTTTGTGTTCTGAAATGATAACAATGAACACATCCAAGTTTTCTTCCACCATAACACATCAACATGTTATCTGACAGGCACATGAGATCATTATTAGTAAGATTGTCCGTTCTGATATCAACTGCAAGACACTTTTATTGACATGTTTTTTCTACAAACCATTTACAATTTTAACCAAAGGTTTAACTTTTTCCTCAAGAGTGACACAATAACAATATTCTTAAAGCAAGTGAGTTGTGACTTGTATGGACATTCAAGTGAAAACATGATTTTATTGTTATCATCAGGGGTTTTCATACTACAACCTTGTCCACAGTATACTACCTACATTACACGGACAGTATGTACATAGGTACACTACAACATATTAACTGATTTCCTTTGTTGTGGTGTCAGATGTTAAAACCTACACACATAGACTTTATGTATGTTCCCACGAATAACACTAACGTAACAGTTCTTTGGAATTATACCTGCTGTATACCTTTGGAACAATACCTATGTTACACAGACTTCAATTCTCTGTAACTCTGGTATGAAAGAAGGAAGACTTAATAATAATAATAAGAAGAAAGTCTAGCCTTATACAATTTGACCTTATATACACTAACTAACAACATCATCAACTGTCAACTCAACTAAGAAAACTAATCAAGAGAAATCATACAAGTTTTCTTGTCTTCTCCATGTTCTTTGTTTGAAGTTAATTTCTGCTCTTTTCTACAATGTCCATTTTCCCTCTGTGCAGTATTTTCTTTTTGTCTAGTTTGTTACGTTCGCTCTTCTTGGGTGTTGCTTTGTCAGCTTCCTCTCTCTGTTTGTGGAGTGCTGTGGATGTGCCCTTTTCACTCTTTCACGTAGTTTAACACGTAGCGATGGCAGAAGAGGAGCCATGGCAGATTCACCGACAAACTGGACAAAAGGTGTAAAGAGAAATAAAATAAAAGAATTAACAGAAAATTTGTGTCTGGGTAGACTTCATATTCCTGTTGATGTATCTGTGTTTTATTTATGAATGGAATTAAATATTTTGGACAATTTTGCTTACCTTTCTACCTCTTGGCATACCAATTGGCTAGAGTTCCATGTGTACCATCCACCAAAATTAAAAAAAAAAAAATATGGGTTACGCTTAAAATGATGTACAGCTGTAATGTTAATAATAATAATAATATAGCATGTAAAACATGGGAAAATATCATTTTCATATTCTACGCTAAAAAACTTGTTTTCAGATGTAAGCTAGCAAGGGCAGGGCGCTGCCCCCAGTGTCATAAATAGCTAGGGTTAGGGATAGGGTTAGGTTTACGGTTATGGTCCTAAATAGACCCCAAACAAAATACTAGGCCCCCTTTTTTTTTACTCAATTCCCATCAAATTCAAAATTGTTGCCCTCTTTAAGAATGATAGGATAGAGCAATAATATGCCAATTTTGATTGGGGTACATATGAAACTATTTCCTACCAATTACCCACCGAAAATGAATACGAAACTTGCATTTTAGCTTTGAGACTTTACAGTGGGTGAACGTGGAATGGATACAGTGAACCCATGTGAAATGTTAATGCTTCATCAGAGCATCGTAAAGCCATCTAACACTATAAACAGGTCAGTGAAATCTTGAAAGGAAAACATTGACATTGTAAATCTGTTCAAGAGAAAGAATTTAACAGCTCTTAATTCCCGAAATATCAACAACAAAATTGGGCAAACTCTTTCTTAAGCTCAGACACAGTCTAGACGTCTACGTATTCCAACTTCAGAGTACCGTACCAACATTTAGCAAGTCTACTTGGTAGATACCAATGACAAAAAGTAGGTCCAAAATTTACAATAATCGGGAGGTAAATTAATGTTATATTGCCGTGAAGATACACTGGACATACTTTTGTACGGTTTTCTAAGAGAGGAACACATGCTCCTTTTGCAGAGACGGGCATGGAAGGGAAAATTTGGCGATCAAAATTACGAACATGAACAAGTAACAAATATCTCAGTATGTGGGACTACAGCGTGTTAACAGCATCATCGTCCGCCGTATATTTGGCCAGTTCAGTGGTTTTAATATCGTTTTTTCCCTCCAATAAAGTTCACAGAATATGCAAAATGTTATTTACTTCACAAAATAGCGTACAAGCTTACTGATTGACATCGAAAACATTGAAATTCCCAATCGGAAACATCGAAATTCACGTTCCGATGTTACATGGACGTCAGTAGAAAAACAGGTCTTGCACCGTCCAGGTAGGTGTAAACAGGCTGTAAGTGGTCTTCCTGCAGTTGGGGAAGTACTGCCAGTGACGTAAATACGATTGCTGTAGTAGCTCTTCTTTTTGTCGCGAGACGCGACTTTCTTATCCGATGTTACACCAAGAGGCCGGACTTCGGACGGAAGTACGGTTATGTGTTCCGTGTTTTCTCTTTTATGAGGAGGATTTTGATGCTAATTTTTGGATAATAATACTCCTGAAATATGATTCTAATTATAGAAATTAAGTTTCTGTTCATATTATGATTGGAGGTGTATGTAAAACCATGCAATACCGATGTTACAACAAAAATTGCCGCGGACTTCGTTTGTAACGTCGGTATGAGGTTGCTTTAAGATGCTCTGGTGTTCTTATTTTGTGACACATGTTTATGTGCCTTATAGTCTTTGTAGAAGTCACCTTGCCTCTCTTAATTATGATAGGCGTAATGCTGAAAGGTTGTATATTTCTGTATCACATTGCCATGAAAATGGCACATATTTTTGTCACAACTGGTACCACAAAAAAACCATGAGACATCAACAGTGAAACAGTCACAGACAAAACAAATTTGTACACAGGCTTGTTTTTTATTCATCAAATAATTCTTCACACTTCTCTCTCCAAGAATAACCACAAACCACAAACAATTATTTGATAAAATTTTCAGAATATATGACTTTTATCCCCTGCACAACATGAAAATTTAGAGAAGACCCAACCCCATGGAATGACCCATTAACAGATGATGAAGTTTGCACAACGACATATCATAGCGCGAAATTTCAAGCTAAATGCTCAAAAACTGAGGGAGTTAGGTAAATTCACAATATTTTTATATGAGTTTCATTCAAAATATACTGTCACTACATGGCAACACATTGTTCAACAATGACGTAAGATGAGTTTGTCCATCCTTGTACAATAGCAGTCACATGTACCAGATTTCAAGTCAAATAATAAAAAACTGAAGGAGTTAGCTGAATCCACAATATTTGTGTACGATATTCAAAGTATGCTGTTACCATGGCAACACATTATTCAGCACATCTCTGTACTAAAGCGGTCACATGTGCCAAATTTCAAGTTAAATGCTGAAAGACTGAGGGAATAAACTGAATCCTTAGTATTTTCGTATGATTTTCATTCAAAATATGCTCTTACCGTGGTAACGTATTGTTCAACAATGATGAAAAACTAAGTTTGCACATCTATGTGCCATAGCGGTCACGTGAGCCAAATTTGAAGCTAAATGCTCAGAATGAGGGAGTCAGCTGAATCTATAATATTTCATATGCTTTTTAGAGGAAAAATGCTGTTATCATTGTTCAACAATGATGAAAGATGAAGTTTGCACACGTATCTACAGCTGTTGCATGTGCCAATTTTCAAGCTAAATGCTCAGACTGAGGGAGCTAGCAGAATCCACAATATTTTTGTATGCTTTTAACCCATTGAGGACAAGTCCCAAGTATACTAGGAAATGCGAGTTGTAGCAAAATCAGTCCGTCCTTAACACTGACAGAAGATGTGTTCTATACTTCTACATTCTGTAACAGTCACATGTGCCGAAATTCAAGTCAAATACTACAAAACATGATATTTTATCGGCATGAAATTTTTGCGAAGTGCCTCTGGCAATCAATGCATTTACAGTGTAGACAAGAGCTTTCATGTGCATTTTAATTTCGCGAATCTTAGCTCTCGCAAATTAAAATGCATGCAAATATTCCTCTTTTTACAGTACTCAAAAACTCAGGGAGTTAGGTCAATCCACATATTTTTGTATGATTGGTATTAAAAAAATGCTGTTGTCATGGCAACAGATTTATTCACACACACACACACACACACACACACAAAAAGCATCTTGCATAACTACAGATTACATTGATCATGTATGCTTAATTTCAACTGAATTCCTTTAACCCGTTGAAGACGGTTTAATTTTGTTACAACACTTATTTCCCATGGACACCTACCCGAGTATACTCAGTACTCGTCCTCAACGGGTCAAAACTGAATGAGTAGTTTGATCCACAACATAATGTAGGTTTTTATGAAAATTTGCCATTGCCATCATGGCAATGCATTATGCAATGCTAACGAAAAAGGTGTCTTACACATCTACCTTTGATAGTGGTCACAGAAGCCATACTAGGGGTTAAAAGCTCAAAAAATGAGAAAGTATTTCCATCCACAAGATTATTATGAAAATTTGCTGTTGAGATGACAATGCATCATGAGATACTGACGAAAAAGGTGTCTTGCACTTCTACATTAGATAGCTGACACACATGCCAAATTTTAGGTCAATTGCTCAAAAAATGAGAGAGAAGTTTGAGCCACAAGTTTTACGACCAACTGATTGATCAACTGTCTGATTGCCCGCCCGGCCACCCAACCTCAGAGTGATTCCTATACACCCCCATGCACACCTTTTGGGTGGGGGTATGGTAAATATACTGGAAAGTAACAGTCTTTAATCAATAAAAGCACAAAGATCAGTATAGAGTGCATGTGGCCAAGGTACCTAAAAGAGCAAACTTCTGTTTGTCTGCACAATTGACTTGCTACATGCCAATTACAATGTACAGGGTCCTGTTGCATACAACTTTTACCATCAAAAAAAGATGGTAAGTTACTATCATTTCTCTTGACATCGATGGTAGCCTACCATTGTTCCAGAAATAAACCCGCAAAAAAGGTTCATCATCCATGAAATAATATCATTGGCATTTTGAATATTCTTGAACAAGCCTCACATGGGTGAAAATGCAAAAAAAAAGAAATCCCGCCGATCACACAATTTTGCTCCTGGATGGACTGGACCGGCTGGAAAGGGGTCTCTCTTGCACCTCCCAGCCCCGGGGTGGACCGGCCAAGATCAGGTGCTGCTCGCATATTGCACCTGGGTGTCTTGGGGTACATACAGACTTTCTTTTGCGTTACGAGATTTGAAGTTACCATAGGAAATTCCTCCTCCAATTCTGTTTTGTTTTTGTTTTTCCTCCCAATTCTGTGCATACATTGTAATTTGACACTGCCAGCCACCAGACAGACCGTGAGACAGACACATACCAGTGGTGCAATGTGATTCGTGCTGGCAAGAGGGCTGCATGCATGCTGTGTGAACGGTTGTAGCTTGCACTTTCTTTAGTCGAGGAGTTTTGAAGCTACTTGCTTTAGTACAGCTCAAACATACATTGGACACATCCCTGGCTGGAACATGAAACTGAATGCTAACCCCATAGATGCCAAGTTCAAAAAATTTTTATGAGTGAGATTTTCATGACTCAGAATCTCGGCGCGCGAGCATGTGCGTGAGCGAGGGAGCGAAGCGACTGAGCGAGGGGAGGATGTGGGAGGGGGATGTCGGCCCTCCCATGGTAGGGAGCTTTTTCAATTTTTAGCTCTTAATGGTGCAAGCTGGTGCATACTTAAGTGACTATTTTTTACTTACTTTGAAAGACAAAAACAAAGACAAAGAAACACAAAAAAAGACAAATATGCCTTCAAATGCAACTCTAACTTTAAAGGACAAGTCCACCTTCATATACATAAGGATTGAAAGAATGCAGCAATATTAGTAGAACACATCAGTGAAAGTTTGAGGAAAATTGGACAATCCGTTCAAAAGTTACGAATATTTTAAGTATCTGCACAGTCACTGCTGGAAGAGAAGACTACTACAGTGTATGATGTCACATGCGTACAACTACATAAGGAAAATAAAAAGAGAATTTCACAAAACTTTACTTTTTGAATAAAGTGCACATTTCTTTGACTTGCTACTGACGTATATTAAGGGTAATATTATTCCCCCTGCCTTCTGAAAGAGAGAAGTCGAGTGTTCTTTTGTTATGCGAGAAAAAGGGAAATATGTTGAATTTTCTTTATTCTTTCTTTATATCGTTGAACTCATGTGACATTACAAGCTATAGTAGTCTTTTCATCCAGCCGTGACTGAGCACAAACTTCAAAAATTCACAACTTTTTAACGGATTGTCCGATTTTCCTCAAACTCTCACTGATGTTTTTTACTAATATTGCTGCATTCACTCACCCCACATGTCTATGAAGGTGAACTTGTTCTTTAATCCTTGAAGCTATGCTCCCAATGCATGAGAAAAATGGGTGTCATGCGTGAGATCGTGAGACAGACCCTAAATGCTTGAGTCTCACTCACAATGCCTGAGACTTGGTAGCTCTGTAACCCGTCTGTCTCATACGAGTTAGTATAGATCTACAAGATAATGTTATGAAAGCATGACATTAGGCAGAGGGGTGAAGGCTGAGGTGTGAGTTTTCTTCAATTTGTCTCCTTCTTCAAATGAAATTTGTAAAATTGCAACTGCTGATCTAAAATTTAACATGTCGGAAACAAAGAACCAGTGGGATTCGAACCTGTCATTTACTGCTTTCCAGGCAGCAACACTACCACCAGGCTATCCCTGGTTGCTGGCAGTGATACAATGAACTTGGTTCTTTATTTTCCAACATGTTTGTTAAATCAGCAGTTGCCATCTTACAAATTTCATTTTAAGAGGGAGACAAATGGAAGAAAACTCACACCTCAAGATAATGTTATGTTATGCTTCTAAAGCAAAGAAATGATGAGTCCTCTGTCTACTTTGTATTTGACTAGAGAGTCATACTCATCAAGCATCGCAATGAGCCAGCTCTGTTGAACTCATGTTGTGCCTACACTATGCACTATTGTGCAATCAGGATGGCAGAGGCAGGGCAAATGTTAAGACCCACACAGATTCACACAAAATCCATCTTGCATCCAAGCCCTGCACATAAAACCACCATGATATTTCATGTCAACAGGAAAGAAGCAACTGAGTGTCAACTTTGCTTGCTGTTACAGAAAGTCATATTTCACTATCATACATAGATATTTTTCCTCTGAAGATCTAGGGTGGTATTCTGAAAATCTTCCTAAGTTTCTTCGTAAGTCGGAAAGTTGGGAAGTACCTAGGAAAGACATGATTGGTATTCTGAAATTTCTTCCTAGTACGAATCCTAGGTTCTCCTTGATGCAAATTCCACCATCCTTACCCTCACCCACTGTTATGATATAAAATTCCGTATGATAAGGAACCAACCAACCAACCAATGACAATCGCATATCATTATGATGTAGGGTTAAATACATGTGTGCGCGGCATGTCCCATTTTTCATGCCCATTTCGCACATCAAACAACATGATGTGCGCAGTGAATGACAAGAGCCAGTCACAATGTTTTGCAACTTGCTATATCTTAACAACGTACTTAGGACAGGGGTGGGGCTTTCCTAATCTTCCTAAAATTCTTTCCTAAGTGCATTCTAGAATACCAACTTCTTCCTCAGTCAGAAATTTGCATATTGTCCTAGGATTCATCCTCATTTGCATTTTTTCCTATGTTTCTTCCTAAGTTTAAGAAGTTAGGAAGACACTTTAATAGGAAGAAACTTAGGAAGATTTTAAGAATACCATTTAGGAAAAAATCCTGACTTAGGAAGAAATTTCTTCCTAGGAAGGATTTCAGAATAACATCCCTAGTCACAAGCTATTCACTCCATCTGTACATTTCAATGACTGGAATTCAGTTTGCATGTAACTATTTGTTGCTAAGTCAAAGAAGCTGTGGGCAAGCTGTCTGGTTGCAACTGATTGACAAATTGCCCTACATCAACATGAATAAGCACTGAATTGATCACTGTTTTAGTAGTAGTCATGATAAAAGAAATCTTGGGCGTACGTACTCTAGCAAGACTCGAATCTAGAACCTCCTGATCTCTGGACAGGCATCCTCTCCAAAGTGCTGGCTCTAATCCTTATAGCATGCAGCGGGTACTGTGTAATTATTCAAATTCATGAAATTCTTCCGTTGAGATGTTTTCATGCAACTGATTGACAAATTGCCCTACATTGAAGAATCCTGCTCTAGCATGATCACGGTTACAGTGAAACCCTGTTATAACGAGGTCTGTGGGACCAGCGACATTACCTCGTTACAACCGGTACTTCGTTGTAAGGCGTGACAGATTTTATCTCACGAGCGTTCGCCCGCGTCCGGCATGCCTTCTTATCTGTTAAGTAGCCAGCTTGGCACGAGCTTGGCATGCGCCCATGCCGTCCGCGTTCCGGGAACGCCAGCTTAAAAGTCTTTTGTTTAGTGCCTTTGTTTCGAACACAATAGCGTCAACTTCACTGCACCCAATCGACCACGAAGCCATAGCTCCATGTAGCCAGCGTTCGGGAACGCCCGGATTAAGTCTTCCCTTTGTCTTGTGCTTAACACTTACACAGTTGATTTCATGGAAGCTTAAAAAAACGGACAAACTAGCAAACAAATGAAACACGAAAGGCATTGCACTATTACGCGTTAGTAACGCTGTGATTACCTTAATTTGCGTCGATGAGAGGCGTAATCAAGAAGTATCTGAAATAGTATCCGAAATATAGTATTTGTTCCCCTTACATATGAGCGTGAGACCACTCTTGTAAGCAGCTTCTCAGGTGAAGCAAAATGTGTGTAATGAAGTGACAAGTGTATAAGAAAAACATTCACAATAGCTAGGTAGATTGACGGAAACTTGACACCCATGGCCGTGCCAGCCAGGCAACAAGCTGGTGGAAATTTCCAGGAACTTCAAAGCAGGTTTGCCGCCAGGCAAAAACCGCAGGGTAAAGGAATTTGCGTACGCGCTGAATGGGTCGTAAACATCGTGTCAATTGCATGGGGCCTGGGAGGGAAGAGGGTCTATGTATATAGTACATGTATTAGTAACCCTGTGCTGTGTGATACGTGCATGCTGTTGGAGACACGTGCTGTAGTTGGCGAGAGCTAGCTGATGAGAGCTCCCTGCACCTGAAACCAAGGAGGTACCAGGCGAGCTCGCCTATTACCTCCTTCCTGAAACCAGGGAGGTACATACACATCTGGCTCTGCTGAAACTATGGAGCTTTAGTACAGTAAACCTCGACATTGCTTAAGTCGACACGATAAAAAAGTTCCGATTGTTGTCTTGTTATTCCTTGAAAATTTCTTCGTCTTAGTCGACATTTATAAGTCCACAACTCGCGTAAGTCGACCTGATTTTTTAGTGCCAACTGAGCTGAAATACGTGTTTTTTCCCTCGTCTAAGTCGACATAATTTTTCGCTCAAAATCTTATCGCCATTCTCTTAAAAAAGAATAAATTGTTTTCCCGCTCTGATTCGCTGCATTTCTAATCGGTAATTCCCTAGTGTATGGCGTGGTAGCGTTCGCGCCATGCGTCCATATTAGGGAGCTTTAGATTTTGACGCGCGGACGTTTGAGCCGACGCTTGCGCTGGACGTTCTCCTCTCCCTGCGTCGTGTGGAAAAGTAGCTTTAGATTACGCTGGGACGCAACGTACAAAAAATAAAATCGCGCCCCCATATGATCAGTGCATGAAGAAGCTCTCTGCGTCGCAAACTGTGCGGACGTGAAAATAGCCCAGTACGCGTAGTAAACAACTCTGGCGACGCAAGCTAAAAATAGATTGACTTTACGCGCGCTACTGCGCAAGCTCAGATCATGTTTTTTTCCTTTGAACGTCCGCGCGCCGAAAATCTAAAGCTCCCTATTGTCTTGTACGCCAGAAATGAAAGGGCATACATTCATTTACATTGGAGAATTACATGTAGTTGGCTACCCAAAGCAGTTCACTTTCCCCCTTTTCTGCTCGTTATTCTCAAAACGCAAAAACTTTGTACACATAAAGGTCCTAGTAGAAAATCATTATCAGAACATGAAATACACGTGTAGGTGTTTCTGTTTATCCGAATATTCTAACGTTAATTATTCCGAAGCGTTAATAGAAACCTGGGCCCGTTTTTAGAAAATTAATCAAATGCAACTACATGTAATTAAATGCAGCTGAAAGTTAAATGCAGGTGTATCAAATCACGAGCAACTTTGCACATAAACGCAAGTGCGTTGCTGCCAAAAGGCTTGCGTTTGATATAGTATGAAACTAGAAAATAGTTGTATGAACCTGAAACTCAATTGCGTTGAAACGCAACTCTAAAAATCAAATGAAGTCCATCAATCACGCGCAACGCTGTATTCAAACGCAAGAGCGTTGCAGGGAAGACTTGAGGTTTTCGTAAGAAACTATAGAGAAACTGCATTTAAAAGCATCTCTTAACATCTACGGAGGTGCGTTATTGTTGAAAAGTCTTGCATTATTTTGTTTGTTTTTTCGTATGCAAAATTAAAAATTAAACGCAGCTCTGAAAATCAAATGCAATTGTAAGTCCATGTCATCACGTGGAACGCTGAATAGACTTGCGTTTGATATACGAAACTTGAAAATTGTAGGGAACTTCTTTAAAACTCAGTTGCGTTTCAACGCGATTCTAAAAATCCAATGCAAGTCCATCAAATCACACGCGACGCTGTATTTAAACGCAAGAGCATTGCAGAAAAGACATACTTTTTGTACGAAATTATAAGAAACTGCGTTTAAACGCATCTCTAAACATCTACGGAAGTGAGTTATTGTTGAAAAGACCTGCATTATTTTTTACTTCTTACGCAAAATTAAGAATTAAACGCAACCCCCAAAATCAAATGCAAGTCCATCAAACACGGAACGCTGAAAAGACTTGCATTTCATAATCATCCGACACTAGAAAATTGTAAGAAACTTAAACTCAATTGCGTTTAAACACTAATTCTAATAGTCAAATGCAAGTCCATCAAATCACAAGCAACGCTGTATCTAAAACGCAAGAGCGTTGCAGAATGACTTGCGGTTTTTGTACGAAACTAAAAACTGCGTTTAAACGCATAAAAACTATAAACCGAAGCGTGTTATTGTTGAAAAGACTTGAATCATTTTTTTATTTCGTAACGGAACTTTCGCCATGATTGAACTTAGTCTGCACTAGCAGGGGAAAGACATCGCAACATTAACACGTTTCAAACTACCGAAACGCATCGTGCTTCACGAAATGTCGATGAAAAAAATAGTAACAAATTATTGTTACTGTAGTTCGCTATTCCGAAGGTTTAAATCTCAGTCCAAAGTTAAATAAGTTCGACGATGGAAAGATGTTTATCTTTACGAAGGTTGGTAATCCGAAAGATGTCGTTTCCGGATTAACAATTTTTCTTGTTTTTATTTCAGACTGGCCCGCGCCGTACATCACAGAGCGGTAATGTTGCGAATCGGAGCGCGAGAACAATTCATTTTCAGAGTATGGCAATAGAAATGTAAGCAAAACAAATAAAAATATGGCGACTTAGGGAAGGAAAATCACACATCCTCTTTCAACTCAGTCGGCACTGAAAAATTATCTCGACAGAATCATACGAATTCACACGCATATCTTCACAGCAACGCACTTCAATTTAAATCGCAAATTTGCATGCACTTTGGGGAATATGCGTTTGTTTTTTTCATATCAAATTTAAAACGTACAGTGTCTAGAAACGGGTCCATGTTTCGGATCCCGCTCTTTCAAAAGCTCTCAAGATTTTTGTGTTTTGTGCATTGCCGTTACTAACTTCGCGTATATGTGCTTCTTTCGCAATAAAACTCGAATTAAGATGTACACAGCGATAGAGGCTCAGCTCAGTAGATACTTGCCTCCAGTGACAATATTCTTGTGTACAACAAAAGAGTTTGTGAGCCCATTAGCGCAATGTCTATTCATACCTATACCTGGTGCCCGATCGATACTTTCATTGTTTGATGGCACATGGTATTGTAGTTGACCATGGAAAGGGGATACTGTCATAATAGGCCTACAGCTTGACTGTTTCCGCACAGGAGGAATACCAACCTGTCCATTCTCAAGTCGACCTGTAATCTCGCTTTTGAGCATTTCAGGCTCTTGGAGAATTATGGGAGGAACGGGTTAAGAAAACTCATTTAAACTATGAATGTAATTATCCCTCTTCCCTGGTTATGTAATGGGCTGTTTAGAGCTCATCAGTGAAGATTGAAAGTAAGCCTACTTTTTGCAAAGCGTATTATAATGACAACTTGTGCAACAATAATTAACCTGGCTATTTGTTAACTGGCAAAATGTAATGTTTGGGCTTATTTTCTTATAGGTCAGCAAGACGATATGCGGATTCCGTAAAGTTCTGGGTAAAACCTAATGTCCTGAGAGAAGACTTACTAATTTACCCGCGCTTGGAACGGATAAGTCTACCGACTCTCACCAGGAAAAATTTCTTCAGTACTACATACAGTGCTAGCCGTATATAGTGTATGATAGGTTATCTTTATAACAGGCGGGAAGGACGGTGCATCTTCTAATGATTTGTCTCTCGTGGAAGAAAACCCGTCTCCTTGCGTGAATTTTAGCTCCTTTTTCAAGCTTGCGGGAAACGCGATGGATGGACCAAACGTAATCACAAAGCGAGGAACATCGTTGTGAACATAAAAACTGAGAAATATGCAAGAAACAGTAACGGTCATTTTCATCTCTGTCTGCAATTAATTATTCCAAAATTTCGTTAGTCACATAGAATGCAATTAAGTTCGTTTTGATGAATATTCAAGAACACACACACACACACAAAATAAAAAAGTTATTCCGAAAGTTCGTGAACTAGAAAACGAAATGCCTTAATCTTATTATATTTTGTTAGGATATAATTATAGTCCACTGCTTGAAACGCAGTGAAGGGGGGGGGGGGGTCATAAAGCTGTTCGTAAAGATACGAACGACTTACGAGTGACTGATGATAAGTTCTTGTGCTGAATTATGGAAATTCTGATAAGTATAGCACATCAGAACTGATCACCAGTCGCTCGTAAGTTGTTCGTAACTGTACAAACAGATTTATTAAACGCCCCCCCCCCCGTAACACAATAATGTGATACTAGAAAGCTTTAATGTCATGCTGAGTTGAGTAACCAAGTCAGTGGTACTTCATATTTTATGCAGTGTTTCAAAGTGACAGATTATGAGAAAGATATGTATCAATGTTACATTCGTGTGTGTACATTAATTTTGATGGTTTATAGTACTGTTGTACATGCAATTACCATGATCTCGGCAGACGACTGACCAGCACCAATTGTCTCAATTGGCTTTCCTATGCTTTTTACGTCGCCTACAGAATGGGTATCCTCTGGTCCTTTCAATTCAGGTATTCATAATTGCTGGGTAAAGCACCCTCTTTAGTTTTTACAATCGGAAGGGAATAGCAGCAAGAAACATCCTCGTTTAAAAGAGGCTTTTCTTAATAGCAGGTATGCCCTTTTTTTCTGCTTCCCTTGTTTTGGGGCAGCAATAACAGCCATGGAGCTACAAGCAACAAAACTTGTAGCTCCTTGCTAAAGATGCACCCGACACACAAAAGCGCACCGACGTATTCATTTTGCGGCACGGACACAAACACACCGAAGTTCACATCAGGCTGCCGTATTGGTCGATGATAGATACCGTCTTATAATTGGATGATTTTCTTTGACTCCTCATATAGAATGCTTTCGCCTTATGAAGTGACAGAGGAGGAGCGTAAACGCCGTCGTGCGTCGCTATAAAGAACGACTGCTGTATTGTTTCGTTTAGGGAAAGAATCAGGTTGTGAGCTTGAACGGAAACAGAACCTGAATTTTAAGAGATTGTCATGGTTTTGTTTGTTTACTTGTTCGTTCGTTTGTTTGGTTGTTCGTTTGTTTTTGCTTTTTAGAAAGTGAACTACTGACAATAGCGTACAAATATTCGTATTTAAGGTTTAAAGGGATGTGGAATTGGATTATGTAAAGCTAAAAGCCGCGTTTACACATGTTCACGGCAACCACGGCAGTCACATTTCAGGCCATCACGGACAAAATGGGACGGACGTGAAACAACGCTGTGAGACGAGATAGGCAAATGTGACAGGCCGTGATTGCCGTGGATGCCGTGTCACATTCTTAAACTGTTAAAAAAAAATTGCCACGGCAGTCCCGGTGCTAATGAGGAATTTTGTATGCCTTGATAAAATGGGATGAATGCAATGAAACACGACGGCACGTAATAGACCCTAACAAAACTTGGAGGCGGTCCGCAGCGGGACGGGACGGAAAATATTGATAGTCTATAGCCTGATCAGACGCCGTGAGAACAGCGTGTGATAGCTATAGAAGTTCGCCAGGGCGAGGACTGGAACGATCCGAACAAGACTTAGAATGCGAAGGTGGGGGGGGGGGGGGGGGGAACAGGAGAATGTCTCAACTGCATATACTAGTATACCCACAGCGCACTGCATCTCAGGCAAATACAACGTGGCCGCCGGGAACATGGTGTAAACGTAGCTTTAGAGTCTGTAGAATCCACATTTATATCTATAGGCATAACTAAAACTTGATTTCTCGTGACTCTGACAGACTTTGACAGACTTTGACAGATTTCTGTGCACAACATGTACATGTAATATTCAATTCCACACACATACACACACACACAAAAGATCTTCGACCTCCTAGACCATGCTCCCGCCCATCATTCTCTCTCTGCATCTTTTTCTGTTGTTATTTTGTTCCACCTATGGGGATGTATTCTATGTTCGGCAATAATAGCGCGTTTCATCGTGTTTTGTTTTGTTTTGTTTTATTTCATTTTTAGATTTAGATCGGAAAAGCAATATAGACGGGAGGTAAAATTCTTGAAGCAACTATACAGTTTCAATTTTTAGTTTGACATCGTTCTTATATTTTGATGTTCGTTGCACCTGTAAGGTTCTTGTAATGCGAAAGTTAAATAAGATTCGCTATAATATTCTCGAAAATTCCCTCTGCCGTATTGATATTCGTTAATGTGAAAAATAAATACGATTCATTAATCCGAAATTGCACGAATTTTGTGATTCTAAGGGTGCATTTATCGGGATATTAAATTAATTACGTTACTCTGAAAACGAATAACACAACTTGTTCCTTTTAATTTCTGGGATTAACAAAACATCAGAAAGCAGAGCTTATTTAATTTTCGGATTTTTAGTCTGGCATTGGGGGTTAGCAGTTCGGAAAATAAGTATGGAAAATCTTTGAGGCAAGAAAATAATTTGAATTCCTATTATGGCATCGTTATTTCCTTTGCCTTATGTTCATTATTCCGAAAGAAGAATAAGGTTCGTAAATCCGATGGTTCTTTTTGCTGAACCCGCAAAACACGCAAATTTGATATGCCTTATGTAATGTGTTAATCCAAAATTGTATTAGGGCTCGTTAATACCATTTGTGGCATTATTCCGAAGGTTCGTAAATGTGAGAATGAATTACGTGCATGGTACGAAACTTATGTCATTTTTGGCTAAAAGAAAATTAAAAACGCCGAATCTTTTCCTGTGACGGGAATATATGGGTTTATTTCTGAACGTGACATCGTTTACTTCTTTGCACGATATTCATCATTCCGGGAAAAAAAAATATTCAGATGGTTCATTCATCCGAAAATGGAAAAAAAGGTGGGTCGTTTATCTGTAAAGAAATTATCATATTCGTGGTAAGAAACTTCGTTTTCGTATCAGCTATATAACGTCCGAAATTTCGAAACTTATATAAAAAAAGAAAAGCGAACCTTCAGCATAATAACAAACTTTAGCAAATCGTAACAGTTTTTTTTTTAATCAATCGAGCAGTGTGGAGTAACAAATCCGACATTTGTTTTAGCATGGTATTGAGCAGAATGTTACTGCTATTCACTTCCAAAAGTAAAAGCAATTATCTGACATTTATTCTGGCATCTTCTGGAGCCGAATGTGATTGCTATTTACTTTCGAAAGTAAAGCAAATATCCGACATTCATTTAATCACCATATGGAATTGAATATTACTCTGATTCATTTCCGAACGTCAAAGGAAACATTCGACATTTATTTTAGCATCTTCCGGAGCTGAATGTTATTGCTATTTACTTTCGAACATAAAAGCAAACATCAGAAATTTATTTTATCATCATACAGAGTTGAATATCATTATTATTCATTTCTGAACGTCAAAGCAAACATTCGACAATTATTTCACCATCTTCCGGAGCCGAATGTTATCCTTATTCATTTCCGAAGGCAAAATCAATTATCTGACATTAATTTAAGCACCGTACGGAGCTGACTCTTACCGTTATTAATTTCCCAAAGTATAAGCAAACATCCGACATTTATTTTAGTATCATACGGAGTCGAATATTACCGTTATTCATTTCCAAAATTAAGAGTAAACATCTGACATCTATTTCAGCATCTTACGGAGCCGATTGTTACCGCTGTTCATTTTCGAAAGTAAAGGCAAACATCCGACTTTTTTGGTGGCCCGATCGTACCAAAATCTTCATTTCTGAAATTTCGGTGGCCCGACGCGCGTTTTTGGTGGCCCCGTAAGTGTCGAGCCTTGACTAATGTCATCGAAAAGTAAACCAGAATGCAACTTCTCGCTTGTGAATTATTGCTTGTGAATAATCGCAAAACTTTGGCAAAACTTTTGGAATACCAATCCTGTTCATGACGCTTGGAAACTGCGAGTCGTGAGAATTTTGCGAACTCGTGCAATGTTACTCCGTAGCGTATGCGAGCATGTGGAGTCGCAATCGTTTAACTGTCTGAAGTGCGCGATTTCTCTCACTCGTTTTTGCCACGCGATTTATTTTAACTTGCAAGAACGATGTGGAATTCTGGCGTCCACCGTGAATTGTGCACTTGCCGGCGCAAATTGTTCTTTTCAAAGGTGAAGCCGTGCGCGGAAAGCACGTGGTTGGGATAATCCTTGCGTTCCTAAAGCGGAGAGGAACGCCATGAATGCGACTTGTGAGCAAGCCCGTTCTGTTGCGTCCAAGGAACGCCCTCATTAGGCTGATGAATAGAGGGATTAAACCCCCCATTCTGCACGCAGGAGGAATAGGGGCGTCCCCTAACAAAAGGAGGAACGCGAGCATTCCCCACGCGGCCGAACGCTCGCTATATTAAATCTGTCACGCCTAACCGCACGCATCAAAAACAAAGAAAAACATAAGCACGACATCATATACCCATCAATGAAACTTCAGAACATCCTTTGCATTGTTATTAGACAATTATGGATCATTATCATTGAGAGAATAAAGGGAAATTATTTGTGAACTAGACCAAAAAGTAGGGGTTGAAATTAGTTAATTCTTTATTTTTCTTTCAAAAATCTCTTCGCAATATAGTTGCACATTATGTTCTTGAGAAGTAAAGGCTTATATTTGTGATTCTTTCTACACCTATCTCTTCCTCTTGTGTTGAACCATTCTGAAAGAATGATATTTTTTCGTTCGTGAAATACAGCGTAAAATTAAAATGAACAAAATCAGATTGTATAAAATGCGTTTGTTAACTTTTTTTAAACACCAGCGCAAACAGAATGACATACATGGCTGTTTACCGTAACTTGCAAGGTATTTTTATGCTGTTGGTTTCATGAATCATTTCGGCTGTAATCTTATACAATGTATAATTGTTGTGCACAAAGGGATTAAAATTGCGTTCTTTATTTTTTCCCAAAAATCTCTTCGTGTTTTGTATATCCGTTCTTAAAAACTATGCGACAGGATTGAATTTGGAAGGTTGTGATCCTTTTTACGCAAATCTGTACCTTGAAGACCATTCTGAAATAAAGAAAAATCTTTATCATGAAATGTAGTGTTTAAATTGTGATAATGTACAAATCCAGAGCTATTCAAATTAATAAACGCGTTTGTTTCTTTTTTTTCTGAACACTGATTAAGTAGCTTAACATGCGTTATTCAACTATTTTTACGCTACTGTCAACCACCGAGATTGTGATGATTTCAGAGTAACATACATACGTTGTTTACCGTAACTTGCGCGGTATTTTACGCAGTTGGTGCCCAGCGGGAATGCAATTATTATTTTCATGAATCATTTTGGCTATAATCTTATACAATGTATGATCATTGCGCCGAAGGGATTAAAATTGCGTTATTTTCTTCCGAAAATCTCTTCATGTTTTGTACATCCGTTCTTGAAAAATATGTGACAGGATTGAATTTGGAAAGTTGTGATCCTTTTTAAGCAAATCTGTACCTCATAGACCATTCTGTGATAATGAACAAACTAGATCTATTCAAATTGTAAAATGCGTTTGTTTCTTTTTTTGAACACTGATTAAGCAGCTTAACATCTGTTTCTTTTTTTGAACACTGATTAAGCAGCTTAACATCTGTTTCTTTTTTTGAACACTGATTAAGCAGCTTAACATGCGTTTCTTTTTTTGAACACTGATTAAGCAGCTTAACATGCGTTATTCAACTATTCTTACGCTACTGTCACCCAGCGAGATCACGATTTCATTAATTATTTCGGCTATAATCATACATGCTCCTATTTGCTAATCAGAAGAAGTGGAAGTCGGAACTAAAGATGGAAAGGATATACAGTTGAACCTCTCTTATCCGGCCTCCCTTTATCCGGATTTCTCTATTATACGGACGCAATCTCGCCGTGATTTTTTTTTTTTATAATTACGGGAGGAAAGGGGGATTCCCAACTCCTTGAGATCTCCTACACAAACACAATGAATTACATAAGATACTTGATACATTTCTTAATTATTATTTAGGTAAATCATCCCAAGAATTTATAAAAGAAAATGATTTCATTCTTGCAAACACGAACCTCTATTTTGGGGTCTGTTACTGATTGTAACAAGAGACCCGTGGGTCTAGCGCTCACCTGAGTATCGCAAGTTCACCTTTCACGCAGTCACTAATCTAAATTATTCACAGCTCTACCAAAATTTGACCAGGCATTCTCAAGTAGAAGATGAAAATGTACAATAAGGGCCCAAGTTTTTTAAGATTCCTTAATTTGGGGGGATTGGGGCCCTCTGGGGCCCTCTGGGTGGGGCATGGTGCCCATTTTGATAAATTGAGATCCTGACCCCCTAGGGATGCTACCTGCCAAGTTTGACGAAAATCCATCATGAGGTTTTCAGGAAGAAGATAAAAATGTACAATTCAGGCCCCCATTTGGACCTTCCTAACCCCCCCCCCCCCCCGCCCCCAAGAGGGGCACCCCTGGATATGCTGTGAACAAACTTGAAACTACAGTCATTAATGTACTCACTCATAGTATTATCTTAGCTCTATAACTTCTGATTCTAGAGAAGATTTTTAAGGATTCCGTCATTTTGGGGGATTTGGGCCCCCTGGGGGGCTCCTGGGTGGGGCATGGTGCCCATTTTAACAAATTGAGATCCTAACCCCCTAGGGATGCTACCTGCCAAGTTTGGTGAAAATGGGTCATGAGGTTCTCAAGAAGAAGATAAAAATGTACAATTTAGGCCCCATTAGGACCCCTCCCCTGGGTCCCAAGGGAAGCACCCCTGATTCTGCCATGAAGAAACTTGACACTACAGTCATTAATGTACTAACTCATAGCATTAACTTAGCTCTATCACTTATGGTTCTAGAGAAGAAGATTTTTACAGATTCCTTAATTTTGGGGGGTTTGAGCCCCCCTAGGGCCCCCCTGGGTGGGGCATGGTGCCCATTTTCACAAATTGAGTTCCTAACCCCCTAGGGATGCTACTTGCCAAGTTTGGTGAAAATGGGTCATGGGGTTCTTAAGAAGAAGATGAAAATGTACAATTTAGGCCCCATTAGAACCCCTCCCCATCCCCCTCCCCTGGGTCCCAAGGGGGGCACCCCTGATTTTGCCATGAACAAACTTGAAACTACAGTCATCAATGTACTAACTCATAGTATTAACTTAGCTCTATCACTTCTGGTTCTAGAGAAGAAAATTTTTACAGATTCTTTAATTTTGGGGGGTTTGGGGCCCCTCTGGGGGCCCCCTGGGTGGGGCATAGTGCCCATTTTAACAAATTGAGTTCCTTACCCCCTAGGGATGCTACCTCCCAAGTTTGATGAAAATTGGTATTGGGGTTTTCAAGAAGAAGATGAAAATGACGATGGACGCCGGACGCCAGACGACGCACAACGGACGCCGGACGAAGGGCGATCGCAATAGCTCACTTGAGCCTTTGGCTCAGGTGAGCTAACAATGAAAAGGTTGCAGTATACACATTACTACATGTGGTACTACAATGGGCTACATCAGTACATGTGTATGTATATGTACATGTATAAAGCATTGAGTCTCCCGTATCCGGCCAAATCCCTTATCCGGATGAGCCCCGGTCCCGACTTGTCCGGATACGAGAGGGTTCAACTGTAATGATGAGTTGCACACGCATTCCAATTTTCCATTTTTGGCCACGAGTGTCGCTACATGAAAAGCTTTTGAATGCATTATCTTTTTCTTTTTTCTTGTTGCACTGTGGTCTGACCTAATATCATGCACGCTGAACTCGTGAAAATGAAAATTGAATGATTATGTTCAATAATTTAGTAGGAACATCGGTATTCCTGTGTCTTATCACGTGGTTTAGAAGAAAACATGGAAGGAACGGTTCTCTGCAAAATGAGAAAAAGACATGGATAGCATGAATTCGGTTTTCAATGTTTTGTTTGTCGCGTGTTTGAAAGCGGGAAGTCAAGAAATGGAACCTCGTTATATCCGATCAAATTGCTATGTTTTTCTTTATCATGATGCACAGAGATTGTCCTTGTTATAACCAGAATCTCGTTATAACCGATTAGTTCTGCCATAGGTTTACACGCAAAGGAACACGGGACCAACGCGATCACTTCGTTATAATGTTACACCCGTGGACGTGCAGGTGTTTTAGACTGTTACCATGGATACAACTGACACAAATGATGAGGAGAGACACAAGAGTTGTATAGTTGAGATGATGGTGGCAAACGGTGTAATGATCTTTATTTCTCTCTTTTCATTGTTTATCACAATGTCATTAATCGTAACATGAATAATCCACATGACAAAGCAATTGTGAAGATCACAATTCAACAATGAATTTGTACCTTGGTCTTTACTTTGAATTACAACACTTAAAAATTACATGAACGATCACTGTCTAGATACACTATGATACAGAACCTTGAAATACAACTCACTTATCCACAGTATATCAGAGTTAAGTTTGATCGCTTCCAGCTAATCCTGTTTCAAAACATTCATTCATTGTATAAACACGACCACCATGATTGTGCCTAATATTTGTAACACTAACAATCACCATCATGAATCACGTTTATATTGATGATTTACCTTCCATATCAAACATATTTTCTAATCTGAGAATGATGTAGCATTGCGCTTCATGCTTCGATTAAGATATCTGAGCTGATGGTAGTCTGGTTTATTAAAGGAGTAATGAAATTGATACATCTGTATATGCCAAAATATCTCCCTAAAAATAAGATATGTGTCTTATTGATTAATCAATTATGAGCTAGCTATAAACTCCTCTTAACTCACATAATATCACAAGAGTGTAATTGACAACACTCAAAAATATCAATTATCAAAGTGAACAATTATCTAAAATGAAGTTAGATAATAACACAAATTATCTATCCATGCTTTATCTCACTGGAATATGACATCACTGAATTGAGCAATGTTTTAGTGTTTTGTATTCGACTACCATCCAACCTCATCATCTTACTGGTTAAATGTCTTGCGTCAAAGTACTGGTCCCTTTAAAAACTATCTCAGATCTCACCCACTAAGTAAAGGGGGGGGGGTTTGGCCTTTAAATAACACAACTGTTCTCTCTTGTGCCTACATTGGAGCCAAATCTTGAAGCTCACATAAGGAACTGCTTTTTTCCAAGGGAAAAGAGAAAACTAAAACTGCAAGCAGTGGTATAATGTACTGCCAATGTTATCTTGAATGGGGTTACTACCGGCCCTGTTATCTAAACATAGAGCGTGTTTCTACTGAGAGCACCTCACATCCCTGGCATCGCCACGAATTTTGTCCAACGCAGCACCTCGTATTTTACGACCACTCGAGCTGTTTCTACTAAGCAATAAAATACGAGGTGATGCAAAGGTGACGTGCAAATGCGGCGATTCCGGAAGTCAGGTATTTTTAAGTCACAGATTTGGGTCACGCGCGCACCGCCTGTTAATACGATCCGAACCCTGCCTGCTTTGCTACAACTGCGTCGGCTATTTTTTGATAAGCCATTTCTCTTCGTCTTCCCATCCAATATACCCCGAACTATACTGATATCCTGCCACTGACTGATGAGAAATCTTTGGAGATCGAGGGTCCAGTTGAGATTTTCTCAAGGCTGCGACATACTAATGTGGTACTCTCGCGATTCGAGACAATATAAAATGAAACGAGACACGAAAACTCGTCACATTGAGGACGAGTTAGGTGATACGCTTGAGGTCATCAGATGACAGTCATCTGTGATCGACAAAGAAAAGAATGTGATATAGGCACCTTGAAGTTATATTGAACCTGCATGCGAAACCGTTTCTCTAACCACTCGGCCACGGGACATCCACGAAAATGTTAAGACAAAAAACTCCCCAAAAACAATGTATAGATATAACAGGGGAAGAGTCAATGACCACTCAACAAACGTGGCCGCGTGAACATGTATTGCATTGCTAGATGGAAATGCGGCCTTGTAACGATTGATGTCGCTAGGCCATTTCTGGCAACTCGGGAAAAATACGTCCCGCAGACATACAACCTATAATCGGCTGGCTTTGATACCTTGCCTTTAATCACAATTTTCAGTGTGATGACGTCATCAAAGTACAAAACAATGACATGGACTTGAAAGACAATTGTTCAAAGTACAACACCTCCATCGTCATCATTACATACTACAAACTGTATGATCGGTTTGAAAAACCCAGCCTGCAGAATTTTGTAGCAGTCTAAGCAATGTGGTCTCCAACACAAAACAGAGTGATTGTCTGTGTGTGGGTGTGTGGCTGTGTATAGGTGCGTTTATATACGAACTTGATTTCTACATGGACGAATGTGTAATACACCATTGAAGAAAAAAAGTAAAATAGATGAGTATTTTGTTTCGTGCTCTTATGGGGTTCGAACCCGCACATGTGCAACCTTACGTCTCTGAGACGTCGCCTTTAACCTCTCAGTCATACGTCTCGACGAGAAAATATGAGGAACGTAAGCTTATATGTGAAAGATGACTCAGGAATCGTTTCGTCCACCTTCCATTCTCATTTTCAGTTTTATGCTGCAAAATTCTCAACCTGGTGAGAAGATAAAAAAAAAAGTGTATGATTACTGCAGCTTATTGTCTCAGCTACAACATACTTAAGTTTCAGAGGAAATGTAGCAAAATCAAGTGAGGTAAAGGTGCTTGAGCGTTATCGAGTCAATGCATGGTTAAAAAACAAAAATCCCCTCCCGTAGACATAACATATAATCTTCGCTGATTTTGGTATCTTGCCTTTAATCACGACCTCTAGCATGATGACGTCATCAAATTAGAAAACATCAATTATGGACTTGAAAGACAATTGTCCAATGTATAACATATTCATCATACGTTGTCAGTTTGCTATTGACATGCCGATCAGTCAGCAGAACATGAGGCAGCTATTAGTACCTGTATGAAACTATTATAGGCATGGTTATCAAATTCCCCTAAAATTTTCTTATAATTGCTTTACTTTCACACACAGTTAAGCTATCCCTTTAAACTCGTCACAATTTAATTAGAATCATTAACATCATACATCAATACCATATTCAGTTTCATAGCTGATCACGTTGGCTAATTAATTAAGATTAATTGTCTAGAATGTGTCATATGGCCAACCTGTATACACACGTATACACACACACACAATGTTAAATGTATGTATCAAACCTCTGTAAGTGTAACACAACTTTGAACTAGGGCTATTTCACATTAAGTGTACACTTTTGTAAAAACTGATTTTTCCCTATTTTGGCCCATTTTTAGAATTTCCATTATTGTACTGGCGGTATTGTTTGATGGACCTTATCAACACCAACCTATTAGTTGCAATTTCAGGACAGTTCAAGTATTATTTCTCTTAAATTTTGGATTTTTTGTGTATTTTTAACGGAAAATGGATTCTCATTCGACATTTTTGATAAAGTTCATTGATATCTTAAATGAATTTAATGAAAGTTGTGCTGAATATTCCTCTTATTATATAAGTACAACCATTATTCAGCATTTTGAAGCTTATTTGATGAAATTTGACCCATAAATGTGGAACTTATGAATGTTTTTGTAAAAGGTATCTTTTCCGTTAAACAAAAAAATTGTGTCCTCTCCAGAACATATAAGTCACTAGCAGTGAATGAAAGCGATAAAGATGTGCCAAACTGCTGCTGATTTAATCTTCAGAATGTTTGTAAGTGAAAACATATGACACATCAATGAACATAATGTGTTGGATTTATTTTACTGCTTGGCTATTTTGATATATAAATTTTCCGTTAAAAGTGTGTCCTCTCCAGAACAGGTACATTTTTCATTTTTTGAAGCACTAAGGATTTTGATATCTATTATTGTGGTATAGAAATAATTGTGTACTTCAATTCAACATAATGAAATATGATTTTCTTTCTAAATTCTTATAGATGATCAGTATCTTACATTAATGCAGCGTTAAACAGCATGTCCTCTCCAGAACAAAGGTAGTTCATCTTTTAACAATGTACAGAAACAAAAATTTTAACAGTAAAACTCCTTCTTTTATGTAAGAAAATAATGGTCTGTTGTTGCATACTGTAACAGAAATCATAAACTAACATTTCAACTGCTAGAATTTTATTCTAGAATTGATTTTCATTAGTTCATCTATGTAATTGAGCAATATCGGAAGTCAGTGGCGGCAATACTCTCACACCATATTTTGATAGTCAAGAAAAATTAATGTGATACTGTTTGTAACTGTGTAACTGACAAAATCTACTGATCATGGCAATTATTTACTAGCCTGGAAAACAATATACTGCATGCCTTCATGTTGTTCTGGAGAGGACACATATTTTAACACATGATTGCATTTACAATTTGGTCACTTTAATCAAGAGATAAATGATTTTTGTGCAGGTAATCGAATCCGGAACACTATACATCACTGTTTCACTCCCCATTTTCATGTTGTGTACAAAATAAGTCGGCCTATTCATTCTTTTTTTTTAATATGCTGTACTCCACTTAGAAGTATGCTCCCTTAAGAGAGTTTTGCAACAAATTGATGGGGTATTCATCATTTAAAGACCATTTTCTGCCAGTGTTATTGTAGGATGAGACAGTATGTATTTCCTTGATGGCTCTCCTCCATGCTACCCTGCTACCCATGCTACCCCTGCTACCCATGCTTTCCTGATTTGCACCTTCGGTTTGATTTCCTTTCCTTTCTCTTAAAGGCCTTTATGTGCAGGTATATATAATTATGCAAGTACATGGTGATTCCCCGTGGCATGAATTTCTTGGTCCATCAATTGCACGCCATGTGTGTCATTCAAAATTTGTTGTTTAAAGTGTCATATCACTTGAAACATTCTAATTCACAATATCATGTACATAATGGTTTAAAGCATTCTGCTACATTTGTGAAATTTGAAAATCTCAGCTTCGAATTTGTCTTTTTCATTTGTGATTTGACAGAGAACTCTAATCAGTATAACCTCTTATTACAGGCTACCCAGTCTAGTGTTTCATGTTTGTTTTCAATGGGTTAATATTCTTGGATGCTATCTATGCTACCAGCATTAGTTCTGAAATGTATTGACTGAGTTTTAAACAACAGCAGAAAAAGCAGAGCCAGATTTGTCTTGCCTAATAATAACTTTACATGAAAATCGAAAGTCAAGACTGCCATTAGCCCCTGTTCCACAGAATGGAAACCATTGAAAGACCACTGAAAGACTGAAAATTGCCAAGCTGTTTCAGTAGTGCTTCAGGATCAGTGAAATTTGCTGTCTCTTTGGAGTGGTTCCTGAAACCCCTGCAAGACCATCAAAAGACCAAAAACAACTTTTCCAGCAAGATCCCTGCTCCGATCTTGCAGACAGCTAAAAGTTTATCAAGACCAATAAGACTATTGAGAGATCTCTTACAGTGCCAGAGATCTTTGAAAGATCAATCAAGATATCTAAAGCACTGCCGCAGACCACGGAGAGAATTCTAATAGAAAGACTGAGACTACTGCAAGAATTGTGAAAGAACAAGATAACAAATCCCTGTAATATGAATCGGAATATTGCAGTGCAGTTATGTTTATGATGATATTTGTTGTCTTGCGGAACTTACACTAGTCCTACAACAGTCTTTAAACAGTCTTTAAGGGATCTTGGATTAAAAAAAGATCTTTTCGCAATCTCCATGCATGTCTATCACTGGTTTCTATGGACTTTCACTGGTCTTCCAATGATTTCTCAATGATCTCTCAGCAGTCTTTCAATGATCTCAACAACAAAACAAAAACTAGAAATGTCGCTATGGCGACTGGTATGCCTCCGCCATAATGCATGATTCTCCTAATAGGTCTATAGTACATGTGGACAATGTGTGATTACATTTTCACAAAATTGGCAAAATATTAAAATGACATGTTTGTCACAAATGTATTGAATGTTTACCTTCCTTGACCTATGTTTAATTGGATGAATTGGAGAGCATGTACTTGGGGATTTAAGAACTTTAACTTGACTTTGACCATTTCATAAGTTTATGCACTGAGTAATTTTCAAGGTATGGAGAAAAAGTGCAATTTCTGTATTGAACAGTAATTTGTTATCATTTTCATCTGGCCTTTGATTTATAAGAGAAGCACTGTCAGGCAGAACATACATAAATTCAGCATGTACTAAGTTTCAAGATAACTTGAGCCACTTCCGAGATATGGAGAAAAAAGTAAGTTCAGCACTTTCACTTGATCTTTGACCTTTTGACCTTTGACCTTCTTGGCAAAAAAAAAAATCCCAGAGAATCTCTATTGGGTTAGACATGCATACATCAAGTTTAAAAAAAAAAATATCCTGCTGGCATTGCATAAATATAAGGAAAATAGTAAGATTTTGAAGTATTGCCCTTGACCTTTGACCCCTGACCTTTGACCCCATGAACCCTAAATTCCCTAGATAACCACTGCCAGTCAGTAGATGCATATACACTATGTTCCATGAAGATACCTTGAACAATTTCCAAGATACAGAGAAAAAAGTGAAATTTTAACATTTTACTTGACCTTTTGACCTTTGACCTTTGGACCTCATGACCCCAAACTTTCACCAGAGAATCTTAATTGGGTAGTACATGTATACACTAAGTTTCAAGAAAATATCTTCAGGCATTGCATAGATATGGGGGAAATTATAAAATTTTAAGCATTTGACCTTGACCTTTTG
The DNA here is from genome assembly GCF_040938485.1 of Diadema antillarum. NCBI lineage: Eukaryota > Metazoa > Echinodermata > Echinoidea > Diadematoida > Diadematidae > Diadema > Diadema antillarum. The sequence goes on from NW_027272756.1 coordinate 335,427, forward strand.
ACCTTTGACCTTGAGCATGTGCACCCAAAAGTTGATAGGCACAACTTCACCCCCTAATACACATACATGCCAAGTTTCATTAGGATACCTCAAAAGGTTTTGGTAGTTACCCTGTCCACAAAATTCATTACGGACGGACGGAAGGACGGACGGAAGGACGGACGGACGGACGGACGGAAGGACGGACGGACGGACGGACGGACAACCCGAAAACATAATGTCTCCGGCACCACTTCGTGGCGGAGGCATAAAAAAGAAAAGAAAAGAGAGACTGTCACAAGATCATGGAGAGACAATAATAACACCTTTGCAATTTAATTGAGAGATCCCTGACAGATCACCAGCAGACCATTTTCGTGAATGACTACTAAAAGACTGCTTTGAACCATTTCAAGAAGTTTTGGAGACCACAAAGACCCCTGACAGATCAATCAGGAATTGTGAAAGACCTCAGAGAAGTGCACTGAAAGACCATAGAGAGATCAAACAAGTTTCATGGTCTTTCAGCAGTCTTGCTTCCAAATTTTAGTGTTAAACAAAATGTCCTCTCCAGAACTTATCAGTTATTCATTCTTTGAGAGTTCCCATTGGGTAGATAATAAGACCACAATATTAACAATGATGTATCAATGAACAACAACAGCATTCCTTTTATAGTAAAACATTGCTTAATAAACGTGTTATTGTGCGTTAACTTCAAAATTTTCAGGCAATATTTTCTTATAAGTAATTGGAGCTGTACTTGGGTGTCCACTCTGAAGTTTTTTACTGTTTAATGTGATTTGGCTCTTGAGCATTGCAATAACATCTGGAGTATTTATGCAGAAATGTTAAAACTAATTGATGCATCATATAAATTCACATATTAGCTCATATAGTTGGTGTTCATAATTGTAGAGGTTGTTGTTAAATAATTGTCCTCTCCAACACCCCTGAATATACTAAGGTTTATAAGCTCACAGCTGATTGGTTCTTGCAATTACTTAATCATTATACACAACAACAAATAATTTAGACTTAAATAAAACACTGTGCATCAAATTTGAAGTTATATACGAAGAAAAATTATAATTTTTTTATGTCACTAAATACAATTTACCCCTCCATATCTCAGTTTGCCACATGATGCATCAATTTTGTGGCAAAATATGGCTAGACTGAAGTTTAAATGAGTACATTGACATTGGATCAGTAATACAGATACATATAGATACACAGAGAACCATTTTTGTAGCAGTTACAGGCTTGATAAAGCTGATGTGTTTCTTGTTAAACAAAATGTCCTCTCCAGACGCCTGTTTTTGTGACTATATTTTAGGAAACTATTTAAAGATGTAAACATGGACTTGACGCTCTTTAATTTTAGATATAGATGGAATATACCCTAAGGTTTTAGAATCTGTATGTTTTTTCCCCGAACAAAAACTTTCATTTTTGACCCCCCGTGAGAAAAAAAGTGTACACTTAACGTGAAATGACCCACTAACTGTAGGAATTATCGATGCACTTATCATCCATACTTTTTATCACTATCTGAAACTCCACAAAAACCACTAATTGACAAATAATCATCAATACAGAAGACTGACTTAAAGGAACAATTCAAATACGTTTTTTACAATGTATAGCTTGTTACATGTATAAATCAGCACAAAGTAACCACGACTACATTGTGTTACTGAATTGATATGAACAAATTTCATTTTGCTACAATATAACATGATCAGTTTGAAAAGCCCAGCCTGCAAAATTTTGCAGCAGTCGAAGTAATGCAGTCTCCAACGCAAAACAAAGGGATACTGTGTGAGTGTGTGCGTATAGGTGTGCCTACATGCGAACGTGATTTCTACATGGGCGAAGGTGTAGTACTCCATTGAAGAAAAAAAGTAAAAAAAAAATTATTATTTTCTTTAGTGCTCTTGTGAGGTTCGAACCCGTATGTGTGCAGCCTCACATTTCTGAGACGACGTCTCTAACCACTCGGCCATACGTCTCGACAAGAAAATTAGAGGAACGTAAACTTATGTACGTGAAAGATGAATCAGGAATCGTTTCGTCCGCATTCCATTCTCATTTTCAGTTTTAAATTGCAAAATTGTCAACCTCATGACGAGATTTCAAAGAATAAAATGTATGATTACTGCAGCTTATTGTCACAGCTACAACATACTTAAGTTTCAGAGGAAATGAAGCAAAATCAGCTGAGATAAAGGTGCTTAAACGTTGTCAAGTCAATGCATGGTTTCTAAAAAAAAATCACCTCCCATAGACATAACACGTAAACTTGTCCGATTTTGCGTCTTTACCTTTAAACACAATTTAAAGCATGATGACGTCATCAAATTTCAAAACTATGACATCGACTTGAAAGGCAAATGTTCAAAGTACAACATATCTGAATTTGGGATAATATTGAGCTTAAACAACAGAGATACGAGCAAATGAATGTCAGAAACAGTACCTTAAAAAAATTAATTCCACTTTTTTGATTTCAGATGATGATATGATGACGTCATAATGTATTCATGGAGATATTGATACTTGACACGTTATTTCCAATTCATATGCTTTTGTAATATGCAATAAAAACATAGGGTAACCAGACGTTTTAAAGAGCTATGGCGAAATAAACAAAGACATGTTTTTCGCTATATTTCCACATACACGCGCACACGAAATTTCAACTTTGACGCCAGCGCATTCCTTTGTTATAGGTCAAAACTGATCGGAAATCAAGGGATATTGTTGCTTAATGTATCAGGAATCCAAATCTGTCAAAAAATGTGCATTTTCATTTTGCTTACGCGCACTACGCGCGAAAATGTGTGGACGGACGCGAACGCGCGAAACGCTTAAAATTGTCTGAAACTTCGAGATTTCCCATTGGTAAGTTGTTTTGAGCCTTTTAAAAGTTTGACGCGCTCGTACGCGCGCGTAATAATGTCCTAGGTAATTAGCATTAAAATGTAAGATAGAGCGTGACCTGAACTTAATGTCCATCGGAAATGATACAGAAATGACCTTTAGTTATGAAGTTATGATCGATCATGTAACATGCTCCGAAAATCACAAAATGGCGCCTAGATGACGTCATAGATATGTTACTGTCATGAAAACCTTATTGTGGCTAGATATTGTCATGAGACATGTTCCCTGAAAATATCATGTTATTCCGTAATGTCATTCTTGAGATATTGATGACACAAAATTGTCCAGAAGGAAAGAAGAATAAAAAGAAATAAAGAGAGATTTTGACAATCACAATAGGTGATACGCTGATAGCGTATCACCTAATAACGCGGTGTAAAATCAAGTAAGTGATGAGGGCTTAGTAATGCAATAAGTTAGGCCGTTAATCACGCCAACAATAGACGATGAATGCCACAATTCAAATGTAACCTAATGTATAGGGCCTGTAACACATACACAAGCGAGTTGGTACAAACAAAGCGTGATGCGAACACGGTCGCTGTGTGTACACACGTATTTTGTATACATGTGTCGAAGGAGTGTGTGCGATGAACCGATTGAAAAGCGCGGGGAGAAATTCTAGACGTCCGATACACCACGAATTTCGCTACCCGGTGTGTTTCTACTGAGAATCGTCCTTCGCGTCACCACGCATCGACCACCTCAATAGATGGACGACGGTGCACCTCGCATCAGCCGGCATCGGCCACTACCCGATCTGTTTCTGCTGAGGAAAAATTCGAGGTGTCACCACGCATCGGCCGGTATCGGCCGGCATCAGCCGGTATCACCACACATCGGCTGGCATCACCTCGAATTTTCGTCGCTCAGTAGAAACACGCTCTTTAATGGACAAGCCTCTCCCCCTGCCTGGATGCTGTATCTCATCGCCAGTCTTTGTAGTCTACATCACACAGACCCACTACAGGTAACATCACCCGGGCATGGATATACATGTAGGCATACTCACACTCGAATCTATGCTGTAAATTCACAGTCACATATTATTTTTTATTTCTTATTAAGATTAATACACAGTTTCATTATTCATTTATATTCTCTTGCTTAATCATTATAAGCTCGGGCAAGGATACACCAATTGTTCCTATACAAAATAGTGTATTTACAAGACATGAGCAGACCCCCTCTAAGAGTCTGCGTGATGAGACTAATCGTAACCCAAAAGCTGGAAGATGTCTCCTGGCTTGCCATCGCCCTCAGCCTAGTGGTCAGGAGTTACTCTCTATTTGTGAACTGATAAGAAAGACCCTGTTCACATCTTGGCTATATACATGTATGTTACAGTGCCTCTTTGGGTCATCACTTTCTACAGTAGGGGCTATACTAGACTGTATTCACACAAGCGTCAGACTGAACAGGCCTACTCAGTTAGCTACACATTAATACGCCTGGTGTACACTTTCGCATGAGAGAAATAATCTCTTGGACTACATCTATCTGTGTAAATAACACTACAGAATATCCTTTTATAAGTTCCTCAACAAGTGATGACATTATGTATTCTCCTGACAGAATCACTTTTGCACAAATTATCAGTTTAGTAACCTCCAAGTCTTCATTGAACCTCTTTCGGTGCAATATCAAATCACAAAACTCACTTTCCATTAAATCTAGACACGTAAAGGCAACAATACTCGGTCATTGCCGGTTCTCCTGTCCTTTATACAAGGTGAGACATTCAATTAATGTCAAACAACAATGAATATGTCATATAATAAGAAATTTGCTTACCTGATACAAATGATGAGGAGAGACACAAGAGTTCTATAGTTGAAATGATGATGGCAAATGATGATGGTGTAATGATAACGTGGCCACTACCACCCAATCCATCTCTCCTCTTATCTCTTGGCCCACTCCATTTCTTAAATGGGGTGGGTTGCTTTCACTTTTCAGAGGTGCAAATATTCTTAATTCCTAGTAACTGAACAAAGTGTCTCATAAGAGCATCAGACTGTACTGCCTCATGTCAAATATAGTTCCTTCTTGACAAAATTTACAATTCTGACAGGGTGGACATTTTCTACAGCAACTAGAAATGTCGCTACAGCGACTGGTTATACCCCCACCAAACAACATTTCATAAGCTTTGGTCAAAAAACTGAGGAAGTAGTTAAATCCGCAAGATCTTTCCTTGATCTTCTGCCATTAATATGCCGTTACCATGGCAACGTACTTTCGGGTACTGTCGAAAAATGCGTCTTGCACATCTACAACCAAAGGCACACATCTGTACCAAGTTTCATGGAAATTGGGCAAAAACTGAGGAAGTAGTTTGCAACACAAAATTTTCCATCATTTTGGCTCATAATATGTGAGCTGTTACCATGGCAACATACTTTTTGTCACTATCAAGAAATGTGTCATGCTGACCTATATCCTAAGACAAACATTCAATATGAATTCCATGAGAATTGGAAGAACACTGATGAAGCAGTTTTGCCATGAAGCATTTTGCCCTATATTTTACCAATAACATGCCGTTACCATGGCAACGCACTTTTTGCCACTGCGGAAATATGTGTCTTGCACATTAACATATTCAGATGAACATCTGTACCTAATTTCATAAAAATTGATCAAAAACTGTGGGAGGAGTTCGCGACGCAAGATTTGTACCCATTTTTACCCATAATATGCCGTTACCATGGCAACGTACTTTTGGGTACTGTCAAAAAATACGTCTTGCACATCTACAACCCAAGGCACACATCTGTGCCAAGTTTTATGGGAATCGGTTGAAAACTGAGGAAGTAGTTCGCGACGCAAGATTTGCAACGGACCGACCGCCCGACCGAACCGCCCGACCGACCGCTCCGACCGCTCCGACCGACCGACCGACGACCGCCCGACCGACCGTCCGCTGATTCCTATATACATTGTACCCCCTTCAAACTTCGTTTGGCAGGGGTATAAATATGGGGTAGTGATCAATCAAAAGAAAGACACATAAACTGTTGTATGTGAACTTAACCAAGGGGCATAACACCAAGCGGTTCCTTGTTATAACCGAACTCGTTATAACGGAGTTTCACTGTATTCCTCAAACACTGATCAATTCTCCCTATCGCATATAGCCGATATTATTAGTTACCCCCTGCTTGTTCACGAAATAAGGGCAAATATCTACGGTCTGGTGCCACATTCCACGAGGCCGGAGGCTGAATGGAATATGGCACCAGACCGTACATATTTCCCGTATGTCGTAAGAACAAGCAGGGGGTAACGATTTTATCTTTTAGTGTATGTGCTAACCTTCTTCTCGCTGATTTCCCCTCGTGAATGATGCTGAAATCGCCGGCTGTCAGCCATGACCATGTTGACTAAGGCCTACGTCTCGCGAGCTGATTACTGTATGCGCGCATACAAATACGTACACGTACACGCCATAAGATACTGCAGTGCAGTAGCCAGATAGACATAAGTTGCTGTTGTTTATCAAGCGTCTAGTGGTCTCAGGTTATGTGCGTAATACGCTTGAGGACCGCGCGCTGTCCATTTGTTTTGTACAGGATTAGCGTGCAATTTCCTATTTCGAGGCGTCTTTGGTGCACGTGCAGCTGGCTGTGTAATACAGTATCATGACGTCATATCACAGAATACGGGATATATTCAGTGGTTGATTGACCAATGAGATTACAGAATTCACGATCACTAAAAGATAACAAACAATATCACCTCGTGATACCGACGTCTGGTCGATCGCTTTTGGGGTGTATACTTCTGGTTTTGCAGTTCTGGAAAATCATACCAAAGATCCTATGTAGTGTAGGATATTTGATCGTATTCCTTTCTGGAAATGTCTCGAACACATACTAGAGTTTTACTTCAGGTCGAAGTGGTCTTTCCTGCAAAGCAGATTTTTCCACGCTCTCCGCTGAACTTTGCCTGTTGGGAATTTCACCCATGTCCATCAATTATGGAGGGTGCTGTTCCTGCTGCCACATAGCAAAGTTTGCTCCCTGTATGTCATTTCCATAATGGAGTTTTGTATATGGGTATGTTCAAAAAGTTGGGACCCCAAGAGGTGTCATAAAGGTGAAAATTCAAGATGTGCCATTTAACAAGAATCACGTAAAAAGTAAGACCTACCTATGTAGTTTTTATTTGCATAAGGATCACAAGATGTCATACTAAATAACAAATTTTATGTGGTGTAGCATACCCCACGAAATACCGATGTTACATGGACACCATTTAGGAGGACCCAGTATAAGTTTCCTATTAATTTGAAAGAAGTCAGCACCTTATTTGAAAATATTGTAAATACTGTGATGTGTACTTGATGGCTGCTCTATTGTACCCAGTAACTATTCTCATCACTCTTTCATTTTTAGAAAATTTTAACTACAGTTGTATTTCTTAGTTCTGGGGACTATGTGAAAAGCTATATTCCTAATGAATAACTAAACTTTTTACTTTATGGCATTTACGATCATACTTCAGCTTTATTAGTAAAAAAAAAAAATGTCCATTTATTGCTTTCAAGATGAGGTATACAGTACCGATGTTACATGGACACCGTGTCAGGCGTAGAGTGTAACATACAATGTAGGTATGAGATTGACAATTTGGGATTTAATTTTAGCACTATTTACTTTAATTTCTTTTGCATAAAATATGAATTCGGTTGGAAAGGAAATACCAATATGCCCACCAGACATTTAATATACCAGTATTTCTGAAATCAATGCCGACATTACCTATGCTACCAAGACACGGTGTCCATGTAATGCGGTATGCAATGTCACACATAACTACAGTACTTGTAAATGATGCATGTACGACGTAGTTGAATGTATGATCATTGTGTGCAAAAATGAAAACTCAAGGAAATGACAAGACACTTGAAAACTGTGATAAACTTCATTTGAACATCAATTTCAAATTCAAATGCTGAATATCAATTCATTTAAAGATTGAATTTTGGTGAAGACTTGTGAAATCACAATCAACATCACAACAGCTGTAAAACTTCAGAAGGGTGACATTTTGTTAGAAATGTAATATGTAAAAAAAAAAAAAAAAAACAGTACAGATCCTAGAAACAGTAAGACCTATCTATTTTCTTTTTTTTTTCCTGGGAAGGATTATGACATCCCCTACTTACATGCTATGTGTAACAAGTACTATAAGGTATTGCAGTATATGTTACATGGACACTGTGTCCTGTGTAACACAGGTAAAAGATTCAGAATTTATGGCCAATCTTTTTTATACTATTTACTTTGTTTTGCATGAAATATGAAATCTAGTTGGAAAGGAAACAAAAATATGCCAACCAGACATTTTCTGAAGTATTATTCTTAAAGGGGAAGGCTAGTAACTGATCAGTGGGAATCAGTGGAAATGCTGGGAGATGATTGTTCCAATCCTTATGGGATTCATTCAAGAGTTCATTGTATATCTATTGTAGTGTGAAAATGATTTGCTTCAGAATGGTCTCATATTCAAGTAATGTGCAGATTAATGCTCCGTCACTGACCAGGGACGCTAACCTGGAAGCATTAAACTGCACATTACTTGAATATTTTCACACAACAATAGATATACAATGAACTACAGTGAAATACCCTTGGAAATTTATTTCTACGATAAATTGCTATATTCCACTGTGCATATTTCCATATCTTTTGCCGAGCAAGAACTAACAATTTAAGGTTGTTTTCATACAGTTTTATAGCCAATTCAAGGGCTACATCTGGATGAGTGACTATTGTATCAATGAATACTTAAGACATAGCTTAATCTAGGCTTACATATTATTATGATAAGATAAGTGATAATAAATTTCCTGTTTGAAAGAACAATGAAAATTGGAATAGTGGAGTATTCACAATAAAGATGGCAGTTAAAAATGACAAGATTATACAGAGCGGAAGAGAGTACTGATGTAAATTCCATTACTGTAAAACAAGGAATTTTCGTGTGCACTTTAATTTCGCATATTTTGCTAGCGCCAAGATTCGCGAAATTAAAATGCATGCGAATGTCCTTGTTTACACTATATGCACTGAACGCCAGTGGCACTTCGCGAAAATTTCATGCCACGAAAAAGGCTGTCAGCTCCAATTCGCGAAAAATTCATGCCGCGAATATATCATGTTTTACAGTATATATTAAGTTAGATAACAGCGTCAAACAAGGTATTTACAGATCTTGATACCAGCAAATGACCGCGGTCGTACCCGAAGGGTTGTATACAGCAAAAGAATTGGAGGGTTTTGCCAATTTCCATTCCTAGACTTTTACCCCCAAACCAGATTTTTTTGTTTTTACTTGGACATCACATTTTCAAATGAATTATCAGATATTGAGTAAGTCATTCAACAATAGTAATAATCCCTTTTTGTGGGGGAGGGGTTGTTAATTGTGCTTCTCGCAACTTGGTTATTCTAGCATGACGCATGGCAAGGAGAAAAGTAATTTCGATTTAGCAATTCTATTTGTTTCTCGGTATCTACTTGGATTTTTTTTTTTATAGCTGTGTCAGAGGGGATCGCTATAATAATTCTTCCCTGTTCCAGACTTATGAAACTCCACCAAAATGCAATTGCTCTGAAAATTCTGACAAATATGATACTCTGCAACAAACACGAATTTGCTCCGTCGACATAGGTCTGTTTGCATTTGCGGACATTTGCTACTCTCCAGTTATATCGAGGCTTGCTGACTTTCTGAAGTTGCATGGCAGTGACCAATAAAAACAAAACAGAAGAACCAAGCCGCTCCAAACTCTCTCTTTTCGATTAACGCCCATAATATACATCTGCGTGCCTATTTTGTGCTTGCTCATTAGTTTGTTTGAATTGGAATTAATGTTCGTTGTTCGTATATCTTTTGGTATGACTATCATGGCACTATCTATCATATTTCCTGACACTTTATCATTTCCATTAAGTGTCGAAGTAAATTTGCTCTGAAGAGTGTTTCGTATATTTAGTAACATTAACTCACCCGTTTTGCAGAATTATCAGTATTAAGAAGGATGTTTTGCTATATCTCTCTTTGCGCTCTTAATTTTGCTAAATATTTAGATATCTCGCTATTGGCGTGTTGGTACTTGGGAGTTGTTTGTTGAGGTGTCTATGTCAAAATGATATCGAAATGTTGGTGATGATAGTGGCTCTGATTATTTGGAGTAGTACAGAATTATTTGATTACGAATTTAGTGATCATGATTTTAACAAAAGGTGACAGACACAATTTCCCATTGATAGTGTTTTTTCACTCTTTTCCCCTAAACATTCCCCAAAGTGTTGATCGCATAGTTGAATAACAACTCTAAGAACACGAAGAATGCAACAGCTCGCATGTGTGGAATGAGGATGCCCTCGCATTTGTTTATGTGATAGTGGATGAATTGTTATTATCTCCAAAATAGCAAAAATTTGGAGAGGGAGGTGCTCCGCTGATACTGAAAATTAGATTTTGCTCACTATAAGTTTGATATCTTGTCTGATCACCTCCAAATTTGATGTCGTTTCCCGAAACTTATTACGCATGCATACGTTGTATAAGATATGTTTAATTAGTGTTAAAGTATTTTGGTTACCATGGCAACAAATAAACATAAGCAAGTTCCGTTTCACATTTTCACCCTTTTCAGCTTCTTGTTACTTATTATTTTATGTATTCACAACATAAAATAATATATATAATAAAGTATTTAATTATGTTTGAAAAAAGCTACAGCGCCCTCTTGTGTTTTGTCTTAATTTTTTTTTCTGTGGTAAACACCATTTTCTTAAGATTTGGACCTGTAAATGCTCCGAAAAGGTTAAAATGAAGTTCAAATGTGTCTTAATATGTCTAGATAGAAGTCATCAGCAAAAACTAGTTGCAATTTCGCCTAAACTGCCCGACATATGTCTTAAAATTAGTTAATTTAATATCATTTAATGGAATTCTCTTTGTTTTCTTTGTATTTTGACAAATTGCTCCCTCTTTGTGGTTTCCAAGAAAAGTTTTGATGCTGCCATTTTGTAGAGTATGTCTTGATTTACATTTCTTCCACATTTCAGAGCAATTGATAAAAGATATTTAAATTATATTTAGGGGGACGGATTGTGCCCTCCATGGTTTACCGAGCTTAAAAAAGGTATTTGGAGTTATGAGGGTTAACGGCTGATACTGAGACTAAGCTACTTCTCTGGAATTGCTATCATAGCAAAATATCATCTACAGATACATACCATTTCAAAATGCATAAGCAGAATTTGTCCCTTTAAATGGTACCAATATCGTTGAAATCTGGTCTTGGCCCATGGACTATTCGGCACGTTATGTTTAGAGCCTGTAGGCCTCATAAGTCAGCGAGTTTGATTCAAAATAGCAAAAAGCACTCTCAGACTGTGAGATCTGTTCTTGAATCCTTGTTATTTCATCATTGCAGACAACCACATCTAAGATTACATAGCATTGGAAGGTCACTATTTCTTTCATCTCAGTATCTGAGCTGCTTGTAATGTTACATATCCAGGTAGAAACTTGAGCTTCAAGATCTAAAAATGCAAAGTGAAATATGGCTACAAACGCCAAGATTGGAACATAGCAGCTGTAAAGGGTCATATCCCCTTTCATTACAAGAGACTGTAGATTGCACCATTTGCAGTCCAAGCCCTCTAAAAATGCATTTTTTTTTTCTTACAGAAAGGGGGAGCCTTTCAGTACTATATACCCTTTCTCTGTGGACATAATGTGCACCATCTCCACACAGTGCACTATAATACGTATGCTGTCACGAAACCGCAAATTTGGCGCTGTCGCGAAACCGCAAATTTGACTTCGGAGGCCGACGAACACAAGAGCCCCCGGGTAACATATAGACCAGTGGAGAACCCTGACATGGTACTGTATGCAATGTTAAACATGATTACATGTCCTCCGTCCCAATAGTAAAATGATACACATGTACAAAATTGTACTTGCATGTGTTATCAAGGGGTGTACAAAAGTGTAAACTATAGTAAACACTTAATGCACATGTACTCAATAACTTTGATTGAATGTTTTATTCAAATACTGAACGTTAATTAATTTCAATATTACATTCCAAAAACACTGGCAATTTCACAATAGAAATAACAAGAGCATCAATTTCTGAAGAATTTCATATTAAGTAAAAACTAGAAATGTCGCAATGGCGACTGGCATGCCTCCGCCATAATGCATGATTCTCCTAATAGGTCTAGATAGTACATGTGGACAATGTGTGATTACATTTTCAAGTTCAAGTTCAATAGTTTATTTATTTCCATCATCACAAAGAAAAGAAAAGAAAAAGTTGACATAATCCAAAGTGATACAAATTTTTTTTTTCATTTCTCTTACACTCGTCCGATAAAGGATTTTTTTTCAATACAATATAAATTATACACGAATGTCGTAAAAAAGAAACAATGCACTTTGTCATGGCAACAAAAATAGTAAATAATCACAATGATGGAAAACAGTGTTCCACTAAAAAAGCCACGCTTGTAAAACGTGGAACAAAATTTTCACAAAATTGGCAACATATTGAAATGACAAGTTTGTCACAAATGTGTTGAATGTTCACCTTCCTTGACCTAGATTTAATTGGATGAATAGGAGAGCATGTATTTGGGATTTAAGGACTTTAACTTGACTTTGACCCATTCATACATTTATGCATTAAGTAATTTTCAAGGTACCGGTATGGAGAAAAAGTACAATTTCTGTATTGAATAGTAAATTGTTACCATTTTCATCTGGCCTTTGACCCTATAATTCATAAGATTATCACTTTCAGGTAGAACATGCATAAATATGTAGTAAGTTTCAAGGTAACTTGAGCCACTTCCGAGATATGGAGGAAAAAGTTAGTTCAGCACTTTCACTTGATCTTTGACCTTTTGACCTTCGAGGCAAAAAAAAAAAAAAAAAAAAAACTTTCCAGAGAATTTCTATTAGGTTACACATGCATACACCACGTGTAAAAAAAAAAAAATCATCCTGCTGGCATTGCATAAACATAAGGGAAATAGTAAAATTTTGAAGTGTTGCACTTGACCTTTGACCCCTGACCTTTGACCCCATGAACCCTACATTCTCTACATAATCACTGCCAGTCAGTACATGTATATACTATGTTCCATGAAGATACCTTGAACAATTTTCCAAGGTACGGAGAAAAAAAAGTTTTAATATTTTTACTTGACTGCTTGACCTTTGACCTCATGACCCAAACTTTCACCAGAGAATCTTAATTGGGTAATACATGTATACACTAAGTTTCAAGAAAATATCTTCAGGCATTGTATAGATATGGTGGAAATAGTGAAATTTTATGTATTTGACCTTGACCTTTGACCTTGAGCAAGTGCACCCAAAAGTTGATAGGCATAACTTCACCCCCTAATACACATACATGCCAAGTTTCATTAGGATACCTCAACAGGATTTGATAGTTACCTTGTCCACAAAATTCATTACGGACGGACGGACGGACAACCAGAAAACATAATGCCTCCGGCACCACTTCGTGGCGGAGGCATTTTAAGTTTAAAAAAACAAACTACACCCAGTGCTTTTTTCTGTACCATACTACACTGATATTATGAGGTTTCGTGTATTCAATTTGTAGTGAATTAGATTACCACTTTTTTACCAGTGTTAATGGACACCACATCATCGTAACAGTGGTATCATAAGTCATACAATATGAAAACAGTAATGATTTGAGGATAAAGCATCCTATAATGAAATAGTACAGAACTAGAAATGTCGCTATGGCGACTGTTATGCCTCTGCCATAATGCATGATTCTCCTACTAGGTCTATAGTACATGTGGACAATGTGTGATTACATTTTCACAAAATTGGCAAAATATTAAAATGACATGTTTGCCACAAATGTATCGAACGTTCACCTTCCTTGACCTATGTTTAATTGGATGAATAGGAGAGCATGTATTTGGGGATTTAAGAACTTTAACTTCAACTTTGACCCTTTCATAAGTTTACACACTTGAGTAATTTTCAAGGTATGGAGAAAAAGTGCAATTTCTGTATTGAACAGTAGATTGTTATCATTTTCATCTGGCCTTTGATTCATAAGAGAATCACTGTCAGGCAGAACATACATAAATATGTACTAAGTTTAAAGATAACTTGAGCCACTTCCAAGATATGGAGAAAGAAGTAAGTTCAGCACTTTCACTTGATCTTTGACCTTTGACCTTCTTGGGAAAAAAAAAATCCCAGAGATTCTCTAGTGGGTTATACATGCATACATCAAGTTTAAAAAAAAATAATCCTGCTGGCATTGCACAAATATAAGGAAAATAGTAGAAGTATTGCCCTTGACCTTTGACCCCTGACCTTCGACCCCATGAACCCCAAATTCCCTAGATAACCACTGCCAGTCAGTACATGCATATATACTTTGTTCCATAAAGATACCTTGAACAATTTCCAAGATACAGAGAAAAAAGTGAAATTTTCACATTTTACCTGACCTTTTGACCTTCGACCTTTTGACCTCATGACCCCAAACTTTCACCAGAGAATCTTAATTGGGTATACATGTATACACTACGTTTCAAAAAAATATCTTCAGGCATTGCATAGATATGGGGGAAATAGTTAAATTTTAAGCATTTGACCTTGACCTTTTGACCTTGAGCATGTGCACCCAAAAGTTGATAGGCACAACTTCAGCCCCTAATACACATACATGCCAAGTTTCATTAGGATACCTCAAAAGGTTTTGATAGTTACCCTGTCCACAAAATTCATTACGGACGGACGGACGGACGGACGGACAACCCGAAAACATAATGCCTCCGGCACCACTTTGTGGCAGGGGCATAAAAACAACACAATTAAAATCATAATAGCTATTAAAACAAATACCTTTCAGCTATTTATGACATAATTTTCAGGAAAAATTTCCATCGGGAATTACATCAAATTTCCCGCAAAACAGCCAATTGTTCAGATGTTGTCGTGCACGTGTTTGGTAATGTCGGTTTACGTTTTAGCTTGTCCTCGACGCATACAAGCTCAGGTTGGGTCAACTCCTTTTG
The DNA here is from genome assembly GCF_040938485.1 of Diadema antillarum. Lineage (NCBI taxonomy): Eukaryota > Metazoa > Echinodermata > Echinoidea > Diadematoida > Diadematidae > Diadema > Diadema antillarum. The sequence goes on from NW_027272756.1 coordinate 350,468, forward strand.
CTGATCAATGTCAATCAGACATCGCCAAGTAAGGCTATATCGGAGAGGTGGCTATCGGGGACCATCGATTTTGACCATACACTTAAATCAGTAGTGTCATAATACGAGATAGTAATGCTGGGATTATGACTTCGACTGCGCAAAAATGGCAGTCACATTTCTGAAAGGATAATGTAATATCACGCCAATCGTAAACTTTCATTTAACGATTGTATTCATTCTTATTTCAAACATTGAATATCAATTTCATCAAGTTATTTTACTCTAAATTCGCAGTTTTAGATGATTGATCAGACGACTCGTGCATGATTTTTCAGACGATCCGTTTGTTTGTCCCACATACTAAAGAAAATGTACCAGGAACTTTTGATGCAGCATGTTTTTGAAGGAGTTGAAATGTAGGGATTCTGGGTGATTAAAAATATGTAGACCTATATGAATACAAGTAACTTAGTTTTTAAAAAAAGCCTAGTTTTACGCTGGAAAGAGTGCATGGTTGTGCTTACCCCCACTCAAAAAAAAAAAAAAAAATTGTAATCACCACCCTCTCCCCCTTAAGGTCAGGTTGGGTCAACTCCTTTTGCATTGGTCGAAGCCACCGTACTCATTATCTCAGCATTACCATCTTATGACGCCACAGATTTAAGTGTGTGGTTGAAATCGATGGTCCCCGATAGCCACCTCTTACTCGATATAGCCTTACTTGCCGATATCTGATTTACATCGGTGAAAGGAGTTGACCCGACCTGAGCTCATATGCGTCGAGGACAATCCAAAACGTAAACCGACGTTACCAAACGCGTGCACGACACCATCTGAACAATTGGCTATTTTGCGGGAAATTTTATGTGGTTCCCGATGGAAATTCATCCTGGAAAATATGTCATATATAATAGCTGAAAGGTATTATTTTTGATAGCTATTATGATTTTAATTGTATTGTTTTTCTGTACTAATATTATTTGGGCAATACCATTGTTACTCCATCCTTATGTAACATTGTGGTTTTTGCTAAAACAAAAGGAAAGAAAGATTTTTTGAGAATCAAAGCTAAAACAAAAAGTAACATAGAAATACATTTTTTTTTGGAAAATGAGTCACCCTGCGTCATTCAGGAAGTCCAATCCTTCCGGTCACATTCTCCACTTTTACTTGCCAAATTTGGGCATAATGTCCACTCTCTGCCCTCCTTGGGTCAAGCTATGACCTCATAGCCAGCTATGACCTCATAGCCAGTTATAGCCCTCAATCCAAACAAAGTGGCAGTAAAAGTGATGTAGAACTGTGCATCAGTGGATTGGATTTTAGAGTTAAAATATATCTTTGGGAAGAGTCCTAAACCCAATAAATAGAGAAGTTTTCCTCTCCTCACTTCATATTGGAATCTTTGACAACAAGGAAACATCAAGATATTGTGAAGCAGAGCAAGTGATCAGGAGTCAGCTATCTTTGTCTCCGGCAGGGGTAAGTTATCTTCTTTGTCAAACTTAAACTGTGAAGTCTAGTTTGAGTCTAGAATGTTGTCCAGATAGTGTTAGGATTATCTATGAGCTGCTACTTGCGCTATAGATCAGTGATAACATGTTGCTATTTCAAATTGAGTGGAAATAGGTATCCTCTGTTATGTTGAACAGAGTGATGCGAATGTGCATGGGCACATCATGAGATTTCATTGTCGTTCATATTCTGACTTCTGAAATGTATGGCTCAAACCTGCCTCAGACTCAGATTGGTTGATATGACATTGTTTATCAGTTATCGAGCTCCTACATTATGTTAGTGGACATTAAGTTGAGTTGAGTTGATAAATAGGAAGAACTTGTTAGAAAGCTGGTTAAAAGATAGACTTGACAATTTGAAGATGTATGTTCATTCCTGCTTTCACAACATCTTGTTCGCTGACATTGTGTGTGATTACGTGGAGTAAACACTTGTGAGCGTATGATTATTCTAGTCATATTGGTGTATGCACTAGGAGAACCCCCCCCTCTCTCTCTCTTCTTCCTCTTCTTCTTCTTCACTCTTCTTCACTCTTTTATTTCCATATCTTGCCTATTGAAGATGATATGAGCGTTTAGCAGTATAAGTCCATACAGTGAACTTATAAGGCCCAGTATTATGCATACTGTTGGTACTTTGAGCAAATTGAATATTGCTTTATTATGTTAAGTCGTATAAGAGAACTTGAGATGTCAAACTCTTCTTTGCTGGATTGAGTTGCAATCATGCTAACTTCTTTACATGTGATATCCGCTAATTACATTCGCTAATATAGCCTGCTTTAGATGCATTATTCTAATAATGTGACTATACTTGTTCAGTCAGTTGTTATAGCAAGACATTTATGAATTCAAGAGCATTGTAGAACAATTCATTCGAGCAAGAAACACATTGACGTCAAGATTCTAGAAAACAGAGCAAATTCACTTTAACCTAGTGAACGGACTTTGGACCTAAGGTCATTCAATCCTCTCTGGTCAGTGAGAGAGCATTCTTGACACATTTACGACCTAGGAGCTTTCACACGGAACACCTGTTATAGAACACTAGCGCTACAGTTAAGCCGATGCAAACGCTTTCACATTGGAGTCTGTACCAGAACCCTTCTGACATAAAGTTAAATCATTGAGAGAAACCTAATGCGAATTAGATATTTGCTACTACAGTCAACCTCGCCTAAGTCGACCTCGCATAAATCGAAAACTCGGTAAGTCGAAGCTCCAGAAAAGTCCCGATTTTCTCTTTACTTATTTCTTTAAAATAATCTTGCACAAGTCAAAGTTTTACAAGTCGAATTTCGCCTATGTCGAAGATAATTTCAAGTCCAGATTTGTGTAAATACATGTAATTTTCATCGCATAAGTCAAAGTTTTTTTTCCCCCCCGTACGTCTTTCAAACATGGATATGAAGCATTCTTTCATTCTTTGATAAATAAACGAAGGAAAAAACACACCACTTCTGTAATAAAATACTCCCAAGGGTCGAATACAAGTTAATCCTAATATCCCTTGTATCCTTGATGTCCAGCTGAGAAAAACATAAATCACATGAACCAGAATAGAGGCGAGCCATGTGCGGGCGGCGCAGCAGGGTTTTAGGGGAAAAAAGGACGAAAAGGTCCTCACAATCCGGTACATGTACAAGCCACCAACCTCTGTTTGCGAGCGTCTTTGGGACAACAAAAACCGTTTCCGACAATAAAAACAGTGTTAGAGTTTGACTGCAATTGTTTACGAATTTGATTGCAACTGCTGAAGAATTTTGAAATTCCTTATAGTAGATGCCTATTCGCCATGCTCGCAAACATTTGCATCTCAGTGAGACTTCGATGAGCACGCGAACGATTTGCATAGGACGCGAATGACAAAATCCAACATACAGAAGTTTTTAACCGAATGTGTTCCGACAATGAAGCAAAAAAAACAAAAACAAAACAAAACAAAACACCACGCATTCTTGCGCAGTTTGTGCCAAGTTTCCATGATGTAGGCCTAGGTGTAAATGTCGCGTGTATACTTTTGCTAGTTACGTAAACGAAAAACACCCGACAGAAATGCAACCACTCAATTTTTTCATTAATCATTGGAGAATGTTTTCAAGGAGATTGATAGCTGTCTTGAGTTTAGGATTTTCTCTTTCCTGTATTTCACCTTTCTTTCCCTTTCATTTCTCCGTTGCGTATGTGTTAGTGTGCAGACCGTGTGTGCTACCCCACAATTCACAATCACCTTTTTTTTTTTAGGTTCCCCACACATTATCTTAAGTTTCAAATATAATTTCCACGTGCATTGGAGTAATCTAAAGTGTATTTTGGGACTTTAAAAAAAAGTGCGTTTTCATACAGGCCTACAGTGTTTATGCATGGCTCGACACAAACGGTGGCCCGGGGCCACCAAAATTTCAGAAATGAAGAATTGGTGGCTCGCGAAAAAGGTTGGATGTTTGCCATTACTTTTGGAAATGAACAGCGGTAACAATCGGCTTCGTAAGATGCTAAATTATGTAGATGTTTGCTTTTAATTTTGGAAATGAATAACGGTAATATTCGACTCCGTATATGATACTAAAATGAATGTCGGATCTTTGCTCGTACTTTTGGAAATAATAACGGTAAGATTAAGCTCCGTATACAATGCTGAAATTAATGTCAGATATTTGATTTTGTGTTTGGAAATGAATAAGGATAACATTCGGCTCCGGAAGATGCTAAAATGAATGTCGAATGTTTGCTTTGACGCACGGAAATGATTGATAAAAACATTCAAGTCCATACAATGACAAAATTAACGCCGGATGTTTGCTTTTACGTTCGAAAGTAAACTAAAATAACAATAACATTTTGCTCCGGAAGATGCTAAAGTAAATGTCGAATGGTCACTTTGACGTTTGGAGATGAATAACAATAATGATCAACTTCGTACGATGATGAGTAATGTCGGATGTTTGCTTTTACTTTTGAAAGTTAATAGCGATGACATTTGGCTCCGGAAGACGCTGAAATAAATATCAGATGATCGCTTTTACGTTCGGAAGTGAATAGCAGTAATATTCTACTCCATACGATGCTAAAATAACTGTCGGATGCTTGCTTTTAAATTTCAAAATGAATAACAGTAACATTAAGATGCGTTCGATGGTAAAATTAATGTTTGATGTTTGCTTCTACGTTCGGAAATGAATAATAATAAATATTCATGTCCGTACGATGCTAAAATTAACGCCCTTTTTTTTTTCCTTTTACGCTCAAAAGTAACAATAACAATCTGCTCCGGAAGATGCCAAAATAAATGTTGAATGGTCACTTTGACGTTCGGAGATGAATAACAATAATATTCAACTCCGTATTTGTACCATGATTAAATAATGTTGGATGCTTGTTTTACTTTCGAAAGTAAATAGCAATAACATTCGGCTCCGAAAGATGCTGAAATAAATGTCAGATGATTGCTTTTACGTTCGGAAGTAAATATAAGCAGTAACATTCTGCTCCATACGATGCTAAAATAACCGTCGGATGTTTGCTTTTAAATTTGAAATGAATAACAGTAACATTTAGATGCGTTAGATGGTAAGATTAACGTTTGATGTTTGCTTTGACGTTTGGAAATTAATAACAATAGTATTCAACTCCGCACGATGATAACATGAATGCCGGATGTTTGCTTTTACATTAAAAAATAAATAGCAATAACATTCAGCTCCGGAAGATGCCAAAACAAATGTCGAATGATCCCTTTGACGTTCGGAAATGAATAACAATAATGTTCAACTGTGTACATGAAACGCATTTCGATTATTACAGTCCAATAACTAAGTTTCTCAATTTTTTTTAAACTCAAAAAAACAAAAACAAAAGCACTCAATACTATTCGTATTGCTCTCGTCTACTGTATTTCAACTGCCAATAACGACATAAAAGACACTGCATTATAAAAATTTATCGGAGAATATCGCGAAACATGCGCGAGACATTCTCCGAAGAAGCTTTGGGGTCTGTTCGAGGTTTCACGAAGATTTTGCCAACATCGCGCACATCTGGCGATGGTCAAGCGCTATGACGAGACAGTAAAGACATTTTCAAAAACAAATCACGACCAGATCATGACACATTGTGCGGAAAAGTTCATTGAAAAAACAAAATATCCAATTGTTTTGAAATTCTTACCGAAGTTAAAAGATCCCCAAACAAATAACGGCACCCCGAACTCCCTCGTTCGTTTCGCGATCTTTTGCAGAAATTACGTGCAACGCATTTCGAATATCACAGTCCAATAATTGTGCTCCAGGGCCCTGTTTCATAAAGCTGTTCGTAAAGTTACGAACGACTTACGAGCAACTGGTGATCAGTTCTTGTGCTAAATTGTGAAAATTCTGATAAGTATAGCACATCAGAACTGATCACCAGTCGCTCGTAAGTTGTTCGTAACTTTACGAGCAGCTTTATGAAACAGGGCCCAGGATTCTTTTTAAAACTTAAATAAAACAAAAATACTAATTACAACATAATACTACTGTCTATTGTAATTTCACGGCCACTAAACACATAATAAGACACTGGATTATGAAAATTCGTCTTGAAATACAAGTCCAAGAAAAATTTGACTTCCGTGGAAGTCGAATTTCGCGTAAGTCGAAGTGTTTTCGCCGGGTCCCAATAGATTAGACTTAGACGAGGTTGACTGTATATATGTATCTGTAATAGAATAGCTATAATCATGCAATTGAAACGAGACTCAAGGAGCATAGCGTGAACTATCAGAATTAACCATTCACTCTTGAAATGTCAATATAATCAATGACTATGTGCCAATTACATGTTGCAGAAATTATACTACTGAATGTCGATATGATATATAGCACGATGCAACAAAGATTAAGAATGAACACAACTGAATACTCTGTATTAATGAACCTCGTTGACAAAATAATGTCAAATGTATTCAATGATGATACAATGTACTCATTATCCCTTGTACATAATGTTTACATCTTTCAGGGCTTGGGTTTGGTTTTGACGATCAGAACCTACGAATAAAAACGAACACCAGTAACCAACATTGCGAGTCCCGGCTCCATTTGTTGTTGTTACACTTATTTTAAGGACACCGTGTGTAACGTTGGTAGAGTCATTTTGTAAACTTTTTAAAAGATTTATCCTTTCAATACAACTTTTATTTTACTGTCAGTTTAAAACATGACCTGACATTCTTTTGTCAAGTTATAATCATTTTGTATGAGTAACTATATTCATGATTGTATTACCATGGTAAAGTGAACCTCATCTGATTTCACACAAGTGACCTGAGAATGAGTAAGAGACACCAGTAAAAAAAAAACCAGATAATGGCTAAAAATTATTCTTGACATGACATTATCTTTTATCAATCAACATCATGAAAAATGAACAATCACCCAATGTTACATCTGTAAAAGATACATTAGGGAACAAGTTGTACACATTGCATGCGTCCAGACTGTCCTAACTTTTTGAACACACCAATGTTACATTTACCAGTGCTAGTGTACAGTGCAGCGATCCCCCCCGGACAAGTTTCAGCATTTTTTATCATTCTGCCAGCATGGATTTTAGTAGTAGGATGTTGACCTGGTTTACCTTGTCTATGCTCTATATGTCTACAGCTGTACGTGTGGTGTAACTGTAAGTCAATTTTTTTTCGACTTACGCACAAGTCGAAAATCGCCTAAGTCGATGTGTTTTGCTCAGTCCCGAGAAGATTGACTTATGCGAGTTTAACTGTACTTACAAAAATCCATGGTAAGAGGAAAACTCATCAAATCTTACAGTATTCACCATTCACCTTCAAAACAAACAAACAAATGCGCTAGCCTTTTGACCTGCACTCACATTACACAAGTTATCTAATCAGTCTTTCTCTCTTCTTCTTCTTCTTCATCTTCTACTTCTTAAGCGGGGTTCCCACTATCACGATTGCCGCCATGATTGAAATCGTGGTCTTAATCATGAAGCAATCGTAGTGATCTTATCAGATTGTATCAGGTCTTGAGGTCAATCATAGCAACTTCAAAAATTTTTGGACGGTTCAAATATTTTCTACGACTAACATGATTCATTTTTGATCGTGATCATCGCATCACATTGTCTTGGATTGTATCAAAATGCAGCAAATCTTAACTTATTGTGCTTCTTAATCGTGTTAATCGGGATGGACTTTTTTACTTTCCTTGTGCTTTTTTTTTTGCACATATATTTTGCCCCTTATTTTACCTGCAAATCGTATATATTTTGTATTCCTCGAGGTTGAATAAGGGAGGGGTGGGACAATGAAATATAGAATAACGACATCACTGAAACATCCACAGGAAGTAGAATGTTACACATACCCCACAAAGGTGGGGCATGGTACACATTTGATGGGAATTAGATTCTTTCCCCCTAGGGATGCTACTTGCCAAATTTTGTAAAAAATTCATAATGGTATTTTCAAGAAAAACATGAAAATGTACAATTTGGGCCCTATAAGGACCCCTCCCCACCCCCTCCCCTGGGTCCCAAGGGGGGCACCCCTGATTCCGCCATGAACAAACTTGAAACTACAGTCATCAATGTACAAATTTATAGTATTAACTTAGCTCTTTAATTTCTGGTTCTAGAGAAGAATTTTTTTTAAAGATTCCTTAATTTTGGGGGGTTTTGGCCCCTCTTGGGGCCCCCCAGGTGGGGTATGGTGCCCACATAAACAAATTGAGATCCTATCTCCCTCGGGATGCTACCTGCCAAGTTTGGTGAAAATCGGTCAAGGGGTTCTCAAGAAGAAGATGAAAATGTAAAAGCTTACGCACGACGGATGCCGGACGCCGGACGAAGAGCGATCGCAGTAGCTCACTTGAGCCTTTGGCTCAGGTGAGCTAAAAATGCATGCGATACATACTATGAGAATATGAAATCAGACACACAAGTAATACTATCAGTTCGGCCAACTTTCTTATATTTAGCGGATATAACACATATGTTATATCATATTTTCTTCATGTATTTCAAAGGAAGGTAAAAACATTTTGTCTAGATCTTTTTTTTTTCTGGGAAAGAGGGAGCAATGTTCTGATCATGTGTAATGTTTTTTATGTTTTTTTTTTGGGGGGGGGGAGGGGAGGGGAAGGGTGACCAGGTCGATTCAATAATTAGAATTTCTTCAGGTTAAATTAGAGGAGGGACTATCTGAGGTTTTTGCTGGCCTATCCCAATAGGTGATGCTTCCTCTCTGATAACATCGTAATTGTCATTTGCAATACTGCAAAGGTCACGTTGTCATCATTATCAACCTGTCAACCACTGCCATCATCAATGATTGTGGATAGTAGGCCTAATCACTCTGCAGAAGTTAAGAAAACGATGAAATCCATTGTCAGCCGGACTATAATTTCCCATTCGGGTCCAATCGCACCTTAAATGTTTTTTTTTTTAAATCCCGATCGTGAAAAATATCGTATCTTATCTCAACAGCCCGCCTTGTTTCGCGGTATTCGTATTGGAACGTATCAGAACGTAGCTGCACGCACCAAGTCGGGGATACCGATCATAATGATCGTGGTAGATCGGAACCAATCATGGACTCAATCGGGACAATCATATCGAATCGTATCTGAACAGGAGATCAGATCATGACAGATCGTATTGCTTGAAACAGACCAATCATGACCATATCGCACCTAAGCGAACCAACACGTATCGACTCGCATAACCTCGTATCCAAACGTGAAATTTCGATCGAGTTCAACGAATCTTCCACGATCAGTTACAAATGTCCAATCGTGGCATTCGCAATAGATTGCACGATAGTGGGAACCCCGCTTTACTGCCATGATTTTAGTATCATCATAATAACTTTGTACCTAGAACCTCTATAATTTTCTTTTGGACAAGCGAAAAACTTTTTTCTCTTTCTTTCCTCTGCATGAGCACCAAGTGTTTTCACTATTCAAGAGAAAAACAAACAAAATCACAAGCGTTGCACTCGATCTAATCTCTTGGCAGGGTATTTGTTATGGCCAGTTTTGGTCCTGCATCACTAGGTAGTAATGAACAGGGAACCATTTTCTTCCACAAACCCACGAGCTAGAGATCTTAGACTTGAAGCAGGGAGGCGGAACTGCTTGAATTAACGTACTATAATGTACAGGTACGGTTATTTGAGAAACTTCAGTATAGCAACGACTGCACTACAAATGCATATCATCATCAAAGCATGCCTATTTTCTATCATTTCTGGAGTTACAATAATCTCGCATTCATCCCTTAAGACTAAACCAGAGGAGGAGAGATTACGGGTAATTTCAAAGTTCGCGCTCTCTATTCAGTGGAGTGCATGCGCTTCTGCTGTAAACGCGGGAGCACTAATCTCTCACCAGTCTCGTGATGTTCAAAGGAAGTTGAGGGAATATGCGGGAGGTACAAAAGCTTGCATCCCTTACGTGTTCATTGGAGCGAACATGGCAATCGCGGGAGCTACAAATCTCGACTCCTCCCGTGTTCACAGGAGGTTCAGTGTGAATACAAGCATACACAAATCCATCCCAGAATTTTATATTTTGTTACATTGGTCCTGCATGGCCACATTTTCCGGATTGTGGTACCGGAAATTTTATACTGTACTTTTTCCCATCCACAAGCTTTGGTTCTTACAATCATTTTTTTCCCCCGGAAACTTTGTTTTTATAGTACATGTAATATAACATGGCAAATAAATCCATCAGCACATTACAAGTGATTTTTGTATTGTTCATTTTGATAACAGTAGTTACAAAAATCCATGGTACGAGGGAAACTTGTCAAATCATATAGTATTCAGCATTCACCTTAAAACAAACAATTGCGTTTACCTGTTGAATCGTATATACTCACATATTTACAGCTGTTATCTACAATGTAATCAGTCTTTTTCTGTTCTTCTTCTTCTACTACTTATTACTGTCATTATTAGTATCATCAAGGTGGATGGAGCTTGAAAGCCTTGGCAGGCAATCCATCTAGGACAAGGAAAGTCTGATGTAAAACCTACAACAGGACCTCACTGTCACCGTCCCAGCTTGCTAGGCTATGACAGATGAACCACGGGTGTAAAGGGTGGGAACAGTTTGCGCACACCGTCTCTCACCTAAAAAAGCCTTTTGCGCAGGCCCTAGGGACAAATCCATGTCCCCCACTCCTACTATCCCAACTCTTCCAAGTCCTGTAGCGATGGGAAAGGGGCAAAAACGGTAGGTGAAAGATGTCACTGGGAGCCACAGTCCCAATCCCACATACAGGCGGTTCAGGATATTGGTCATCTGATAGTTGACCTGAAGATGACAACATCGTTCGGCAGCATCCTGGATGACCAAGCAGCCCTCTTTAGGGACAGCACTGCTTGCTCCACATGGAGACAGGCCTAGAAAAGGTGGCCTAAACAAAGCTCATCTTCATATCACCCAGCTGGCTAGCCGCGGCCAACGGGCATCTTCTCAAGCGGTAGAACTTCGAAGAGTAGTGGCTCCGCACCTGCCCCTAAAGGTGCAACTAGACTCAATTTGGCATGCTGGAACATCAGAACCATGCTAGATACAGCGAAGAGCAACCGCCCTCAAAGACGCTCTGCCTTAATTGCGCATGAACTCTCCCGCCTGAACATTGACATTGCTGCCCTCAGCAAAGTCCGCTTCTCAGATACAGGCAGCCTGAAAGAGCACGGTGCAGGCTACACCCTCTTCTGGTCAGGCAAGCCGAAGGGAGAACGACGCCTCTCAGGTGTGGGCTTCATGATCAGGAACACCATAGTCTCAAAGCTGGAGAACTTCCCATCAGGTCACTCCGACCGCATCATCTCCTTGCGGCTACCACTGAGAAAGAAGCAGTTTGTTACCCTTCTTAGTGTGTATGCTCCAACTCTTCAAGCAGAACCTGCGGACAAAGACAGATTCTATACAGACCTGCGCAATTTAGTGCGGGACATCCCTGCAGATGACAAGATTGTAATCCTCGGTGACTTTAATGCCAGAGTGGGCCGAGATTCGGAAGCCTGGAAAGGTGTTCTTGGCAGACATGGCATTGGGAACTGTAATGACAATGGACATCTCCTGTTGGAATTCTGCTCAGAGCTGCAGTTCACAATCACCAACACCACTTTCCAGCAGAAAGACAGCCTCAAGACAACCTGGATGCATCCCAGGTCCAAACATTGGCTTCTCTTAGACTATGTCCTTGTGCGCCAATGTGACCTCAGAGATGTTGTGCAAACCAGAGTGATGCCCAGTGCAGAATGTCACACAGACCACTGCCTCGTGCGATGTAAGCTCAGCCTTCACTTCAAGCCAAAGCCAAAATGAGGAGGTCCGCCCAGGAAGAAAATCCAGATTGGTAGCCTGAAGTCAGCCGATGTGAGAGCCAACTTCCAGTCAAATCTTCAGTTGAAGTTAGAAGGTTCAGACTCTCTCACAGATCCCTGTCCTGAAATGCTTTGGGCACACCTGAAAACTGCCATTCTGCAGTCCTCTAGAGAAGTCTTAGGGTTCTCCAAAGACTGGTTTGACGAAAATGACAAAGAAATCCATCAACTACTGGAGAAGAAGAGGTCTGCCCATCAGGCCCACCTTGCAAAACCATCAAGCCCTGTAAAGAAAACTGCCTTCCGCTCTGCCTGCAGCAATCTCCAGCGCAAGCTGCGATTCATTCAGAATGAGTGGTGGACCAACCTCGCCTTGAAAGTTCAGCTTTGTGCCGACAGCGGTGACTACGGGGGCTTCTATGAAGCTCTAAAGGCAATCTACGGCCCCTCGCACCAAGTGGTCAGCCCCCTGCACAGTTCAGATGGCCAGGTACTACTGACAAAACATCCATCTTGAATCGCTGGGCAGAACATTTCCAGACCCTCTTCAGCGCCGACCGCTCTGTCGACAAATCTACAATTCAACAGATCCCTCAGCAATCTGTGAAAGAAGAGCTAGACGAAGTTCCCACCCTCGAAGAGGTCATCAAGGCCACAAACCAGATGAAGTGTGGCAAGGCTGCAGGCATCGACGGCATCCCGCCAGAAATTTGGAAGCATGGAGGAGCTGCATTGCTTTCAAAACTTCATGAACTCTTCCTATGCTGCTGGGAACAGGGTAAGCTACCGCAAGACCTCCGAGATGCTGTCATCATCACCCTCTACAAACACAAAGGTGAAAAGTCTGACTGTTCAAACTACCGAGGGATAACTCTCCTCTCCATCGCCGGCAAAATTCTAGCAAGAATCCTTCTCAACAGGCTAGTACCTGCTGTGGCAGAACTCCACCTTCCAGAGAGCCAGTGCGGCTTCAGATCGAACAGAGGTACTACTGACATGGTATTCGTGCTCAGGCAGCTCCAAGAAAAATGCCATGAACAAAACAAGGGCCTATATGTCACCTTCGTAGACCTGACAAAGGCTTTCGATACTGTGAGCAGGAAAGGCCTTTGGCAGATCCTGGAGCGTCTTGGCTGTCCACCCAAGTTTCTTAACATGGTCATGCAGCTTCACGAAGATCAGTGTGGCCAGGTCAGAAACAGAAATGAACTCTCGGAACCTTTCCAAATCACAAACGGTGTGAAGCAGGGCTGCGTCCTCGCACCAACTCTCTTCACTATCTTCTTCAGCATGATGCTTAAACGGACCACGGATGACCTCGGTGACGAGGACGGCATTTACATTCGATACTGCACCGATGGTAGCCAGTTCAACTTACGACGTCTACAGGCCCACACCAAGACCGTAGAGCAACTGATTCAAGAGCTACTTTTTGCCGATGATGCTGCCCTTGTAACCCATACAGAGGCTGCCCTGCAACGTGTAACATCCTGCTTTGCAGAGACATCTCAGCTCTTTGGTCTCGAAGTCAACCTGAAGAAGACAGAGGTTCTCCACCAGCCCGCCCCCCAGGAAGCGTATTGCCCACCCCACATTACAATCTGTGAGAAAGAATTGAAGGCAGTCAAACAGTTCACCTACCTGCGATGTATGATCTCCTCTGATGCCAAAATCGACAAGGAAGTGGATAATAGAGTGGCAAAGGCTAATAGTGCTTTTGGCAGACTCCACAGACGTGTCTGGAAAAACAAGCACCTCAAGAAAGCCGCAAAGATCAGTGTTTACAGAGCTGTGGTACTTACCACCCTCCTGTATGGCTTTGAGTCCTGGGTCACTTACAGACACCACCTACGACTCCTGGAACGTTTCCACCAACGATGTCTGTGCTCTATCCTCAACATCCATTGGAGCGACTACATCACAAACGTGGATGTGCTTCAACAAGCAGGGATCACCAGTGTCGAGGCCATGTTGTTGAAAACGCAGTTGCGATGGGCAGGGCACGTCACGAGAATGGAGGATCACCGCCTACCCAAGATCACTCTCTATGGTGAACTCTCCACTGGGCACCGTAACAGAGGAGCACCAAAGAAGAGGTACAAAGACTCTCTGAAAAAGTCTCTATCTACCTGCAACATCGACTATCAGCAGTGGTCATCCCTTGCCGCTGACCGAGGGTCCTGGCGACACACAGTTCACCAATCAGTGTCCTCCTTTGAGAACAACCGTAGGGTTACTCTCAAAGAAAAGCGAAGAAGGAGGAAGAACCGTGTTGCCACAGCACAAAACCCGGACTTGTCATTCCCCTGCAGCCGCTGTGGTCGTTTGTGCCTGTCACGAATTGGCCTCTTCAGCCACCAGCGAGCTTGCGCCAGACGTGGACGTCAATGCCCCTAAATCTTCGTTTACGAAGCAAAGCCAAGAGAGTATCATCACAACAACTTTGTAACTATAATTTTCTTTTGGACAAGCGACAAACTAACTGTTTTTCTCTATCTTTCGTCTGCATGAGCACCATGTCTTTTCTTTATTCAAGAGAAAAAGAAAAAAAATCACAAGCGTTGCACTCAATCTATACTCGTACTTTCTTACGATTATTATTTGAGAAACGTCAGTATACTATAGCAACGACTGTACTAGAAATGCATATCAGCATCAAAGTAGGCCTATTTTCTATTATTTCTTGAGTTACAATAATCTCGCATCCTTCCCTTGTTAACTCTATACCAGAGGAGGGATTACGGGGTAATTTCAAAGTTCGCACTCTCAATTTAGTGGAAAGCGCTTTTGTGGTAAACGCGGGAGCACTAATCTCTCACCCTTCTCGTGATGTTCAGAGGAAGTTGAGGGAATACGCGGTAGGTACAAAAGCTTGCATCCCTTATGTGTTCATTGGAGCGAACGCGGGAATCGCAGGAGCTACAAAACTCGACTCCTCTTGTGTTCACAGCAGGTTCAGCGTGAATACAAGCATACTCTACACAAATCCATTCCAGATTTTTTTTGTTTTGTTTTGTTACATCGGTCCTGCACAGCCACATTTTTCGGGATACCGGAAATTTTATACTGTATTCCTTCAAATCCACAAGCTCCGGTTCTTAATAGAATATAATCAAATGAATAAATATAATGTATATATTTTTTCGGAAACGTTGTTTATAGTAATAAAAGATGGCAAATAAACCCTTCCAAACATCACAAGTCTTTATTTGTATTTTTTTTTTCATTTTGATAACAGTATAGTAACACAAATCCATGGTGAGAAGGAAACTTATCAAATCTCTCAGCAATATTATTCAGCATTCACCCAATAAACAATCAAAAGGCATTCACCTTCTGAACTTATTCACATATTATTTACACCCGTTATCTAATCAATCTCTTTCTGTTCTTCTTCTTCTACTTATTACTGTCATTATTCGTATTATCACAACAACTATAACCTCTATAATTTTCTTTTGGACAAGCAACAAACTAACTGTCTTTTTCTATCTTTCCTCTGCATGAGCACCATGTGTTTTCATTATTCAAGAGAAAAAAAAAATCACAAGCGTTGCACTGAATCAATACTTTCCTGACAGAGTATTTGTTATGGCCGATTTTGGTCCCGGTCATCAGTAATGAACATGCAGGGAGGCGAAACTGCTTGAATTAACGCACTATAATCGATGGGTTTGAGAAACTTCAGTATATAGCAACGACTGTACTAGACATGCATATCAGCATCAAAGTATAGGCCTATTTTCTATCATTTATGGAGTTACAATAATCTCGCATCTTTCGAGATAATGGAGTAATTCAAGTTCGCACTCTCTATTAGTGGAAAGCGCTTCTGCGGTAAACGCGGGAGCACTATAAAGCTTGTATTCGCTCAGAACCTACTGTGGACACAGGAGGAGTCGAGATTTGTAGCTCCTGCGATTCCCGCGTTCGCTCCAATGAACATGGAAGGGATGCAAGCTTTTGAGCATCACGAGAAGGGTGAGAGATAATACGCAAATCCATTCCAGAATTTTGTTTTCTTGTATGTTGGTCCTGTATGGTTCTTAAAATCATTTTTCCCCGGAAGCCTTTTATTATAGTACACGTAATATAACATAGCAAATAAATCTCCAAAAACAGGACAAGTATAGCATTTTGTATTGTTCATTTTGATAACAGTAGTTACAAAAATCCATGGTAAGAGGAAAACTCGTCAAATCTTACAGTATTCAGCATTCACCTTCAAAACAAACAAACAAATGCCCTAGTCTTTTGAACCGTACTCACATTACACAAGTTATCTAATCAGTCTCTTTCTATTCTTCTTCTTCTCCTTCTTACTGTCATTATTAGTATCATCATAATAACTTTGTTCTATAACCTCTATAATTTTCTTTTGGACAAGTGAAAAACTTTTTTTCTCTTTCTTTCCTCTACATGAGCACCAAGTGTTTATTATTCAAGAGAAAAAAAATAATCCCGGGAGTGACACGGACCCCCACAGGTTACTCGAGCAGGACTGTATTTCGCAGTCCCCGTATGCGGCTAAATTAATGACATTCTGTGGTACTTCTGCCATTCCTTCAGAGGCATTCCTTCACTGAGTTGTCAGCCTCACGCACCTAGCACGCAGGTCACACAGCATACCCGCACGCAAAGCAATCGCAATAGCTTACTCGAGCCTTCAGCTCGGGTGAGCTAAATAAGTGTCTTGCCTGTCTTTACTGTAGGACCATATCACTTTAACCCCTTGACCGTATTATAAATCTCAAGCCCATCCATGGGTTTTTAGTTCTGCGATCAGTTACCAAAATGTGCAGATTGTCCAAAATGTGCAGGCAAATCCACTTCGCATAACTGCACATTTTGGTAACAGTTGATCCCGTCAGGTATAGGTGCACTATCGGCACATTTTGGTAAATTACCAAAATGTGCAGTTACCAAAATGTGCCGTGACATAGTGACGGCACATTTTGGTAATTTACCAAAATGTGCCGTAACACCCTTCCCCATCCCCTCTAATGGGTCCCAAGGAGGGCACCCCTGATTCCGCTATTAACAAATCATCAATGTACTAACTCATAGTATTAACTTAGCCCTTTCACTTCTGGTTCTAGAGAAGATTTTCTAAGATTCCTTAGTTTAGGTGTTCTTTTTTTGCCCCCCCGGTGAAGCATGGTGCCCATTTGAACAAACTGAGATCCTATCCCCCCTAGGGATGCTACCTGTCAAGTTTGGTGAAAATCGGTCAAGGGGTTCTCAAGAAGAAGATGAAAATGTAAAAACTTAACGCATGACGGATGTCGGACGAAGAGCAATCGCAACAGCTCACTTGAGGCTCTGGCTCAGGTGAGCTAAAAATCACCTAGCATCCAGCTGACAATCATGCACCAAGAAGTTTACCATTTAACAAGAGCATGTAGAAAGTTTTTTTTTCACTGTACTGCACCAATCAAACATAAAGCTTAAGCACCCGGATGAGCTACTCTATCCCTCTTTTCCACTTCATCATAAATACGTCAATAATGGGATAGTTAGCTGGGCAGGAAGTGTCTTAATTTACAGTTACATACAAACACATTTATCTCACCTTAAGTTTGGGGCTGCTTAGCAGATACTTATTGATGAACACCAAGGAGATGGAAATGAACCTGCAGAATGATACGAAACATGTCCACATTACCAGGTTTGTCAAATTACAATGACATTATAAGCAACTTCAATCAAAACTGGCACAAATTTCACAATGGTAAGCAAAATTCATAAGTTTTATCCTTTGGGGCAATATCTCAAACACCTTATATTTTATACTTAAAGACCTAATAAAATGCTTGCAAAATGTTTTAATATGCAAAAGAAATGTAAAATATATGTCATGATTATCAATGTAAACATGTTGTCAGTGTCGTTCCGGTTTCTATCGCTTCAAGAAACTCCCCCAAATATCACATTTTTGGAGGACCTCGCTGCAGCTTTTGCGAAAAAGATAGTCACGTGACCAACACCCCTGAACCGATTGATGACGTACTGTATAAGGACGGAGTTGTGCTCAGTTAGCAGACGCCGCTCAGCACAAGCACTTAGATTACTAGCTTGGTACACGCGTGTACACATTAGCTAGCCCGGCCAGGCCCGGGCCCCGCTGGATGTGCGCTCCCGGTCGACCCACTGACTGTCGACATGTACGCATTAGTACTAAGTACATTATCACTAAGTTAGCTTGCACAAATACCTGGTACCTCGAGCATAATGTCTTCCCCTATAATACGGGTAAACTTCGACATTGATGATGATGATGATGATGAAGACTGCAGCTCTGACGATAGCGGAGAAGAAGAGGAGGCACATGAAGTTGAAGGGGAAGATGGGGAGGGAGAGGCAGCTGATGAACCAGAACGTTATCATGGGGCTGCACCTTACCGATATGAACCAGCTGCATCTCACCCGCTGCCAGTGCAAGAGCGTATGAACATGGCACCAAGTCCGAGAATAGACCTCACGGAAACGATCGCCTGGGAAATACAGAGTGGTATGTCTGGTATGCCCCCATATAGTTTAACGTTAGAAAGGATATACTGTATTCTACATGATTGACATTGTAAGTTGTAACTGTTTGTCTAGTAAGTAGTAGAAGAACAGACCCAGCTCGCTCACAAAGTGAGCAGCTACTCCGGCCGCAGCAAGCGGGAGCGTCCCGGCCGTGGTCTGGCCCGTCGGCTGGCGCTAACAAGTTAAACTACTAGTAGTAGTCTAGTAGTAGAAGTCTACAGTACTAGTAGTAGTAGTCTACTAGTACTACTACTAGTAGTAGTACTATTACCACTAGGTATAGTAGACTAGTAAGTAGTAATAGCAGAATCTTTGGTACCACTAGTACAGAGGCTATACTCTGGAGTCTAGGGGGATATGTGACAGGGTGGGTCGTGGGTAAAAAAAAAAAGGCCTAACCAGTTTCCCATGGTCAGTTTCTGCAATATTTGTTATCAGTAATTTAGATGCGCCATTTTCTATAAGAAAAATGATACCAGTACCAAGAATGATCGTCAATTTTGGTCGAGTAGTTTTTCTTTTATGCTACAAATCATACTGTGGAAGGAAGCCCCAACGCCGTGCTTATCTACCGATGAACGCCACGGTGGGGCTGAATTCACGAGTAGGTCTTGGCCTATAAAGCAGGCGAGTCGCCGTAGTATTAGTACAGACACGCAGTGGTGGTGGGGCTATCGTGAAATAGGCCCCACCGCAGTGCGCGTGCACCGTACCCGTGCGCTTAGAGCAAGCAAGGGTAGGTCCTCCTAGGGTTTAGGGTTAGGTAGGGTTGTATTTATGGTTAAATTGGCCGTTAAATTAGTTGAGGGACATATTAGGAAGTCATTTTCGCCGCATTCACGAGTATTGACTGTGGAAGGCAGCCCCACCGCCGTGCTTACCTACCGATGAACGCCACACGGTGGGGCTGAATTCACGAGTATTTAAACAGGCGAGTCGCTGTAGTATTAGTACAGACACGCAGTGGTGGGGCCCATTTCACGAGTTTGCCGAAATATTGGATATCCAAGCGTACCACAGTTGTAATCTGTATTATTGGCTGTATTAAATCTGATACAATTCATTAAATATTCTTTTGTCTAAAGGCTTAGCCAATGACAATAGTGCAGCACAGCAACTGCTATGCGCTCGCTAGCTCGCTCCCCCGCCAGCGCTAGCCGCCGGCCGGCGGCTGTCGCTGCGCCGCGCTAGCATAGCCTTGCCAGCTCGCTTGCGCCGCGCTAGCATAGCCTTGCCAGCTCGCTGGCGCCGCTATGGCTAGGCTGGTCGGACAATCAATATCGACGACTCCATTCTTAGACGTCATCACAATTTAGAAGTGATAGTGCGCTGCATGCGGCGAAAGTATAGAAAGTTTTCCAAAACAGAGGAAATTGCATCCATTATGTTAACAAATATAGAACAAAATTCAGAACAGTAAAAAAACCCCGTACAACCATAGAATTACTTAGAATTTAACATTTGTTATTGTTACATCATTGAGAAAACTAGAAATGTCGCTACAGCGACTGGTTATACCCCCGCCAAACAACATTTCATAAGCTTTGGTCAAAAAACTGAGGAAGTAGTTAAATCCGCAAGATCTTTCCTTGATCTTCTGCCATTAATATGCCGTTACCATGGCAACGTACTTTCGGGTACTGTCGAAAAATGCGTCTTGCACATCTACAACCAAAGGCACACATCTGTACCAAGTTTCATGGAAATTGGGCAAAAACTGAGGATAAGTAGTTTGCAACACAAAATTTTCCATCATTTTGGCTCATAATATGTGAGCTGTTACCATGGCAACATACTTTTTGTCACTGTCAAGAAATGTGTCATGCTGACCTATATCCTAAGACAAACATTCAATATGAATTCCATGAGAATTGGAAGAACACTGATGAAGCAGTTTTGCCATGAAGCATTTTGCCCTATATTTTACCAATAACATGCCGTTACCATAGCAACGCACTTTTTGCCACTGCGGAAATATGTGTCTTGCACATTAACATATTCCGATGAACATCTGTACCTAATTTAATAAAAATTGATCAAAAACTGTGGGAGGAGTTCGCGACGCAAGATTTGTACCCATTTTTGCCCATAATATGCCGTTACCATGGCAACGTACTTTTTCGGTACTGTCAAAAAATACGTCTTGCACATCTACAACCCAAGGCACACATCTGTGCCAAGTTTTATGGGAATCGGTTGAAAACTGAGGAAGTAGTTCGCGACGCAAGATTTGCAACGGACCGACCGCCCGACTGCCCGACCGTCCGCTGATTCCTATATACCCCCTTCAAACTTCGTTTGGCGGGGGTATAAAAATGTCTAAAACATTTTATTAGGTCTTTAAAGAGTATCTAAAGACTTAGCTGTACTCGTCTGGTTCTGCAGAAACAGTTCTTTGAAATTTTCACCCTTTTCAGCCTCTTGGGCCCTCCCCAAGATCACCCATGGGGGACATGTCTTTGCACAACCCTGTATCCCTACCCCTAAGAATGATTCCCATAAAATATATGGAAAAAATCTGACACAGAACATTCTTAGAGAGAAATGTTAACTTTGTTATCCATGTCTCCTAAGTGTCTCAACAGGGAGATGTTACTGAAGGAGAAGACACAAGAAACTCTCCTTTGTACCCTTGCTCTGTGCTGTGCAGAAGTGTTAATGCTCTCTATCACAGGTATTGGTAAATTGCTGTGACAAAAAACAACACTTGTTTTAAGTATGCATCCCTGTTCTATCACAACAAACCTTGTGAGCAACTGTTCGCTGTCCCTTTCAATATGTTGGCAGTAATTACTCAGTGTGCAGATCAGTACAAGTGAACAAAAATAAGTAAAACATGTACCGGTACTTCTTTACCTTAATCAGAAAGATTTAACATTGAAGTGCTTAATCTGGCAGGGGAAATCCTACGAGACTGGCACCCACAAGTCATATGGCCCACAAGTCATATGGCCCACAAGTCATATGGCCCACAAGTTCGACATGGCAAAAAGGTCCATAGTCATACAGCCCATAAGTCATAGAGCTCACTAGTTTGACACTAAGAGTAAACAGGCTTACAAGTTCGCAAATGGGCAAAAACGGCGGAGTTTGACCTTACATCACAGGCTTAATGTGTTATGCTTCAAAACTGATAAGTAACGCCACATATTGTAGCCATAGTCAACCACTGTCTATCAAATTTTGCCATTACATGAACTTGTCAGTTTGAATAGTCTTATTTCTATGTTAACTAGAACTATAACTCAATGTGATTAATACCCCAACCTAACACTGAGGGAGTTAGCTCAACTAGCAATGATTACTTTGTATGTTTTTGTATTAAAAAAAAAAAGTTACTATGACAATGTATTGTTCAACACTGAACTATAGCACTCGCACAGGAGACCTGTTCGAGCACATGTATCCCCCGAACCCATCTCCCATACCCCATCTGGATTACTGTTTAGGCCAGAATGTTGTATAATATGGCAACTGTCGCAGGATACAATAAAATCTGATGAGAAATGAGGCTGGTACATAGCACATACAAGGAATATGACATGTCATCCTATAAAAATTTGAACAATGAGAGCGTTGGCAATGAAAACTTTTGTTACCTTGAATAACTCCCCATAAACCTCAATAGCAAGTTTGAATAAAATCTGACAAGAAATGTGGCTGATAGAGCATGCACAACAATGTGACTAGCATTCAAGTTGGAGCACTGAGGGCACCACCACCACAAACTGTTGTGTCCTACATGCTCATTTAGAATGACCGATCCTTGGCAAGTCTGAATAAAATCCCATGAGAAATGAGATTAGATGTAGTATAGCACAAACAGTGCTTACCGCTTAATCGCAAGGGGTCGGGAGACAAGTTTTTCTCCCGTTTAAGCGGTGCTCCCGCTTAAGCGATGACCGGTATTGGCCTGTGCAAACCACACAACATGAAGTCAAGTATGTGGGCATTACATTAAAACATGCACAGTCATCACACCCAACGCTAATCACAGCGTCAAATACCCGCACGATACGACACGCAGGTCCTACCCAAAACGGAGATAAGAAAGGACACAGCATGGCAGTCTTACAATTTTGGCAAATGCATTATCGGAACAAACCTCCATTTATTTGATCCACAAAATAAACCTCTTATAGAATTGAAAATACAGATACTGTTAAGTTCGGTGTTTAGATGCACCTGTGTATAAGACGCAACCTGACTTTGGGACTTAAGAAAAACAAAATGATTAGCGATCATATGATGATTAATTTTGATGGTATGGTGCAAGAGACACCTTGGCTTGAGCAGACTTCCTTCTTCTGATATCCCTCGCCCTGGCCCAATCCCATGAATGACAGAGAAAAATAAAACACACTGTCACTGATTAAACAACAAACAACTTGCAAGCAGCCGTGCAGGTGTTTCATGTAACGTGAAGAATAAGAAAAAAATGATGGTAGATAGAGGGAAACTGACAGTCTGACACCCAACAAGCATGCCAGTCACCTAAAGGCTGAACGCCATGGTAGAAAGGAATTTGCGTACGCACGCTTGTAGATTGCAGGGATGGGGCTCTAGACCTGCATACAGTGGACGACTGTGTGTGTTATCTCAAAGCTAAAGTTTCACATAGTGCACTGCATGTGTTGGTGTGGCACACACACAGTCACACATGAGTTGGTGAGAGCATGATATGTAACATGCAGGAGGGCTGAAGTAGGAAGAGAGCTCAGTCTCTCAACTACGTGTGTAGCTGGCTGGCTGGTGAGATTAGTGGACTCAATTACAGTGTAAGTGCTTGAGCAGAAACTGACAACGCACGGAAAGATGACGCACAATAAGACCCCCACTACTGCCCTACATCTCATTGCCTAATGGTAAATGTTTATAGACTGCAGTCGGCATAATCTATTGGCAACTAGTTAGAAAATAATCCTTCTGGTAAGGAAATGAAGTCCCTGCAATTTTTTCTAAGTATTAACTTATTATTTTTAGACATTAATACATGGACAATAGAAATGTTTCTGCCAGATTTGTCCCGATAAAGCGGTTCAAGGTTCCGATTAAGCGATGGAAATAACATGTGAAAATTTTGTTGCATCAAGTTTTGTTGCACATAAGCGGGGTTCCCGCTAAAGCGGTTCCCGATTAGCGGGTGAGCACTGTACGAGAAATATGACATGGCGTCCTTAAAAGTCGGGACAATGAGGGCGCTGTCAATGGAAACTTTTGTTTATAATACCTAGAATAACCCCCTGACAAACCTCCATAGCAAGTTTGAATAAAATCCGACAAGAAATGTGGCTTATAGAGCATAAGAAATGTGACATGGCCTCCAAGTTGGAACACCGAGGGCGCCGTCACCTCAAACTGTTGTGTCCTTCACGTAGAATGTCCATCCATACACCTCCTTAGAAAGTCTGAGTAAAATACAGTAACAATCAAGTTATTGCACAAATAAGCATTTTCGCAAATTTCGCCCTGATCGGGGTGACCTTTGACCCTGTAAAAGGTGGAACAGTGGGGGCAGCAGTATCAATATGTAAAGGTGTCTAGATTTGCCTATAATATGTTTACATACCAAATTTGAAAAAAAAAAATCAGTCACGAAACACAGCCAGGATCGTACACACAAGCAGATCCTGAAATATTTACCGCTTCGTGTATAAAGACGAAACAAACAAGGGCACCACCACCAAAAACAATAGGCATCTTCAATTTACTATAATGCATCTTTTTGTCGAATTTGAAGAAAATCTGATGAGAAATGTGGCTGATACAGTGCACACAAGAAATGTGACATGGCATCCAAGTCGGAACACTGAGGTCGCCGTCACCACAAACTGTTGTGTCCTTCACGTAGAATGACTACCCATACACCTCCTCCGCAAGTCTGAATAAAATCCGTTGGGTAACAATCAAGTTATTGCATAAATAAGCACTTTTGCAAATTTTGACATGATCAGGGTGACCTTTGATCCTGTAAAAGGTGGAACAGTGAGGGCAGCATTATCAATAGGTATAGGTGTATAGATTTGACTATGATACATTTACATACCAAATTTGAAATGTTCTAGAAATGTCGCTATGGCGACTGGTATGCCTCCGCCATAATGCATGGTTCTCCTAATAGGTCTATAGTACAACAACTTGACAATGTGTGATGACAGTTTCACATCTAGGCTTAATTGGCAAAATATTAGAATGACAAGTTTGTCACAAATGTGTTGAATATTCACTTTCCTTGAACTATAACTAAGTTTAATTGGATGGATGGCTATACTGTCTAAGAGCGCAGGTATTTTGGGATTTGAGGATCTTTACTTGACTTTTGACCCTTTATAAGTCTATGCATTGGGTAACTTTCAAGGTATGGAGAAAAAGTGTAATTTCAGTATCAAATAGTAAAATGTTTGCATTTTCACTTGGCCTTTGACCCTGGACCTTTAACCTTATGACCCTAAAATTCCCGAGAGGATAACTGTCAGGTAGAACATGCATTTTATAAATATGTACCGGTACTAAGTCTCATGATGATACCTTGAGTCACTTTCAAGATAAATATGGAAAAAAGAAGGGAAATTTAGCACTTTCACTTGATCTTTGACCTTTGGGCAACAAACTCCCCAGAGAATCTCCATTGGGTAATACATGTATACTGTATATCAAGTTTCAAGAAAAATCTGGCAAGTACTGCATAAATATGGGGGAAAAAGTGAAATTTTGAGGAGTTGACCTTGACCTTTGACCCTGATCTTTGACCCATGACCACTACATTCCCTAGATAATCACTGCTAGTCAGTACATGCATATGTACTAAGTTCCATGAAGATACCTTGAACCATATCCAAGATATGGAGAAAAAGTGAAATTTTAACATTTTAACTTGACCTTTGACCCCATGACTCGAAACTCTCTCTGGAGAATATTTATTTGGTATTACATGTATACGCGGGGGCCACTGAAGGAGCGTTCACGTCGCGGTCCCTGTCAGGTGTTTTACACTTGCGAATCCTTCAACCACACTACGCTGTCAACAATTATCACACATTATCATGACTCAACTAGGCCTTAGAACTGTTGATGCCCAAGGTCGCAAGCACGGGCCCTTGTCAGGGCCGGCCTTGAGTATAATATCATCGAACATCAAAGGTCTAACTGGCGCCAAACAAGATCTTTTGGCAGATCTGTGCACCAAGCATAGTTGTGATATCCTCTGTCTCCAAGAGACTCATCGCGGACCTTCACGGGTACGTCCTTGCATCTCGGGTATGACCCTCATTGCTGAGAGGCCACATGACCAGTATGGAAGTGCAGTATTCTTACGTAATGGGCTGTCTGCTGACAAGATATCTATTTCTGATACGGATGACACTGAAATCATTACCATCAACACCAAGGGAGTATCTGTCAGTTCGGTGTATAAATCTCCTTCCATATTTTCCCCCTGATGTCACCAGCGGTCGCATCAATGTTGTCATAGGAGACTTTAACAGCCATCATGTCAATTGGGGTTATGCTGAAACTAATGAAGATGGTGAGCTAGTCGAGAGCTGGGCAGACTCCAACCAACTGTTTCTCATTCATGATGCCAAGCTCCCTCCTTCTTTCAACAGCTCAAGATGGAGGCGGGGGTACAACCCAGATCTGATTTTCACATCCAGTATTGTTGCCAATCAGTGTGAGAAGAATGTTCTGGATCCCATTCCCCACACACAACATCGGCCAATAGGTCTCAAGATCACTGCAGTCATCTCTCCCCGTGCTGTTCCCTTCAGGCGACGTTTCAATCTCAAGAAAGCCGACTGGAAGGGCTTCTCTGATGACCTAGACTCTGCTATTCTAGATCTTCCCGCTACCCCTAACAATTATGATGCTTTTGTAGAATCAGTTAAATCATCATCGTGCCGTAACATTCCTCGTGGCTGCTGCACAAGGTACATCCAGGGCTTGACTGATGACTCTAAAGCATTATATGATGACTACATCTTGCGTTTTGAGGATGACCTTTTAGTGATGACACCATTGAGCTTGGTGAAGCCTTAGCTAATTCCATCACTGAAGAAAGGCGGAAGAAATGGCAAGAGCTCATTGAAAGCACAGATATGACTCATAGTAGCAGGAAAGCCTGGAAGACCATCCGCATCCTAGGAAATGACTACACAAAGCCGCAGCCAAGGCCGCAAGTCACCGCTGACCAGGTTGCCCACCAACTCCTCTTGAATAGCCGCGGAAATCCAAATCACCGTCCTCAGAGGGCTAAACTTCCCAGAGCTGCTAATGCATCCTCACAAGACGCCACAAGTTTCACAAGGCCATTCACAATGAGTGAACTGGAATCTGCAATGAAGTCTATGAAAAACAACAAGGCTGCAGGTCTTGATGATGTCCTAGTGGAACAGATCAAACACTTTGGGTCAGGTGCACACAGATGGCTTCTTGATATGGTCAACGAATGTGTTAAGTCCAACAAGATCCCAAAGATGTGGAGGAAAGCAAAAGTCATTGCTCTACTGAAACCTGGTAAAGACCCTGCCATCCCTAAGAGCTATAGGCCGATATCCCTACTCTGCCACATGTACAAGCTGTTTGAACGCCTCCTCCTGAACCGCATAGCATCGTCCGTCGATGATCACCTTATCCCGGAGCAGGCGAGCTTCAGACCGGGAAAATCATGTACAGGACAACTACTGAACCTCACGCAGTATATATCGAGGATGGTTTTGAGAACAGAAAAATTACTGGTGCTGCCTTTGTCGATCTTTCTGCAGCATACGACACAGTCAATCACCGTATCCTTACCAAGAAACTGTATGAGATGACCTCAGATGTTAGACTCACAAAGTTGATCTGCAACATGCTATCAAACCGCAGATTCTTCGTAGACCTCGGTGGTAGAAAGAGTAAATGGAGGACACAGAAGAACGGACTTCCTCAAGGGAGTGTGCTTGCCCCTTTGCTGTTTAACATCTACACAAACGATCAACCTACTCAACCAGACACTTCCTCTATGCTGATGACCTTTGCATTGCATCTCAAAAGGACACCTTCGATGAAGTAGAGGACTCCCTCTCCAGTGCACTGGACTTACTCATTCCCTACTATGCCAACAACCATCTAAGAGCTAACCCAGACAAAACACAAATCAGTGTGTTTCATCTTAAGAATAGGGAAGCCAGCCATCAACTATGGATTAGTTGGTATGGGAAACGCCTGCAACATGTATCCAAGCCAGTCTACCTGGGGGTGACACTTGACAGGTCCCTCACTTTCAAGGATCACATCATTGAAACCAAGGCAAAGGTGGTATCAAGGAATAGTATTCTTCGAAAGCTCACTAATTAATACGAAGTGGGGTGCTGATGCGAAGACGGTACGTACAACAGCACTGGCTTTATGCTACTCTACAGCTGAGTATGCGTCACCTGTCTGGAGTAGATTAGCTCATGCCACTAAGATTGACACTGGTCTAAATTCTTCATGTCGTGCTATTACTGGTTGCCTAAAGCCCACAAAGGTTGAAGACCTCTACCTACTGAGTAGGATTGCTCCTCCAAGCAGCCGTAGGACCGTAGCATCCCAGAAGGAAAAGCTGAAGCAAGAAAATGACCCTCGCCACCCTCTCTTCAATCATGATCATTCAAGAAAGAGGCTAAAATCCAGGCGCAGCTTCACGCATTCTGTAAAGGCTCTGAACAAAAGCCCTGACAAGCAGCGTGTATCCATGTGGATTGAACGTCTTACCCATACACCGCATACAGTGTCTACTACCGGTCCTAAGGAAACTACACCATCAGGTGCCAGTGAGGCATGGAATTTCTGGTCTTGCTGCAATCGCCTAAGAAGTGCTGTCAGCCGCTGCAAATCTAACCTAGCAAAGTGGGGGTATAGTGAGAATGATGACACCACCTGCCTGTGTGGAGAGGAGCAGACTATGCAACATTTCCTGGTCTGTCCACTTCTACCAGACCCTTGCACAAAAGAAGATCTGGCAGCTCTAACGCCCTGTGCCAGGCAGTGCATCCAACATTGGACTGGACGAATCTAACGTTCCATTCTGCGTAGTGACTCGAGAAGAAGAAGACATTTTCATTTCATTTCATTTCATTTCAATTTATTTTCATATTTCTCACATATATCACAATAAAGTATATAAATAAGAAAATTATACAAAACATAATTCAGATGAGACTTCATCAGAATGTACAGAAGTTTGATTTGGTATAAACATGAGGTCTGTATGCATGCGAATTACACTGTGGTCATAATGCGAAAAGAAATATGATGGGGCCTGCGTAAAAGCATTAGCTTGTACAGCCGCAGGTCCCGTGAGTAATCAGATTAGGGGAAGTTTAAAGTACGGATGTTTTTTAAGACCAACTATATCTGGGGAAACCGATTAAAACAAACAAAACAAAAAATCCAATTAAATATATATCACTAAATAAAAATACAGAAAAACAGAAAGCTGAAAGGTCACATGTTGCAGCAGTGAGCAACAACTGCAGAGATTCAAGGGGTGTGTTGCAGAGTATAGAAAATGGCGTAACTGTATGTCATAAATACATAAGTAGAAGGTGGGATAATGAGATTTGTCGTGAATGTAAACAATACCGAAAGCTCAGGAGTAACATTCCAGCATGGGTCCTAAAACCAAGCATTCCGTGTGACCATAGTAACCGACAGCTGTCACGCGCGAGAGTTTCGATAACCGAGTGGAACAATAGGTGCATGAACTGCGCAATAGGCAGACTGTTCAAAAATAGTGTTCATGGTTAGGATCCCGCCGGACTAAGGTGGGATAGACAAGGGGTAACATGTAAAGAGTAACAAGAACTATACACTATGCATGCCGTACAATGTAGCTGCTAAGAAGATATTGCTTCAGTTTTCGTTTGAATGAGGTTACAGTGGTACAACTTACAAGTTCCATAGGGAGTTCGTTCCAATATTTGGGCCCAGCGAACATAATGGTTTTTTTCGCGAAAATTGTTCGGGTACGTGGAAGGTGATATGCGTAACGTTGACGAGTTGGATAATCATGAACTGTATAATTTCTTGTAAACATTTGGGAAAATACGTCTGGTAATTGGCCAGTTGAAAATTGAAACATAAACAGTATACACCAAGTTTCAAGGAAAAAACATCAGGCATATAATGGGGAAAATAGTGAAATTTTGAGCATTTGACCTTGACCTTCTGACCTTTGACCTTGAGCATGAGCACCCAAAAGTTCGTCCACTCATGCATATACATACCAAGTCTCATCGAGATATCTCTAAACGTTTTCTTATAATATATGTCCCTTGGACGAGTTCACGAATAGTTCACGAATGCGTGCCCATCAGTGTCCACATTGACACGAACTGGCACGAGTTCATGCATAGTTTGCGCATAGTTTGCTCATAGTTTACGCACTTCCTGCATTGGCACGACGAGTTTGCGCAATTCGGACGGCGTCATGCCGACTTGGGCACGCCATATAAAAAGGGGGCCTCCCCAACCCCTGGTCATTTTTGGATTGGCTGTGGAAGAGACAACATGCTGAATACTGTATAAGCCAATATTTTCGCGTACAGATATTTTCGCGAATCACGGCATCAGTGACATTTTCGCGTGTAGTTAAATTCGCGATTGATACTACTAGTAGTATTAGTAAGGTCTACTGCCAAGCCCGAGAAACACGTTCAAAGACTTGCCAACGTACGTGTACTCATTTTTCCATTTGCATTGTGACTTCCCAAACATGACAATAGAAAAGACATAGTAGAAGATTTATAAAATGAAACAATTACGGGAACTTGCAGTGAGACACTCACACACGGCATTCACAAGTACCTACCAAATGTTGCAACAAATAGATGCTGACGACAAAGTTTCAGAGCTGCGCTCGTGCTACCCAAAGTTTCACATGCATCCCTTGGCCTCACCGGTGCTCGGAGCCGGTGTTCGTTCGCGTAGGGTAACATAGCATGTAACTGCGACCAGTAGCCCCATACGCATAGCGTATAATGGGGCTGTGGACTGTAGCATTCAGTATCATGACAGTGTAGTATCGCGGAAAAATATCAACTTGAAATCAAAAAATTTCTTCAATTTGAAGACATACCAGTAAAGTTGAAGTATTGACAACAGAGTTCGTGCAACGTTTGGTTCTGCCAATAGTCCCTTTCTGTTTGAATTGATAACTTAATGTGACTCGGTCCAGAGGAACCTGCGAGAGCTACACTGAATTAACAGCCAGCACATGCTCACACAGACATCTTATCCAGTCAATGGATTTGAAATTTGTGCGCATGTGATGTGTGCACATGCGTTGGCTGTCAATTCAGTGCGGCTCTCAAGCACTCCCAGGTTCCTCTCGACTGAGTCACATTAAGTCATCAATTCGAACAGAAAAGGACTATTGGCAGAACCAAACGTTGCATGAACCCTGTTGTCAATACTTGAACTTCACTGATAAGTCTTCAAATTGAACAAATTTTTCAATTTTAAGTTGATATTTGTCCGCGATACTACTCTGTCATGATCCTTAATGCTACAGTCCGCAGCCCCATTACGCTATTGGTATGGGGCTGCTGCACTGGTCGCAGTTACGTAGCACTGAGATTGCACATGTTTAGCATCGTACTGCACTTCCACAATCGGTCGCACTGTAGCGTACGTAATAGGTAGAATAGTATGTGTACGTACTGGCCGGTGTAACAGCCGCGTTGGTCTGGCCAGCGTTGGATGCATTTTGTCATCAATTTGTACATAAGGTATGACGGGGTAATATTTTCGCATGTTTTTAATTTCGCTATCAGCCCGAAACTCCCAAAATTTGCGAAAATAACAGCCTATACAGTACCTGTACATATTTGTTGTTTGCTGTTTTCATGTTAATAAATTGTTATCTTATTTCAAAACACTTGTTTTTCATTTTAACCTTAAAATAAAGTTAAAGGACAAGTTCACCTTCATAAACATAAGGATTGAGAGAATGCAACAGTATTAGTAGAACACATCAGTGAAAGTTTGAGGAAAATTGGACAATCGATGCAAAAGTTATGAATTTTTAAAATTTTTGTGTTGGAACCGCTGGATGAGGAGACTACTACAGCTTGTGAGTCATATGCGTACAACAGTATAAAGAAAATGTAAAGAAAATTCAACATATTTTCACTTTTTGCGCATAATAAAAGAGCACTTGACTTGCCTCTTTCTAAAGGCACGGGAAATAATATTACCCATAACATATGTTGGTAACGAGTCAGGGGAATGTGTACTTTTTTCAAAAGATGAAATTTTGTGAAATTCTCTTTATATTTTCCTTATATTGTTGTACGCATGTGGCATCTAAGTTATTCATACACTGCAGTAGTCTTCTCATCCAGCGGTTACTGCACAAAAACTTCAAAAATTCATAACTTTTGAACGGATTGTCCGATTTTCCTCAAACTTTCAATGATGTGTTCTTCTAATATTGCTACATTCTCTCAATCCTTATGTTTATGAAGGTGAACTTGTCCTTTAAAGAGAAACGGAAAATGAAACGAAAAAGAAATGAAAAATAAAGGACAACAAAAAAACAACAACAAAACTCCACTCCCCCACTCCCCATCCCCCAAAAGAAAACAAAAACAAAAAACAAAAAAGAAACGAAAACAAAAGAAAAAAAGAAAAAGAAACGTAAAAAGAGAAAAAGAAACAAAAAAACAAAACAAAAAAAGACACGAAAAAAGAAACGGAAAAGGAAAAAAGAAAAAGAAAAGGAGAAGTGCAAACGAATAATAAAAGAAAAGAAGTCCCCTCACCCCCCAAAAAGAACAAAGAAACGAAGAAATGGAAGTAAACGAAAAGAGAAACGAAAAGAAAGAGAAACAGAAAACGAAAGATTACTTTTTTGGGGGGTAGGTGAGGGGACTTTCTCGCATTTCTTGCCCTATACCCCTGCACCGACGTGAACTGGTCGTGAACTCGTTGTGAACTGCTCGAGCCATGCGCAAACTGTTCGTAAAGTGTGTAAACTAGTTGTGAATTGCTCGAGCCATGCGCAAACTGTTCGTAAAGTGCGTAAACTAGTTGTGAATTGCTCGTGCCATTAATGCGTGAAGTACATGTGACCGTGTCAGTGGGAAGGCACGGCCACGCTGCGACGCGCACCAATTCATGAACATGTGAACTACTCGTCAACTCGACGTGAGCTGTTCGTGAACTATTCGTGGCAGTTTGTGACAGTCGTGGCATGGCACGCACTGCCACGCACTGCCACGCATCCTCCCGCATCATCCCAACAAGTTAACGACGAGTTCACAAACAGTTTGCGCATAGTTCACGACCTGGTCGTGAAATTTTGTCATGACCAAAATTTTGAACACTTCAAAATTCTCGTCCTGACATGGCACGCAGTCACGAGTTTACACACACTTCACGCCAGTTTATGACTAGTTTGCGCACTGGCACGACTCGAGCCGTGCCAATGCGTGCCACAGAATCGTGCAAGTGTCAGCCTGGCTTTAGGTCCTATGTGGGACCCCTGTAGGACCTGTGTGGGTATAGAAACCATATAAAGTCGCAACAAGTGTAACTGGTATCAAATTTTCCAGTTTGATCAATGATAGAGCCAGGTCTATCAATTGGTTTAAGTAGCAACCAACTGTATGGGCCCTATACACACACACACACTCACAATCGCACATGCACACACATTCAACAAAAAAAAAAAAGGGCAGGGCTTGCCCTACAAAATCCCATCATGCTCCCTGCTTACCAGGTTTGTACCCGTGTGAAACCCAAGTAGCAAGCTCATAGAAACCCATGTGACCAGCTTTTCCAATCTCTATCTCTGCCCTTGGCTAGCCCACAGTAGCCCCTTGAAGGCTGATCCTCGAGTAGCCCTTATTAGTGGGGTAGCTTAGTAAAATTATCGTGACACGGTGGACAAAAGCATGAGTTTTTTCACCAAAGCTACTTCATGCTATGCCTTCTCAAAAAATAGGGTGCTCCAAAAAAATTTATGGTGGGAAGGAGGTCAGAGGTCAAAGGTCAATGACCTTTGTCTGCGAAATAGGTTTTTTGGCTATTTTTCAAGTCAGGAATATCCAATATGGATAAAACTTGGCAGGAAGAATATTGAGAACAAGTAAAATATTTTGATTGAATTTGGAGTGAATTTTCCGAAGGTCAAAGGTCAAAGAACTTTTGTCTAAAAATCATGTTTTTGCTTATTTCTCCAGGTAGGAAGATTCAATTTTCACAAAATTCGATATGAAAGTTACATAGAAGGTACCAAGAGTATAAAGCAGGGGTCAAATATAATTGTTGATTTTTACGTTGCCATGGCAACCTAAAACTACGGTTTTTGGTTGAAGTTTGTTACAGAAGGCTATTTTCCAGTTTGGAAGAGATTCCATTTGAATAGGTACAACTGATTGACGGGATGTACAGAGGTTTGAAATACTCTTGATTAAGTGGTATGTTGCCATGGCAACTACACAGTTAGATTTTGGTAAAACTTAAAGGAGACTTTAGAACTTCCTTGAATTTGAAGATATTTCCATCAGGATTGGTATGATTGATCAACAAAAAGTCGCCAGACATAGATTTTTTCACCTTCATAGACATGTGGGTTGAGTAAATGCAGCAACAATTAGTAGAACACATCAGTGAGAGTTTGAGGAAAATTCGAAAATCCGTTCTAATGTTATGAATTTTGGAAGTTTCTGCTCAGTCGAGGCTGCATGAGAAGACTACTATACCGTACTTTGTGATCTCACATGTGTACAATGATATAAAGAAAGAATAAAGAAAATTCAACATATTTTCACTTTTCTCGCATAACAAAAGGATACTCGACTTCTCGAGCTTTCAGAAGGCATGGGGAAGAATATTACCCTTACCTCAGTAGCAAGTCGAAGAAATGTGAACTTTATTCAAAAAGTGTGGTTTTGTGAAATTCTCTTTTTATTTTCCTTAGAATGTGCACATGTGACATCATACACTGTGGTAGTCTTTTCATTCAGCAGTGACTGTGCAGATATTTTTATTTTTAAAAAGTCATAACTTTTGAACTGATTGTACGATTTTTTCCAAACTTTCTGTGATGTGTCTTACTAATATTGTTGCATTCACTCAATCCACATGTGCATGAAGGTGGACTTGTCCCTTAATTACAGATTCTGAAAGAACAGACTCTAAGCTTTAAAATGATGTATCGCTCAATTCAAATGGACTCCCCTAACCTATCTATAAATAAATATACTGGAAAGAAAGGACACACTCTGGATAAGTATGAACCGAGAAAAGAGGCTACAGGGTCTATTTAAGCGTTTAATCTTTACCAAGCTGTATAGCTGTACGATGAAAGTGACAAAATACAGGATGTAAACCACTGGTGCAGCAACAATGAAAGGGTTATTGAGTGTGTTTTATTAACACATTCTGTCCATGATTAATGCCAACTTTTAAAGCAGTAGCATTATTCTACTCATTCTATCCATTATTATCATATAGTGAAGAGTGTGCAGAGGATTTCAAGAAATGAACAGGTGGCTCTAAGACATACCTGATCATTCTACTCTCCCCCTCCCCCCCCCCCAAAAAAAAAAAAATGTTTGTAGAAAAACTGTTGAAAATACACTTTCCCATTTATTTTATGATCCAAAACTAAACTATAATAAACTATAATGAAACTATAACTCTTTCAGAAAATATGAAAACTCAAGATTGAATCGGTTGAATTAAAATAAATATACTGAAATTCAAAACTACAAATACCGATAACTTACTTCATTCTTCTCTCCCCTCCCTACCCCTTCTTTTTGGTTTCTTGATATAGATCTAGCTGACTTTAATAATTGTCATCATGTAACATCATCTTCAATTGACAAGGCAATAAAACTTATTAATCATTTCATTATGCTGCTGGACTAATGGGGTTAGTTGAACTATTGTTGTTTTTAATGTACTATACTTTGGCAATCACACATATTTTGGGTGGAATGTATTTTGACATAAAGCATCATAAATATTTGAATCAACCGCCTTTGGGGTCGGGAATTTTATCATATTATAATCAATTATTGTGATTTAGATTCTGCTCTATGCCGATTTTGTTTTATTTCTATCGACTTTGTAAACTTCCCCATAGACTTTGTTCACCAGCCAACTACATCCCACTCCCTTTGGATAATGTGAACCAATCAAACATTGCTTTTACTTTTGAATAACATGTATATATATATAGCTATCAGACCCAAAATATTCAAACCACTTGGGAGTCTTTATGAATGAAATTATAAATATAAATATATTCGTAAAAATATTCAAATTGTCTAAATTTCACTGCATCTGTGAAAACAAAATGTTACCCTTTTTAAACATTTGAATAACCCCCATAAGAAATAAGAAACACATAGAGAGCGGAAGTGAAGCCTATCAAACTTGCTTACGGGAACCGGGTGGTCCCTGCGCTAAACCTATGGAATTCACACAATCTTGGAGGAAACGGGTTGAATTTGTTGGAAATATGTAGGGCAATACCCAAAACCTTAAGTTCTCAATGCAATATGCTGCTCTTCTACTGGTAAACTAGTGGTACTGGGAGAAAAAATGAGCTGTGACAAATTTGTCCTACACCTGGTTCAGTCATTGCCCAAGATTTACAGTATCTGAGCCAGAATCACACGTCACTCTTTGCCATTTCTCTATATAATATACAGGAGGTAGACAGTACTAAAAAAATCCTTTACCAGTAATAAGATCAAATCATTTAATGAAAAGGTGCTTAAGAAAACTGGACTGTTAAAACAAACCCTCCTCAGGTCTGCAACACACACTAACCACCTGTTACCATAGGAAAACCAGTTAAAAATGGTGTATTATTGTAATCTGATGTCTCTGATGAGAAACCAACGAGGTCATCCCAATATTGTTCTTGCTGGTGATTTCAACCACCCGGACATAGACTGGGAAACCCAGGCTCCAACCAATCATGCCACTGCAACCTACCATCAGAAACTATTGGATTTATTTCTCCTGAATTCTTTGTCCCAGTTCGTCAGAGATATCACCCGCCCATCTTCAGGGAACATCCTCAGGGACCTAATCGCCACTTCAAACCCCGCACTCGTTGATGATGTAGAAGTCCATCCAGGGATTTCTGACCATCATATCCTGACTTTCAATATCACTGCAAATCCTAGATTCAAACCCAAACCTTCATGCAAGGTGTACCAGTTTAACAAGGCTGATCCATTGCAACTTAAAGAAGCTGCTGAAGCTTTCTCTGAGGATTTTCTTCAATCTGATCCCGAATCTAGATCTGTGGAATCAAATTGGTCCATGATTGCTGACTTCTTGAACAGGTGCATGTCTGACCTTGTCCCTTCTAAGCTGACCAAGGGCAAAAAGCACCTACCCTGGATCTCCGTCTACATTAAACGTCAAATGAGGAAAAGAGATCGGCTCTTCAAGAAAGCCCGACACTTGTCAAATCCCACTGCTTGGGAAACCTACAGAGAATTCAGGAACCAAGTTGCCAAACTTGTGCATAAAGCACACTTGGACTATGTCAACAACATCATCGAAGGTAGTCTCTCAACAAACCCCAAATCGTTCTGGTCATACATCAGATGCTGCCGCTCAGAGTATACGGGCATTTCATCACTACGCACAGCAACTAAGCTTTGTGCTACAGCTATAGACAAGGCTGAGAGTTTGAATGATTTCTTCCAATCTACGTTCACTCATGAAAACCTGCACCAAGTTCCACAGAAAGGTCCATCACCATACCCATCAATAGGACACCTACATATCCACAGGACAGGAGTAGCAAAGCAACTACTCCAACTTGACCCTTCCAAGGCAAGTGGTCCAGACCAGATTCCTCCCCAGCTCCTAAAGATCATTGCCCATGAGATCGCCCCTGCTCTCTCCTTTGTCTTCCAGCAGAGCTACAACTGTGGCATAGTCCCACCCCAGTGGAAAGAGGCATTAGTTACCCCAGTCTACAAATCAGGTGACCGGAGCGATCCTTCCAACTACCGCCCCATTTCACTCACCTGTATATGCTGTAAAGTCATGGAGCACATTGTACTCAGTCATGTATCGAAGCATCTAGCAAGAAATGACATCCTTACTGATGCTCAACATGGCTTTCGCCAAGGGCTTTCTACAACCACCCAACTCTCGTCAGCAGTACATGATTGGTCCTCTACCTTACAAAAACGCAGCCAGATTGATGTAGTCTTCTTGGACTTCCAGAAGGCATTCGATCATGTGCCACACCAACGCCTGCGTACAAAACTCCAGTACTATGGAATTTCAGGAGACTCTCTCAACTGGGTCATGTCCTTTCTCAGTGAAAGGAAGCAAGCCGTAGTAATTGATGGTACACAATCCTCATGGAGAGCTGTACCATCAGGAGTCCCCCAGGGATCTGTGATTGGCCCGACTCTCTTCCTATTGTACACAAATGACATACAAGATGATATTCAATCCTCCATCCGGTTGTTTGCGGACGACTGTGTTGTCTACCGTGAGATTGTGACTGACGATGACTTTCACTTGCTACAGCAAGACCTTCAACTACTATCGGCCTGGTCCCAAAACTGGCTCATGAACTTCAACGTGAAGAAACGCGGCATCCTCTCAATAACCCGCAAATGCACTCCCAGTATTTATCAGTACCTCCTTTCCAGTCAAGTAATTCCCACAGTCAACGAGTACAAGTATCTAGGTGTGACGGTTACGGCTGACCTTCGGTGGAACAAGCACTGCCAGACCATCAGGCACAAGGCAAGCCAAACCCTGGGACTCATCCGCAGAACCCTGTCTCCATGTACTAAAGAAGTAAAGGCCAGAGCCTACACTGCACTAGTCCGTCCACAACTAGAATACGCCTCTGCAGTGTGGAATCCTTTTACTTTTATTAATATCAACTCACTCGAGCAAGTACAAAAGTCTGCAGCCCGTTTTGTCCTATGTGATTACAGCCCAACATCATCTTCCACAGCCCTAGTAACAGCACTCGGATGGGATAGCCTTCACTCTTGCCGCCTTCTTGCTCAATGCACACTTTTTCACAAAATCCAACATCACCTGGTTGCCATGCCCCTCCCACCCGATATCACCCCAGCTAACTACATTGGAAGACAAGATCACCAACTCAAATACACAATCCCTAGATCCACCATTGACTCCCACAAGTATTCATTCTACCCAAGAGCCGTAAGACTATGGAATCGCCTGCCGGGACCCGTAGTAAGCACCGCCAACCCAACATTATTCCAAGGAGCTGCTTTGCCCATCCTCAGGGCAATGCAGCCTCCTGCTGGATCAGCCACTGTGTAAGAGGATCGACGCTGTTTTTACTCGCACTGAGCACCTATACTCACATTTTATTGTATGATAGTGAGACATCTATACACTGAATGACACCCCCTCATGACACACAGTTCGAGTTCATCCCAGTATAGCTTCATGTACAAGCTGCTTCAAGGGATTACCACATCAAGGTATCAAGGTAAACATGCATACAATATATTGTATTGTGGGTCTGAATTTTAAGACTAGCAACCTTGTACATTGCATTGCAATTGCAATGTACAGACACCTGGGGGGCATTTCATGAAGCATTTTTGTCTGACAACTTGTCGGACAAATTAGCTCCCAGCCAATCAGACGCAAGGATTCCAGTAGCTTTTAACACTTGGTCAGACGAAATATCTGACAAAACGCTTCATGAAATGCCCCCCTGTGGTGAATGCCCCATGTATAGTCTTTGAATTCAGACATTATTATGTACATATTAAGGGTATTTTCTCATTTTTTCTGTTAGTGGATTTCTTGGAGCACCCCCTAATCTTGATCCTCATACATATAATACAAATGTCTGGGGAAAAAAATTACACTTTTGTCCGGCGTGTCACGATTATCAGTATATTTGTCACTAAGCTACTCCACTATATTGCCCAACTCAAACCAGGCTTACCCACCTTTTACCCATGTTTGCCCATGTGGACCCCACATGGGGTTGTTGGCAGGGACATAGTCTCGCCCATTACATTTTCTGTCTGTATACATTTTCTGCATCAAGATAATTTGTAATAAAAGTCCTGTGAAAATTGGAATTGGAATTCAGACTTTTCTATCTGACATATCAAGGTCTCGTAAATGCACGCACAGCTTTGTGGAGTAATAGTCAATAAACTACAATGTAGACCCAAAATTATGCAATATGGGTTCTCTATTGTTGGATCCATTGTCAAGTTTTACTTCAGTACAAAACAGAGGACAGCAAAAATATATCACACTCCTGAAGCATGTGGCAAGTCTGCGACAAGCATGTCATGTGAAAATGATGAAAATCTGGCAAGCATGTCATGTGAAAATGATGAAAATCTGGCTTACATCCAATGGCCTTAAACTAAATGATGATAAATCTGAGTTTCTGTTATTGGGATCAAAGCATATGTTAAGCAAAGTTGATTATCAGTTATGTCATGTCAACATCGGTAGCACTTGCATTACTCCGTCGAAAACAGCCCGTAATTTAGGTGTCATATTTGATCAGGAAATGTCATTTCGAAGTCATGTAACTCATATTCAGCGGAATGTTCGATATCAGTTGCGTAATTTAAGTTTCATAAGGAAATATTTGTCTATATCTGCAGCTGAGATACTTATTCATGCTTTGATTTCTTCTCGGTTGGATTTTTCGAATTCATTGTTGTGTAATCTTTCAAAAAAAGATGTCACAAAACTTCAACGGTTGCAAAATTCTGCTGCCCGATTGTTAACTTTTACTAATAAGTTTGATTCCATGTCACCAGTTCTCCGTTCCTTACATTGGTTACCTGTAGAAAAAAGGATTATTTTCAAGATTCTGTTATTAGTACATCATTCAGTTCATTCTTTTTCCCCATTATACATAAGTAATTCTGTTCAAAGATACAGTCCGACACGAAGGCTACGTTCATCATCAGATGCCTTCTTACTCCAAACACCCAGAGTAAAACATGGGTATGGTGATCGTGCTTTTTCCGTTATGGGACCAAAATTGTGGAATCAGTTACCTCTTCAGTTAAGGGAACTGTCATCGACAGAGTCATTCAAATCCAAACTTAAAACTTATCTGTTCCTTCCATACTGAGGACTGTAATTGCTGTATGTCATTAATATTGGATCAATATTGTATTTTTAATTGGTATATGTTGTATTCTTTATTTGGTATATATTTGTTTTTGTTTACCATTTTCTTATTTGTTGAAATGTTTGAATATGTATATGCATGTAAATATATTATATCTTTTTCATTTTTGAAGCGCTATGAGCACTGAAAAGTGGACCTGTGCGCTATACAAGTAGCCACTATTATTATTATTATTATTATGTGGCAGTTCTGTCGCCGCAGCAAATTTCATTTCTTGAAGACAGGAATATATTCTGCCGCAGACTCTTTGTCACACTGAAAGAATATGCGGCAAGGCTGTGTCAAGTCTGTGGCAAAGCTAATTTGCATGTGAAAATGATGACTGTCTGTGGCAGGTCTGCCGCAGGAGTCTGCAGCACGCCAAAAACTTTCCTATGGGATTGGGATTATCTTCTGAAGGATGCCATAGAAATACAAACTGTGATCAATATGAGATCACTACAAAGTGTGTACAGTCAGATTCAACCATTGACTGAATCGCAAGAAACATGTAACGTCTGTGTTAATTGATTTTAACGTGAAAAATTCATCATTTCGAGGATTCAGAGACAACAAGCTCAGTCAGAGAGAGGCCGCGGCAAGACTTCCATATACCCCCCGCTATGTGTTATGTATAAGTAACATGAAGAAGTTTAAGTAACTTTGGGATTAGGATTAGAGTTTACTCACTTTAGGATTAGGGTTAGGATTAGGATTAGGGTTAGTTTTATATCTAGGTAACATTGATATCGGTGTCCAAGGGTAATGCAGAATTCAGAGGAAGTTCATACTATTAATGTGTATAATAGTGGGGGTACATATGGAAGTCTTTCCGAGGACGGAAAATGTGTTCGCATACCGCTTTGAGCTGAAGATTGACTTTTATGCCATATAACTGGAAATCAGGCACCCGATGCACCATAGCGCCAGACATTTGCGAGTTACAGCGCTATACTAGTGCACCTGTATAGTGTTAGTGTTATAAAAACATCATGAAAACTTGTGATAATTAAATGTCAGATGTGAGATTGATGAGAAGTGAAGAGCCTCATCTTGAGGACCCCGAGGAGAGTCCCTCATGAGGACACCGCAGCGGAGCTTGGACATTGTAACAGTTACATGCTTATGACTATGTGGGGCGACTTCCGTACTGAGTGGGTTTCCCCGTCTGGACAGAGTTGTGAACATTTCAGTGGAACTGTTGGGGAAAGATCAGAATCCATGGCATGACAAGTCCCACAAGACCTAGACTAGAAGGTACGTTAATGTAAAAGAGAGAGAGGGGGAGAGAGAGAGAGAGAGGGAGAAATGGGGAGAGACTTGCGTAGCACGGAATTGGGCGAAATTGTAACATCAAATTTATACAGAATTTAGGTTAATTATTTAATCGGCATTTAGCACGAGGATTTTGATTTAAGAAAAACATTCGACATTGGATGACTTTCCTTACCAGTAGGCACAGACGACTAAAAATATTTTCGAGTATTTCTTTGCGCTACTGAGAGACGCTTGCTGTGCACCTGCTGCGAGTGCTGGAACACTCCCGACACTGCTAGCTTTGCTAGAATCCCGCATACCGACAGCGACGGCAGCACCTTTGGTACTGTCAGCCATAGTTCCACGAGAGTACGTACTGGTCATTCCCAACGCAACCACGAAAGCAGTCGTCGACGTTCTGTCCGCAAAGCTTTTGCACCTAAGTACAGGTATCTCTCGGCTGTGTCACAAAAGGGCTGCAGAATTTGAAGACGTAGTGACGTGGTATGGTTATACGAATTGAATCTTTTTGATTTCCATGAATGCTTCACGTCACACATCACGTAATCGCAAACAATGCCGCTGTATGTTAGTATATCGTACGGTCCGATCCGCGGTGCGGTACACATTTAACGTACACATCAAATGAAAGTGTACAATGAAAGAATAATAAAAGCGCACTGCGCGTGCGCTTTTTCAGCTCACTATTTTTGTACTCGTGTAGGTGTCAGCATACAGGCCATACGACTTCAGTAAACTACTTAGCCAAGTAAAATCCTAAGCTCAATAACAGACTTAACTTAAGTATGGATTTGAATACCGGCCCAGTGTCTCACCTCCCTGTGTGGTGTGTATACCTGAGCTAGAGAAATTATGTGAAGGTGCGTGCACGTGTATACCACGGTGAGATTCAGGGGCGGATCCAGGAATTCCGTAAAGAGGGGGCGCGTTTACAAAATTAAAGGGGGGGGGGGGGGGGGGGGGGCGCACGCACCCCTCCCCCATTTTTTTCTTTTTATTTCTTTTGTTTCAACAAAAAATAACGGGGGGCGTGCGCCGGTTGCGGTCCTCCCTGGATCCGCCCCTGGATTTGGTTTTACATGTACCTCCGCCAAGGCAGGTCGAGGTTATTCATACCGTTGGTTTGTTCGTCCGTGTGAAAAATACAACTCAAAAAGTAGTGAACACATTTGGATGAAACTTTCAGGAAAGGCTCAGAATGACACAAGGAACAGGTGATTGAAATAATTTTTAGAAGTGATCCGGTAATTTTTATGGATTTTATGAAGGAATTTCGATTTTTTTTTTTTTTTTTTTTGCCGGTATATAGGGTCAATGAACTTGGGAGTTCAAGCTGCGTATTTCTGAGGTTTTATTTCCTACGCGCAGTGGCGTATCTAGGGAAAACGGCGCCCGGGGCAAGCGCGAAAATTGCGCCCCTAATTTCTGAAAAAGTGTTCAACCCCAACCCCATCCCGGTAGGCCGAGTCCACATGATATGCTTTTTCAAGCGCTATAAAGGGGTCTTTTGAGGGTGATTTAAATGTAATGAATTTTGATAAATTTTGGCGAGCGAGCGCAGCGAGCGAGCCGAAAATTTTGGTATTTCAGCTTACAAAACATGGAATTCTTGTCATTTTTTGCTAACCAAATCTTACAATTCCAATCAAGATATTGTGACGGCCTTATAGATAACGATTTACACCAACAAACTGCATGAGGAATTTCAAAAGTACTCTAAACTAGTACGCGCGAGTTAGCCGAAATTTGTATATTTCCACGTCATCATCACGTTTTGTTCTTATCTCTTTTTTCTTTCTTTTTTTATAAATTTTGGCGAGCGAGCGCAGCGAGCGAGCCGAAAATTTTTGTATTTCAGCTTTCAAAACATGGAATTCTTGTCATTTTTTGCTTATCAAATCTTACAATTCTAATCAAGATATAATGACGACCTTATAGATAACGATTTATACCAACAAACTGAGGACTTATAATATTAGTACTCTAAATTAATACGAGCGAGTGAGCCGAAATTTGCATATTTCCGCGTCATCATTACGTTTTGTTCTTAACTTTTTTGATTTGTTTTTTTTTTTTGCGCCCCCCCATATGTTCGAAACCATTGGTGTCCTCTCTTGATCCAATCGACGATCGCTTCAGAACGAATGAAATTGCAGCCGCTGCTCCTTGTAACATTTTTCCTGCTTAATATAAAATGACATGTGTGAACACAATAGACATTGTCATTTTGTGCGCGTCATGGTCACGTTTTGTTCTTATCTTCTTCTTTTCTTTCTTTTTTTGATAAATTTTGGCGAGCGAGCGCAGCGAGCGTGCCGAAAATTTTTGTATTTCAGCTTACAAGACATTGAATTCTTGTCATTTTTTGCTTATTTAATCTTACAATCCTAATCAAGATAATAGTGACGGCCTTATAGATAACGATTTATACCAACAAACTGTGGAATTGAAAAAAATACTCTAAATTAATACGAGCGAGTGAGCC
The DNA here is from genome assembly GCF_040938485.1 of Diadema antillarum. Lineage (NCBI taxonomy): Eukaryota > Metazoa > Echinodermata > Echinoidea > Diadematoida > Diadematidae > Diadema > Diadema antillarum. The sequence goes on from NW_027272756.1 coordinate 394,765, forward strand.
GAAATTTGCATATTTCCGCGTCATCATTACGTTTTGTTCTTAACTTTTTTGATTTGTTTTTTTTTTTGCGCCCCCCCATATGTTCGAAACCATTGGTGTCCTCTCTTGATCCAATCGACGATCGCTTCAGAACGAATGAAATTGCAGCCGCTGCTCCTTGTAACATTTTTCCTGCTTAATATAAAATGACATGTGTGAACACAATAGACATTGTCATTTTGTGCGCGTCATGGTCACGTTTTGTTCTTATCTTCTTCTTTTCTTTCTTTTTTTGATAAATTTTGGCGAGCGAGCGCAGCGAGCGTGCCGAAAATTTTTGTATTTCAGCTTACAAGACATTGAATTCTTGTCATTTTTTGCTTATTTAATCTTACAATCCTAATCAAGATAATAGTGACGGCCTTATAGATAACGATTTATACCAACAAACTGTGGAATTGAAAAAAATACTCTAAATTGTACGAGCGAGTGAGCCGAAATTTGCATATTTCCTCGTCATCATTACGTTTTGTTCTTATCTTGCTTGATTTGTTTGCGCCCCCCCCCCCCCGTATGTTCGAAACCGTTGGCGCGTTCTTTTGATCCAATTGGCGATCGCTTCAGAACGAAAGAAATTGCAGCCGCTGCTCCGTGAAACATTTTGCTTGCTAAATATAAAATGACATGTGTGAACACAATAGACATTGTCGTTTTGTCCCCGTCATCATCACGTTTTGTTCTTACCCTCCTTATTTATTTATATAAATTTTGGCGAGCGAACGCAGCGAGCGAGCCGAAAATTGTTGTATTTCAGCTGACAGAACATGGAATTTTTGTGTGAACACAATAAACATTGTCATTTTGTCCGCGTCATCATCATGTTTTGTTTTTATCTTGTTTGATTTGGTTTTCTGCCCCCCCCCCCCACCATTCTCCCTCCCCCCCTTTTCCGGGCGAGTTTTTTCTTTTTCTTTTTCTTCTTCTTTTTTTTCTTTTTTCTTTTTTCTTCTTCTTCGTTTTTTTTTTTCTTCTTCTTTTTTTTTCGTTTTTTTTCGTTTTTTGCGCCCCCAAGGAGTGGCGCCCGGGGCACGTGCCCCCCTTGCCCCCCCCCCTAGATACGCCACTGCCTACGCGCACTATCAATCTAGTTGTTTTTTAGGGGGTAACCCACCAATAACTGCAACAGCAGGAATTCAACTGCAGTGCAAGTCCTGGAGGCCTCCTGAACACCATAGGCCTGCTAAAAAGCCCCTCAAAATCCGGCGGAGCAAAATAGTAACATTTCATTAATATGCAAATTATTTACTGAGAGAAAATTCATTTATCTCGGCTTCCCGTTATCCGATTAAATGTAAGATTTAAATGCATAGACTTACATTTGCTAGGTCAGTGAACACGATGTATGCCTTTTCGAATGGGTCATACAAATAAAATCTGCATAAAATGCAAATTAGCGGTAACTGTAAGACTACGCGTAGAACAGCAGTAATCATTCATTCATTCATTCATTCATCATCGGCTGTTTTTCAGTCAGTCCGGCATAATGCATGTTTTCCATGTTTTCCATTCCATTATATGGGGACGAGGGGTTGAGTGGGTAACTTTTGGCACCTCGCAAGGGGCTTTGTAGGCCTCTATATACTTTAAAGTGCGATGTCTCCTCTATTAATTACATTGCAATTCTTGAAAACAAATTGCCCTTTGCAATAGATTGACTGATTCATTGAAAAGTGCCCTTATATACGGCACGATCAATTTTGAAAACATGTACGCTTGGAACATATTTCGCGTTATAGAATATTTTGTTTTCTATAGTGCCACATGAGGGACGGTTATTTTTTGGCACATCCCAAAGGGTTGTCATTCAATCAGTGCACCTTCTTCATTACGTAGATCTTGTAAAGCAATGCTTTTTCTATTGTTCCGATAACTTTTCATTTACATAAAAGTGTTGTATTCCCGGTACTACTTTAAAACCATGCAAGCTAGAATAACTGTATTTCATGCGTTGATAATATTCGTGATTTTTAATAAGGGGACGCGAGCGAAGGTGTATGAATTTGGATACTTGCCATGGCATCGCTTTCATGAATGTTCACCCTTTTGACAATATTATGATGTTATATAAAGAGCACTGTCTCCTCTATTGATTACATTGGATTTCTTGAAAACGAAAGTGCCCTTCCCATACAGCACGTTCGAATTTTGAAAACATGTACGTTTGGAACATATTCGTAAAGCAATGCTTCTTCTATTTTCTATGATTTTTCATTTATATAAAAGTGTATTTGCTTTATTGAAGGAGCTATACCTTTATAAAACCATGCACGCTAGAACAACATGTATTTGCGTTGATAATGATACACATGTTTTTTAATAAGGGGGTGTGAGCGTATAATTTTGGATATTTCCCATTGCATTGTCTTGCAATGTTCACCCTTTTGACAATATGGATATTGTAGAGCAATGTCTTTTATATAAATTACATTGCATTTCTTTAAAAAAAAGTGCCCCTGCTATACGGCACATTCGAAATTTGACAACATTGAACGTATACGTTTTGAACCGTATATCTGATCAGGGCAATTACCCCCCAGGGCAATTTATTCCCCCCGGCTAAAAATGTTAGAGTAAAGATTAGGGTTATAGGGTTACGTTAGGATTAGGTTCGGGCTTAGGATTAGGGTTGGGGTCAGGGGAATGGTGCGGGGTAATTGCCCTTATAGACCCGTTCGGAACATATTTTCGCGTTATTTATGTTTAACGTTTTCTATGTTGCCATGCGCATGAGGGTGGGGATTTTTTTTTGGCACATCCCAAAGGGGTTGCCATTTAATCTAATGGGCATCACGGGGGGGGGGGGGGGATGCGCTGGTTGCGAACACTCTGAAAACACAAATGTTGAATTAGCATTTAAAAGGGCCGAGGAGTGACAACATTTTCAAAGTGTTGGTTTTCCTGCTAGATTCAACATTTAAAATGTTATTTTAAAAGTTGGATGCAACACTTCAAAAATGCTGTCACTCCTCGCAGCCCTTTTAAATGTTGATTCAACATTTGCGTTTTTAGAGTGAACCCACCTCCCTTTCAGACCCTTTAAAAAATACCCGTTCAGTCTGCGAGCGACCTCAAAGCTGGACGCTAAATAATTATTCTTTTTTTTTCTTTTCTTTTTTACAACAGGGACAAAAAAAAAATTGGAAAAAAAAACCGCACCCCGGGCTCTGGCAGCACTGATTTCATACATATCAATTAACAGTAAGCAAATAATCAACGTTGGTGAAGGTGATGGGACAAACTATGCATATCACTTCCGAGGCGATCTGGATGTATATAGCTATCTTTCCGAAGCGCAGCTGAGGAAAGATAGCGTACACATTCAGATCGAAATGGAGGAGGGGGGATGGCCTGTACAATCACCCCCCCCCCCCTGAAATTTGAGGGAAAAATGGAGGAAGCAGAAATGTAATTGTATCAATTTTGGTATATTGCATGACGTTTGTACGCCCGCCTCCAGACAGGTAACAGAGCTGAACAGTTACCTATAGGATAATGTATACATGATTTTCGCTCGCTCGCAAAGACAGTATAATATCGACATTATATGGCCCAGACGTTGACAACGTCAAATAGTGTAGGCCTACATGTAAAACATGTAAATTTCACCAAAAGTGCGCACCAGATCGCTTAATTTCAGGTCTGAAAATGCAAAATCTTCCTCGTCTGAGAGGGGGGTATCCCCCCTCCCACACCCTCCCCCCACTCAGTCGCTCCGCTCCCTCGCACAGATATTCCAACTCCAAGTCCCTCCCCCACTCACCATCATTAAAACAGAACGATGCAACTGGGATGATTGCTTTATCGACTTAAATCAAGAAAATAGAAAAATACAATACCTACAGGAAGATAATGCCGGTATGCTATTACATACAAAGAAATGGACATCCATATTATTACCATTTTATTGAATATATTTGGACATTATTCAGGGCTATATACGTCTTTAAAAGGGGGGGGGGGTCAAAATCACCTGTAAGTCAAGAAGAAAGAATATCTAAAGATAAGAGAAACAACGACAAAAATTCTTCGTTCTTTCAAGGTCTGATTTTCCGCCAAAAGTCGGCTGACAAGCAAAACAAAAACAAAAACAACCCCCCAAAAAGTCTTCATATTTTTGCTGCCATTCCCTTCATACTTTATATTTCATGCAAAGAGTGGTACATTCGATCCCTGTTAAGTGTGTGTGTGGGGGGGGGGGGGGCAAGCTTCCCCCACCTCATCCGCTGGTAAAACATAGAATAAAAAACTTACCAAAATGGTAATTCAAGGGCTATAGTAAACTGCTTTTGAAATCGACATGAAAGGGGGATCAAGAAATAAGATATTTTTCTAAGATTTCTTTTAACCATAATTAAAGAGGTATATAGCGTTAAACATTGTTCAAAAAGTCCGGAGCCGACAAAATATTGCGATTCAGCGTGATTCCTGGTTGGCATTCTGAATTAAGCAGGATGTGCGCTGTGTACTCAGAACATCCGAACGGCAAAAAGAGTCGCTGCAATGTTGCGCAATGTGATGAAGAATGTACACCTTTGTATACCTTACGCTTCGTTATATCAAAGCTAGATCATTTATGATTTTGCAGTGTTGCTTTACATACTAGTCTATATCAAAATGCCTTGCATTGCCAATAATAAGACTTGACCTGGGCTATTTCCTAACTTTTTCATGTATATAAAACACACACACACAAACACAAACAATAATATTAAAGGATGTTCGAAAGTGCAGATTTTGGATAATTATTCTTCCCCCCATTTGTCACTTCGACGCCCCCTCGCTGGTCATACCTCCCCAAATCATGAACATAAACCGACACCCTTGACTACCAGTGGCGGATCCGTCCCCCCCCCCCTCTTAATTTCCAAAACGAAAAAATATAGCTACAAAAGGCAGTTTTTGGACTACAAAAATGTCAAAATTTTCAAGCTCGCTCGCTCCGCTCGATCGCATTTAATTGCTATGCCATTCTCCTGATGTTGCTGCCAGTAATTGCCAGCAGTTGCGCCCGGTGCGCCCCCTTATTCCAAAGTATATAGCTACAAACGGCAGGTTTGAGACTGGAGTCAAAATTTTCAAGCTCGCTCGCTCCGCTCGATCGCATTTAATCGTTATGCTATATTCTCCTGATGTCACTGCCAGTAATTGACAGCAGTTGCGCCCGTTGCACCCCCCTTAATTTCCAAGGCCAACAAAGTAAAGCTATAAAACGGCAGTTTTTGGACTGTAAAATGTCAAAATTGTCAAGCTCACTCGCATTTAATCGCTAAGCCATTCTCCTGATGTTGGTACCAGTAATTGCCAGCAGTTGCGCCCGGTGCGCCCCCCCCCCCCCTTTATATCCAAAGTGAAAAAATACAGCTACACAAACGGCAGTTTTGTGACTGTAAAATGTCAAAATTTTCAAGCTCACTCGCTGCGCTCGCTCGCATATAATCGTCATGTCATTCTCCTAATGTTGCTGCCTCTAATTGCCAGCAGTTGCACCCGGTGCGCCCCCCTTAATTTTCAAAGCGAAAAAATATAGCTACCACCGGCAGTTTGGGGACTGTAACATGTCAAAATTTTCAAGCTCGCCCGCTTCGCTCGCTCGCATATAATCGTTATGTCATTCTCTTGATCAGTCAGTCCGCAGCGCGAGCGAAAACGCACGTATTTATTCAAGTCGTATGCACGGCTGAGCGGTGCTTGCATACGTAATGAGCAGATACATGGTCATGAATAAATCCGTGTAGAACGAGTATTTCTTGTCAGTTTTCGACACTTTTGATATGGACTGAAAGAGAAAACGGAAAAGAAGAATATAGAATATCAAAATCTCTCTCGAATTCGGTAGGCCTATTGCATTCAAAAATATTCCTTCACGTTTGACGCCAAAAAACTAACCTGAAATCTTTCATGCCCCTCTAAAATAATATGGTGAAGACTATGTCCGCTAAAGTATATAGTATTGTAACGGGTTGGTAGTCTGCTGCCGCCTACGTTAGGAGAGCTGCTGGGTGACAAACTAGGACAGGCAATCGAGACAGAGATTGAGCTGTGATAATCGGTATAAATCTACACGAATCTGGTTTGTATGACAAGTCGATTGTAATTATTTGATTATTTGATGACATGTGAGACTGCTGATCAATAAAGCATTGAGATATTGACGTTAAACTGATCTGAATTCAAGAATCTTTGTGTGTCAGTCCGATGAACGCTTGTGGACGGCGTGGCTTTGCATGTGTTGAGTGGTGAAGTACGGGGAAGTGCCGCGTGGTGTGGGCGGTCGTTACATTGGCGGCAGCTGCGGAATTGAGTTTTGATTGATAACGAGCTCGATTGAACCCAGGTACATAACTAGCCCACAATGGCTTCTCCGTTAGGCCGTTTGGAATATGTTGCCATAGATATAGAAGAAGGGGATTGTTTGACTCAATTGGCAGGGGATATTCCTGCTCAAGTTGTGTATCATTACAGTGATATCGATGAGTCACTAATTACCGTGGATGAATACGTAAGCATGAGCATCCCATATGTGAATGGAAGGAATGGACTACCCACTAGCCCAAATCCTCGCATTTATAGGCCTGGAGAATATCGGTACTCGCTTGACATGCTACCTCCAAGCACAATGTTGAACAAGGTTGAGCATGGCGAAGGATTTTCAAGGCAGAATTCGTTCACCAGTGCTGATGCGCAAGGAAGCATTGGGACGCACGAGAGGGAGACAACACAAGCACAGGAGCCAGTCGGTATGCGTGCACATGCATATGCGCACGAGGAGATCACCCCTACATTTGAACAGCGCACACGAAGACCTACGCACAATGTATTTATAGCGAACCATACGCCTAGGCCGACGCACGATGCATTTCCCGAGAGCGCTACGGGAAGATCCACACACGATGCGTTCATCCAGAAGAACGCTACACCAAGACCAATGCATGATGCGTTCAGCCACATCCCTAAGCAAAGACGGACGCACGAGACATCAAACGAGACCGCTACGCAAGGACCAGCGAATGATGCGTTTCATACGAGCATTGCGCAAAGACCAACGCATGATGTGTTCATCCACATCCCTACGCAAAGACGGACGCACGAGACATCAAACGAGACCGCTACGCAAGGACCGGCGAATGATGCGTTCCTCACGAGCACTGCGCAAAGACAAACGCATGATGCGTTCATCCACATCCCTACGCAAAGACGGACGCACGAGACATCAAACGAGACCGCTACGCAAGGACCGGCGAATGATGCGTTCCTCACGAGCATTGCGCAAAGACCAACGCATGATGCGTTCATCCACATCCCTACGCAAAGACGGACGCACGAGACATCAAACGAGACCGCTACGCAAGGACCGGCGAATGATGCGTTCCTCACGAGCATTGCGCAAAGATCAACGCATGATGCGTTCATCCACATCCCCACGCAAAGACCAGCGCACGGGACGTCAACTGAGACCGCTACGCGAGGACTGAGGCATGATGCGTTACCCACGAGCATTGAGCAAAGACCAACGCATGATGCGTTGCTCGCGAGTGTTGCGCGAAGACCGATACGTGGTGCGTCACTGGAGAGTGTTGCGCCAGGGCCAACGCACGATGCGTTCCTCCGGAAACGCGCTACGTCTAGACTAACGGACGAGATATTACGCGAGAATGCCACGCCAAGACCAACGCACAATGCGTTACTCGAGAGCGCTACGCAAAAACCAATGGAAAAAGCGTTCTCAACGCACGGTGCGCAAAGCTCGACGCTTAAGGCGTTCCTCACTCACGATGCCTCAAACTCGACGCACAGAGCGCTTCATGAAAACGATGCGCACGATCCAACGCAAGGGAAACTTTTGGACTCAACGCCCGATACATTCTCTCATTATGATGTGCAGCAACCCAACGCTACACAAGAAGAACAAGGACAGGCCCTGACTCACGATGGAGCCTGTTTCCAGCGTGGATGCATGACGCACGGTGCGTCATCTCTTTCTTCCGGTGAGAAATTCACGCTTTGCGTCTTCCGGTCATAGAGGCATCACGATGCAAGAAGAAAGGGAGTCGACTCCAAGGATTAATTTGTCAATGGGACATGCACGAGACGAACGGACACCCTACCTCTCCCTGAGAAAACTCTAACGGCTGGTGCTTGTAACAGATCTGTGTACAAGCCAGGCAATTTCACTGGACAGGAACCACTTGAATCTTACCTCCATCATTTCGAAGTGGCGGCCGAGATTAATGCATGGAATGCTCGGGAAAAGGTCCTGTTTCTGGCCGCTAGTTTGAGGGGTGAGGCCCAAAGCGTTCTCAGTGAACTTTCTGATGTTTAGCGCAATGACTTTGTGGAACTGGTCTCTGCCCTGAGAGCACGGTTTGATCCTGACAAACAGCTTGAAGTGCTTCGCCTGCAGGTTAAGAACAGGCGCCAAAGGAAAGGAGAATCCTTAGTGGAACTGACGCACAGCATTAAGCGCCTAGCAAGACAGGCTTTTCCGAAGGAACAAGAGAGTCTTCAAAGTGTTGTTGCAAGGGATTGTTTTGTTGATGCCCTATCCGACCCAGATATAAGGTTTGAAGTTCTCAAAGCACAACCCGAGACGATTGACCGCCTTAAAAGTAGCCGCTCGATGACCTGCATTTCATGAAGCATTTTCGTCCGACAACTTGTCGGACAAAAATGCTCTCAACCAATCAGATGCAAGGATTTCAGTAGCTTTTAACATTTTGTCAGACGATCTGACAAAACGCTTCATGATGCCCCCCTGAAAGTTGCTGAGAGGCTGAGGAGTGGTCCGGGTCACGTAATGAGGGCCATTCACAAAGAGGAATGCCCTTCGATTGTCCGGGATGCTGGCATACAAGATGTTTTGCAGCAGCTGACCCAAATGATGCATGATATCCGAGAGAACCTCACTGACTTAAAGAAAAAATCAAGTCAGTAGCCAAACAGCAATGAACAAGAACGCCGACAGGCGGCGAGGAAAGAAGAGGGCTCCACAGATCACAGACTGATCACATGTTGGGCATGTGGAGTTGAGGGCCACATCAGGCGGCAATGCCCATCCAAAGGAGAAAAAGTGACAAATCAGGGACCCGACCAGGAAAACTAAGTGGTACTAGTCCTGTGGGTCAGGGGCTAGTAGGGAAAAAGGAAGGACCCAATATCACTGAGCAGGTTCGAGATTTTACTGTGGGAACATCAACAACCAAAGATAATGGCCTCTATGTTCAAGCAACGATTGGCGGATGTCAGATAACGATGCTAGTAGATAGTGGAGCATCTGTAACGGTTGTCAATAGTCGTTTCATTGATAAGATGAATGGTCACAAGCTCATGACCGATGTTGTCATTGAAATGACGACAGCTGATGGACATGCTGTACCCTTCAGAGGGCAGGGAGAGCTTGAAGTTTGCATCGGAAATACAGTGGACAAACAGATAGTATGGTTTGCTGATGTTACCACAGAAGGGATACTTGGAGGCGATTTCCTAGAGAAGTGGAAGTGCCAAATTGACTTCTCCAGGACCGGAATGGTAGTGAAAGGGCACTTTGTGCGATGTCAGGGATTGCCATCTTTTCCCCTTTGTTGCAGAGTGAATCTGAGCGAAACTGTGATATTGCCTCCACTGAGCGCAATGGTTGTCAAAGGAGAGATGGAAAGTGAGTTGCCTGACACAAACCTCATGTTAGAACCGTCTAACACATGGAAGGGTGACGGCAAACTTGTGGTTGATCCAGTTTTTGAAAAATCAGCTGGTAGAGACTTTCCTGTCCGTCTTCTGAATTTGTCTAGTAGTTCAGTGAAACTTTACAAAGGGATGAAGCTAGGAAATTGTGAAGGAGTTGGCGATGTCCAATTGTGCAGGGATGAGTCAGATGAAGGAAGCAGCGTCGGGAGTCACGTCGAGAAAGAAGTATTTAAAGTACCTAGGCATCTGGAGGACGTGTGGAACAAGACTATCACACATCTCAATCAAGAGGAGAAGCATTTACTCGCGGAATTATTGAATAAGCACGCAGATGTGTTTTCTAGTTCCAAAAGTGATCTTGGAAGAACGAACGTGGTTCAGCATCAAATCAACACTGGACCTTCTCCGCCCATTCGTCAACGAGCAAGAAGGCTTCCAGTACACCAACACGAGGAGGAGTCAAGGCAGATTGAAGACATGACAGGACGTGGTGCCATTGAGCCGTCGGAGAGCCCATGGGCATCACCAATAGTGTTGGAAAAAAAGAAAGACGGTTTTACCAGGTTCTGTGTGGACGTCAGGAAATTAAATGCAGTAACAACAAAAGATGCCTTTCCCCTTCCACGTATTGATGACTCATTGGATAGCTTGTCCGGGTCCAAGTGGTTTTCGACTCTTGACTTGCAAAGTGGATACTGGCAGGTAGAGATGACAGCAAAAGATCGTGAAAAGACTGCATTTGCTACAGCATATGGTCTCTATCAATTTCGAGTGATGCCATTCGGACTGTGCAATGCGCCGGCCACCTTCGAGCGTTTGATGACCAAAGTACTGGATGATCAGATAGGAAACATTTGCCTGGTGTACCTCGACGATGTGATAGTGTACAGCACAAGCATTGCTGACCAGCTCAGCAGACTCGACACGATTTTCGAGAGACTCCACCACGCCGGTTTGAAACTCAACCCAACGAAGTGCATCCTCCTACAAAAACAGGTCCCTTTCTTGGGCCATGTAGTCTCAGCAGATGGTGTGGCAACAGACCCTGGCAAAGTCGACTCTGTCGCCAGGTGGCCTACTCCCAAGAGTGTACATGATGTCAGGTGTTTCCTAGGTCTGTGTTCATATTACAGGAAGTTTGTGAAGGGTTTTGGAGACATTGCTCGTCCTCTCCACCGACTAACAGAGAAAGACAAGTCCTTCGTTTGGACTGAGGAGTGCGAGGAATCTTTCACAAGATTGAAACACGTACTGACAAGTGCCCCCATATTGTCCTACCCTACGATGGATGATCCATTCATCCTAGACACTGACGCCAGTGCTAATGGCCTTGGAGCAGTTCTCTACTACAGTTCCTACTACAGTAAATCAATGACTAAGGTGGAGAGGCGATATTGTGTTACTCGCAAAGAACTGCTGGCGGTAGTGAGTGGTGTCAAGCATTTTCATTATTACCTCTATGGGCGGAAATTCACCATTCGGTCTGATCATGGAGCACTCCGATGGCTGACTAATTTTCGGAACCCCGAAGGCCAAGTTGCACGATGGTTGGAAATTTTGGGAACCTATGACTTCGTAATTGAACACAGAGCTGGTCAGGTCGATTGTAATGCCGACAGTCTTTCTAGAAGACCTTGCGGTGATTGTGCAGGCTGTCAGCACCTTGAGGAGAAAGATGTTGCCCAGACCTCCTTCGTATCAGTTGGTACTAATACAGAAGACTGATGGAATGTAGTCAATGACAGGGTCCGTGTTGCTGCCATCGATTGCGAAGCGGTGGGAGGAGAAGAGGTTGACATCAGTCCGGCCAAGGCACTAGAGGAAGAGGAGCAAGAGTGGACACCTTCATATCTCAGAACTACACAGAGTCAGGACCCTGAGCTGAGAATTGTGTTGAAGTGGAAAGAAGACGGAAGACGTCCCTCATGGAATGATGGTATGGCGTGCCATAGTCCCAGGGTGAAGTCCCTCTGGAGTCAGTGGAATAGAATTGAAGTGAGAATGGGTGTCCTCTACCGCCGCTGGGAATCGGACAGTGGCAGAGAAACACTCTTTCAACTGATCTTGCCCGAGGCTCTGCGCAAGAAGGTGTTTCAGGAAGCACATGATACCAAGTTTGCTGCTCACATGGGGGCAAAGAGGACTTTGGATAGAATTAGACGACGATGTTATTGGCCACACATGCAGAGTGATGTGGAACTGTGGTGCCGTCTATGTGTTGTTTGTGAAGCAAGAAAGAATCCCCCCAAGCACCCTAGGGCACCACTTCAAATCTACAATGTCGGCGCTCCCATGGAACGGGTCGCCCTTGATGTCATGGGTCCCCTACCGGAATCATCTCGGGGCAATAAGTACGTGTTAGTCGTGGCAGACTATTTCACGAAATGGGTGGAGGCCTATGCCCTCCCAAATCAGGAAGCTATGACAGTCGCAAGGGTATTCGTGGAGGAATTTGTGTGCAGGTATGGGGTTCCCCTTCAAGTGCACACTGACCAGGGCAGAAATTTTGAGGCTGCATTGTTCCAGAGCATGTGCAAAGTCATGGGTTCCTCAAAGACGAGGACGACCCCATTCCATCCCCAAAGTGATGGAATGGTGGAGCGCTTCAACTGAACACTTGAGGACCTCCTGGCAAAAACAGTTGCTGATAACCAGCGTGACTGGGATGAATGCCTTCCATTTGTATTGATGGCTTACCGTTCTTCACTACATGAGTCAACCGGATACCCACCCTGTGAACTGATGATGGGCAGGCAAGTGCTGCTCCCTTTGGATTTGCTGATGGGCCGTACAACCACTCCTGATGAAGCCACCTATCCAGAGTATACCGAACGTCTACTCGACCACATGGCATATACTCATGAACTCACGCGGAGTCATTTGAAAGGAGGTGCTGAAAAGAACAAGCGTGGCTATGATGCACGTGTAACTGGCAAGACCCACAAAGTAGGTGATGCCGTATGGCTGCACACCAAACGACGGAAGAAAGGAATGTCGCCAAAACTACAGAAGAGTTGGCATGGCCCATTTTACATTGTCAACGTACTATGTGACGCCGTATATCGCATACAAGAGGGTCCCAGGTCGAAGCCCAGAGTGGTCCACTTCAACAGACTAAAGCCCTTTCATGGCTCTCAACCGCCTGACTGGATCTCTAAGAAAACTGAGAACCATAACAGCACAACGGAAATCGTGAGAGATGCGGCTCAAGATGAGACTACATTGACTGCCAATGAAGACGATGGTACATCTCGGCAGTTCAGCCAGGGCAACCAAACAGAGGAATGCAGCGGAACCATGAGTGGAGCTAGTGAGACAATGACAGAAGACACAACCACATCGACTGCCAATAAGGATTATGATATATCTCGGCAGTTCAACCAGGAGAACCAGTCATTGACCGGGAGTCCAAAAAGACCGTACGCGGAAGTGGTGGCTCGTTCCGATTCTAAGAACACTAGAGAATCTCACACTGCCATGGCTAAACCGCAACGCACAGATGATGAATTACTTCCCCAGCGTAGTAAACGCATCCGACGTCCTCCGAATCACTTTATCTCATGAAAAAGCAAGAACGTATTTTTTCCATTACGTTCATCATGTCACTTCATTTTTGTTTTTTGTTTTTTTGAATAGTGCACTCGAGGACGAGTTTGTTCTTAAGAGGGGGGTAGTGTAACGGGTTGGTAGTCTGCTGCCGCCTACGTTAGGAGAGCTGCTGGGTGACAAATTAGGACAGGCAATCGAGACAGAGATTGAGCTGTGATAATCGGTATAAATCTACACGAATCTGGTTTGTATGACAAGTCGATTGTAATTATTTGATTATTTGATGACATGTGAGACTGCTGATCAATAAAGCATTAGAGGGCTGGTACTGCACGCAGCTGTGCAAGGATTTAATGGCTATTACATAATAATCCACGTAATCTATTATGCAATAATGAAGTCAGTAATCGAAAGATTGGTGGATGGATGATGAACCCTGAGGTTGATGAGATCTAACTAATAAGGAAATATATCAAAGAAGATTTAACAGAAATGATTTCAACTTGCGCTTAAAAGAATGCAAAGAAGGGGAATTTTTTATTTCACAGCTTAATAAATTCCAAAATCTAGGGCCGGTGTATATAATAGTTGGGACCCTAAGGGCTCAAAATGGGCTGTTTGGTTCAGATTATTCCAAAAGCACAAAATTTGGCTCATAGGTCTATTGTGCCATACTCTTTCAATTTTTGATGGGCGCCAAGACTAAAAACCCTTGGGGCCGCCATATTGGTGAAATCCAATATGGCCGCCATCCGGGTTAAAGGTCAAGTGCAGTTACAATTTGAAAAGCTTGATTGATGTTATGAATCTCATGTGGAAGATTTTACGGGGTTAGAGAATGTGATTCTAAATATCATTTCTGCAATACAAGGTCACGATCACCTCCAAAGGTCACTTTAAAGGTCAAATAAGGGTCAAATCAGGCATTTTGTGCATTTTTCGAAATGGCGTCTGTGGGCATTCAACTGCAATTCACTGGTACCCCTATTTGTCCCATTTGTCATCTCTTCCATACTCCTTAAAGGGGAAGGCTAGTAACTGATCAGTGGGAATCAGTGGAAATGCTGGGAGATGATTGTTCCAATCCTAATGGGATTCATTCAAGAGTTCATTGTATATCTATTGTTGTGTGAAAATGATTTACTTCAGAACGGTCACATATTCAAGTAATGTGCAGATTAATGCTCCGTCACTGACCAGGGACGCTAACCTGGAAGCATTAAACTGCACATTACTTGAATATGAGACCATTCTGAAGCAAATCATTTTCACACAACAATAGATATACAATGAACTCTTGAATGAATCCCATAAGGATTGGAACAATCATCTCCCAGCATTTCCACTGATTCCCACTGATCAGTTACTAGCCTTCCCCTTTAAATGGTCAATTGGGGCCAAGAGTGGTTCCATCCCAATACATATCAATAATGATTATGACAAATAAATGAAAAAAAATCATGTTAGTCATCACTGAGTCATGGCTTTCAGGTGACCAGAGGGATGAGCCTACCCTTGCTGAATTGAAATTATCCCTTCCAAATTTCAATATTATCAATCATCCCAGAAAGACATCTAGAGGAGGTGGTATCTGTGTCCTGTATAGGTCTGCTGCGCGTTGTGTTGTCAATGACACACACAAATTTTTGTCTTTTGAACTGCTAGATCTCACGATTCATCTCACTTCTTCATCTACTGTTCGGGTTTATTGCATTTATCGCCCACCCCATTCCTCTCGTCACACCTTTACCAGCAACGACTTTCTTGATGAGTTTTTAACTCTCCTCGAGGGTGCTGCTGTTGATGCTCATCCAACCATTCTTCTTGGTGACTTTAATATACATGTAGATGATTCTGCTGATAGTTTCGCTCAGTCTTTTCTCAATGCCGTTGAAGCCTTTGGGTTTCATCAACATGTTAAGGGTGCCACTCACCAAGCAGGCCACACACTTGATTTAGTCTTTAGTAGGAAATCTGAAGATATTATTTCCCATATCACTGTATTGCCATCTTTGCCATCTGATCACTCCGCCATTCTTTCCGCCATTAATCTTAAAAGCCCACCAAACCCTAGAAGGAAAGTTAGCTTTAGGAAGCTTCGCAATATTGACACCAACTCTTTTCGCCATGATATTAAACAGACTTTGTTGACTTCCCAGTGTACATCTTGTCCTACAGAAGCAATTTCAATGTATAATGACATGCTGAGTAATCTGTTGGACAAGCATGCCCCTGTTAAAACCGTGACTGTGACAATTAGACCCAATGCCCCTTGGTTCTCTGATGAGATTAGGGAGGCCAGGAGGCGTCGGCGTCGTGCTGAACGTCGCATGTTGAAGTCCGGCACGCAGTCTGACATGGACCTGTATCGTCAAGAATGTGAGCTGTACTACAGTCTGATTACCGATGCAAAGTCCCAGTACCTGAGAAAAGAGATCGCGAATGCTGACTCTAAACGACTATTCAACTTCGTGAAGAAACTGTCCACCCCTTCTGACTCTTCTATTTATCCTGAACACTCATCTGATTCAGAACTGGCGCACAGGATCAGTATGTTCTTCATGAAGAAAATCGATGATATTGTGTCTTCCTTTGTATCTGACGTGAACCATTTGGAGTTATCCGTCCAGGCTCCTGAGAACTCTTTGAACTGCAACCTGAGCGAGTTTAATCCAGTCACTGATGAACAGCTTCGACGTCTCATCATCATGCTATCTCCACCAAAATCTTGCACTCTGGACCCTCTTCCAACTTGGCTGCTCAAAGAGTGCCTTGATGAGCTGCTTCCGGTTCTTAAAAACATCATTAACACATCATTGTCATCGGGTATAGTTCCAATACCTTTCAAGACATCTCTTGTTTCCCCTCTGTTGAAGAAACCGAACATAGATCCCGATGTCCTGAGCAATTACCGACCAATTGCCAATCTGCCATTTGTGAGTAAGCTTCTTGAAAGGATTGTGTCTACACAGTTAATGTCTTATGTTGACAGTAATCATCTGCTTCCTACAAACCAGTCAGCATACCGCAACCTCCACTCAACAGAAACTGCCTTGTTGAAAGTGCTCAACGATCTCCTTCTTGCTGTCGACAAGGGCAATGAGGCTGCTCTTCTTCTTCTTGACTATTCGGCTGCGTTTGACACGCTCGACCACACGTTGCTACTACAACGACTTAGTAATGACTACTCCATCACAGGCACTGCCATCCAATGGATCAAGTCATATCTTCAAGATCGCACACAGAGGGTGATAATCAATGGGACCTGTTCACGTCCTAGTCCTATCAGCTGCGGAGTTCCGCAAGGATCCGTTGCCGGCCCCCTTCTTTTTCTCCTCTATACAGGTCCACTCACCAGAATCATCAATTGTCATCATGGAGTCAACTACGCTATGTATGCTGACGACACTCAAATTTACATAACTATGTCACCTGGCGATAGGATTGCTGCTGTTAATTCACTGAGAGAATGTCTCAACGACATCAAAGCCTGGTCCACTGCCAACAGACTCCGTCTGAACGAAGACAAGTCTGAACTCATCCATTTCTCATCACAGTTTAGGAGCACAGTTCCTCTACCAGATCTAACTACTTGGGATGGGATTATTAAGGTCTCTGACTGTGTTAGAGACCTTGGCTTTACTTTGGACAAACACTTAACTCTTAAACACCATATCACAAACATTTGTAAGTCTGCATCATGGGGTATTTTCAAAATAGGGAAGATCAGGCGTCTGCTTGATCAATCATCAGCTGAGCGGCTCGTCCATGCCTTCGTCCTATCTGGACTACTGCAACTCCCTCCTTGCCGGCCTCCCTCTTTCTCACTTATCCCCTCTCCAACGTATCCAAAATTCAGCCGCTAGATTAGTCTCCCTTAGTAGGAGACATGACCATATATCTCCTGTTCTCCGCTCACTACATTGGCTTCCAGTCCATTCCCGTATTACTTTCAAAATCCTACTTCTGACGTACAAAATCACACGTAATCTTGCACCCATATATCTTCAAAACCTAGTCTCTCTCCGCTCCTCCTCTTCTGCCAGACCCCTCCGTTCATCTTCCTCTCTCCAATTACTTCATGGCCCACGTACAAAAACCCGTTATGGTGACCGAGCCTTCTCTTCCATTGCTCCCACTCTTTGGAATAAACTCCCTCTGTATATTCAGAATGCCTCATCTGTCGAATCATTTAAAATTCTTCTTAAAACTCACCTGTTTAATCAGTTGTAATTTTTTTTTCTCCTGGAGGCGCACACAGTTATCAATTATTGTACCATTGTATCACATGTATTTTTCTTTTCTTTTCTTTTCTTTCTTCTTCTTTTGGACTGTTAATGCTGATTTTGTTAATGTTATTGTGTTTTCTAACCTATTTGTATGAGTAGCAAAGTGCGCTTAGAAACGTCAGTATGAAGCGCCATATAAATGCAATTATTGTTATTATTATTATTATATTCAAGATATATATACATATAAGTATTATACATTGAGATCTTTGAGCACAGAAAACGGGCTTCCATCGGTTTCGTTTTCTTTTCTCATTTTCTTTGCTCAAAGTTTTCACTATTTATCAATTGTTTCTGGTCAGTTTTACCTTTCTTTGTTTCAATATATATATATATATATATATATATATATATATATATATATACATGCTTAAATACGGCCACCATCCTATTCCAAGGTGCCGAATCAGGGTGCAGTGGCAAAGAGGGTAATAAACACGCCTAATCTTATTTTGTCTTCGTTTTTCCTTCTGACGAGATAGCTGGATAGCCGGTATGCAATTAGCTGGTCAGTTGTATGTACTTGGGGTGGACCACTTTACCGGTTTGTGCACCTTGAGTTTTCCGAAAGTGGAATGCCGATTCGGGATCTTTTCATGTGTCTGGGTTTGTGATTCTTTCACACAAGGGGCTTCCACTTGATTTGCAAAGTGTTGTGCCTCTACTTGAGGGGACGGTATGACAACACACACACCATTGCTCAGCTAGACCCGAGATAAGTGAGATTCGAACCCGCGCCGGAACACAAGTCTTTAGACCGCAAGCCATACGCTACCGACTTAGCCACCTCGTCACCTTTCATCGTCAATTATATAACTTTTCAGCTGGCAGGCGATATGATTCTCCGCCTACTGAAATTGGTGTATGCCTGCTCTCCCTTGACAAGACAGCGTCTGCTTCTTCAGTGAAGGAAGCAATGGCCGAAGCTTCCAGGGATGGTGATGGCACCACTCAAATCTCAAATTATGATTGGGGGAGCGTAGCGGCTTCCTGAAAATTTAGATTGAAAAACAAAGAACTGCCCTCATTTATCAGCGCACAGATATCAAAAAATAAATGGGTCTGACAACTCATCCTGAGCATCTGATTCGAGACGGAAATATCCAACAGGAATTGTGATCGCACAACCTTTCAGCTTTCCAACAACTTAGATGCGAACTACGCAAAGATATCCTTACGAAGGATGACACAATGTTTTCTGAAAGCATTTTCTGAAAACAGTATACAATCGCACGGATGAGCATAACATCAAATTTTCGGTAGTGTGCTTTTTTTGATCCCTTTGATCTGAGGGAGTTACGGGTGGGTCGTGGTGTTGAAAAGATAAAGGCCTTTTCAGCTCTTTCCTGTACAGCATACCTCTCTTCCAGAGCCCAACATCAGGCACTGACAGGGTACGACATTACTTCAGACTTTGCAAAATGCCTAAGTAGTATGGGTCAGCAAACCAGAGCTCACTGATACATTAACTACTTTGATAATCGTGCTCATGTCCAGCAAAGACTGATGAGCAACAAGGTTTATGGGCAGCCAGCCTCAACGAGGGTAGGCATCATCTCGTCGTAACGTGGGAGCAAATCATCAGAAACCACCCTATCTGCTCAAGCGGCGCTGCATCAACATTTCGAAGATGAGTGTTGCTGCAAGTGAGTTTCTACTGGAATCATGACAGCATGGGTCATGATGTGATCCCTGACTTCAGGGAGTGGAGTTGGAGGAATTAAAGATGGCACTAGAGGTAAATGGAAATTACTAGTAATATCAGTCACTCTCCGCAATGCTTCAGTACCAAACTTCATTCTTCTGCACCAAAGCTGTTTCAAGACATGCATTGGGAGGTGGAAAACATGGAAATGAAAAAAAAAGTAATGAAATGAATGAATGAATGAATGAATGTATGAATGAACGAATGAATAAATGATGCACAATGTAGAGCAGGTGTCAGACGAGCCATGGTCAGTATAACATAGTTTGATATTGCTGCAATATTAAAGTGGGGGGGGGGGGGAGGAGATTGAGGGCCTATCTGACGGGAGGAGACATTGTCGCAATGCCAGCGTCTCGAAGAAATTATTTTCGCTGTCACAACTAACACGATTTCCAGGGCGATGTCCAAGACGTCTTCGAACAAAGGGAAAACTTATTTGCTTGGAAGTCACGGGGATATTGGCACGGCTTTTGCAGTCGCATGGACTTATCAGAGACGTCTTTTCTCTGCGATTTCTCCCTTTCGTCGCCATTGTAATTACGGTCTCCACAAGATACGCGGGACGCGATTTTTTTTTCCGTAACCCTAACGCGTCGAAATTGCCCATTGTGTCACTTGAGCAAAGACTACCAGTGTACAAGTTGGTTTTTGTACGCATGTGCGTGGACTTCGCAGTTAGGCGTTGAGTTCGTACTGTTACACAGTATACAGAGTACCATTAATTGGCATGGTCGTCTGCTAACCATTGAGTTCGTGCTGTTACACAGTTATACAGAGTACCATTGGCATGGTCGTCTGCTAACCATTGAATTCGTACTGTTACTTACACAGCATACAGAGTACCATTGGCATGGTCTTCTGCTAACCATTGAGTTCGTACTGTTACACAGTATACAGAGTACCATTGGCATGGTCGTCTGCTAACCATTGAGTTCGTACTGTTACACAGTATACAGAGTACCATTGGCATGGTCGTCTGCTAACCATTGAGTTCGTACTGTTACACAGTATACAGAGTACCATTGGCACGGTCGTCTGCTAACCACAGAATCAGATTACAATTTGAGAATGGGACGCCGCACTTCAAGCAGAAACATAACAACGGGTGTGTGTGTATGGGTATGTGTATGCGCGTGTGTGAGTGTTTGTGTGTGTGTGTGTGTGTGTGTTTCCACTTCACATGTCATCGCCAGGTCGCGTTCGGCTTTGCCTTATAGTCTGGGTGCCAAAGCCACTTTTTGGGCCTAACCTTGTTTTACCGTCCACCAAATATGTTTTTGGGGGTTTTTACCCTATTTCGAGGGTGGTGAAAACGAATCTGGATGATGCAACTCTTGCATCCTTGAGGGTTTTGAGATATTCAAGATGGCCGCCAAAATGGCCGCCCAAACCGGAAATTCCCATCTATTTCCTTCTAAATGGCGAGAAATTGAAAACGATTCATGTTTTTACCCTATTTCGATGGTGCTGAATCCGAATCTGGATGATGCAACTCTTGCATCCTTGAGGGTTTTGAGATATTCAAGATGGCCGCCAAAGTGGCCGCCGCCGAAATGACCGCCAATTAAAACTAGAAATTCTGATGTATTTCCTTCTAAATGGTGAGAAATTGAAAACAATTGATGGTTTTACCCTGTTTGAAGGGTGCTGAATCCGAATCTGGATGATGTAACTCCTTCATCCTTGAGGTTTCTGGGATATTCAAGATGGCCGCAAAAATGGCCGCCCAAACCGGAAATTCTCATGTATTTCATCTCAATGGTAAGAAATTGAAAACACTTCATGGTTGTACCCTATATCGATGGTGCTGAATCCGAATCTAGATGATGCAACTCTTGCATCCTTAAGGATTTTGAGATATTCAAGATGGCCGCCAAAATGGCCGCCCAAACCGGAAATTCCCATGTATTTCCTTTTAAATGGTGAGAAATTGAAAACAATTGGTGGTTTTACCCTATTTCGATAGTGCTGAATTCGAATCTGGATGATGCAACTCTTGCATCCTTGACGGCTTTTGAGATATTCAAGATGGCCGCCAAAGTGACCACCGAAATAACCGCCAATTAAAACCCAAAATTCCAATGTATTTCCTTCTAAATGGTGAGAAATTGAAAACAATTGATGGTTTTACCCTGTTTGGAGGGTACTGAATCCGAATCTGGATGATGCAACTCCTGCATCCTTGAGGATTTTGAGATATTCACGATGGCCGCCAAAATGGCCACCAAAACCGGAAATTCTCACGTATTTCATTCTCAATTTTTCAAAATTGAGAACAATAATGATGGTTCTATCCTATTCCGATTTCAAAATGGCCGCCAAAACCGGAAATTTCCACGTAATTCAACTTTAATGTTTCGCAAATGAGAACAATTTTATTGATGATTCTACCCTATTTCGATCACTGTGCTAAATGCGAATCTGGACGAAACCACCCTTGCATCACTGAAAGTTTGGAGATATTCAAGATAGCCGCCAAAATGCTCGCCAGAATGGTGAGAATTGATAACAATTGATGTTTTTTACCCTATTTCAGGTTATCGTCAATGGCAAAATCTAAACCCAACCATACTCTGCTGATAAACGAACGCATATTGTCCATCCTAGTTTGAACTTGCTGTACGGTGAAACCAGCTTTACCGGATATCTTGAGTTTGTAAGATACAGCTGTGCCAGGAATGAATCCTGCAAGACTACAGATGCGGTTGAATATTTGAAAGATTACACTGTTTCATCTACATATCATGGATATGTTTTAAACACTAACAATCAGTGGACAAGACATACCCATCTCGATCATATTGTGATAGTGATGAAGAGAAGTTTACTGAGATTCCCAATGTTACCTGTTTTATTCCATGAACAGTTTTAATCGTTTCATCCATGTACACTCACGTTAGTTGGACATTTTTATAGTTCTGCTTCAAATTTTTCTTCAATATGATGTAATATCAATATATATATATATATATATATATATATATATATATATATAATATGTATATATACATATATGGGGCGACAAACCTCGTATCTACAAAATGTCACAGGAGAGAAAAACAAAAACAAAAAGCGAACAAAAATGGCAGCCAAAGCACTATTAATGAGAGAACCTTTCCTTTGACATGCCATGGTAGCTTCATTTTTGGGGTAAGACAGCTAAGGTTTGGACAGGACATCATTAACTTTTTCCTTCAATGCGCATAGAGACATTAATCTATTTTGTGATATGCGCCATATAAATATGGTTTATTATTATTATTATTATTAACTGATTATCGTTTATTCCAAAAAGTCACTTTCACTAAAATTTCAGATACAGGGTCTTGTCCCCCAAGCGACGATATCATACACACGAGGGGATGGAAAAATCACAGGTAACGCGCAGTAAAAAAACCAAACAAACAAACAATCCTAACAAACAAGCAAACAACAACATGTAAGGTAATAGTTGATAGTCCAGTACTTACGAATATCATAATCACGCAGAGTGCTTTTGAAATTACCCTTATATTGATATCTACTATAGTGGTCATGGATGCAACCATTTCTAGTGACGTAATCAGAATATGCCACAAGTTTCATAAGAGTACGCGGCGAGACTCATAAGAATACAAGACAAATTTCAACACCAAATACCAGCAGGCCATAATTTAATATTACTCATATAGCCAAAAAATATTAACTTCACATCAGTCTGCGGAGCCCTTATTGGCTACCACAGGCATTACTTTATAACAATGATTGTGCATAAAGACATTTTCAGTCTTA